>NW_019268518.1:5369580-5397467 GCF_002738365.1 Cucurbita moschata
GGTTTTTTTTTTTTTTTTTTTTTTTTTTTTTTTTTTTTTTTTTTTTTTTTTTTTTTGTGTGTGTGTTTATAATAAAAATGGATAGAGTTCAATGAATGGCTTTACAACGAACTCTAAAACTTTTGAGTTGTAGTTTTGGCTGTTTTCTAACCCTTTGTTGAACAAGCATTCATTTCAACCTTGTTTCAACCACATCCTTAAGGAACGTTTGTAGTATGCATATATGGGAAAATTTTCTAATATTTACTCTGTATTTAATTATAAGTAATTATTTGATGTTTGTAAGCCTTATCTTCTTTTCGAAGTACTCTGGCAATTAATTAATTGAAGTACTATTCATGCTACAAAACAGTATTTATGTATGAATGTTTTCTTAATAATAATTTAGAAATCAAATTATAATGTTGCAGGAAATCTATTGATATGCTCGGAAGTGTACCTTCTCCATCGTTGACTAGATTTGGAAGCTCGTTTCTTTCTTCCTCATTGACAAGGAGATTCACTCCTGAAGCATTCTCTACTTCCATAATAAAACCACTGCTATCCACAGTAGTAGACCAGCCTCAAAAGCATGCCTCTCATTCCCATCTCAGCCTTCCTTCCCGGCGCTCGTCCTTATCCGTGAGGAGGGATGAGAAAGACAACCTCGCCATCGACTCTCATGGCCTCCCCATTTCTAGCCATAGCTCTTTTGGCCAAGCTGTCGCCAATGGTAACTAAAATTTGATTTGAGATATAAAGTTAGTGGTATAATATCAGTTAAATTCTTTTTTTTTCTATTAGTAATATATTTTATGGAGTTAGTTGGTAACTTGTATCTGTGACCATTAATGAATATAGTGTTAGGAATAATAAATCTCTAATGGTATGACATATTGTCCACTTTGAGTATAAGTTATGACGACCTCATGCCAATGAAAATGTATTTCTTACTTGATCCTACGATCATTCTCTAAATTAGTCAATGTAGGCTCCCTCCCAACAATTCTCTCCTTGGACAAAGTAATGATTTTTATACCAGGCTAGGAATAATGGATCTCCACAATTTTGTGTTTATTGTGAAAGTGATTGAGGTTGAAATGCAGGCATGAATGCGCTATGTGGGGTGGGATTACTGTCGACTCCATACGCTATGAAGGAAGGAGGATGGTTGGGGATATCCATTTTGTTGATATTCGCTGTGCTTTCTTTCTACACTGGTATCCTATTGCGTGCTTGTTTGGATAGTAAGCCAGGTATCGAAACTTACCCTGACATTGGCCAAGCTGCTTTTGGTGCCCTTGGTCGTGTCCTCATCTCGGTAAAACTCCCTTTCTATTCTATTTAACTTTCTAAGAAATATAACATTGTTTAACCCAAAAGCAAAGAGTTAATAAATTAAAATTAGATTTAAATTTTTTTATGTTTTTTTCTTCTTCTTTATATTAAGATCTTTTTTTTTTAAATTACAATAAATATTATATTATGAGGTAGCTGATTGTTTAAGATATGGTTTTGGTTGGTTGTGGATGCAGATAGTATTGTATGTGGAATTATACGTAAGTACTCCTTCTCGACTCCCGCTTTTAATTTTTTTAATTTTTTAATTTTTTAAATTATTGTCATACGTCACACACACAGCAAGTGGCAACTCTCTGGTCCGCCAGCGCTCTTAATGACTTACAACCAATTTATTTAGGTTGATTAGCTAAGCCAATGTTAATTAATATATATTTTTTTTTTTGAAAAAAATAAGAGTTAATATGCTTCTTTGTATTTCTTACCCTTATTTGTCTGCCGGCTTCCATTTAGAAAATGAAATTTTAACACGAACATAAAAAGAAAGATCCGTTCAAAGTTTTGTTTAACATATTTAGAATCATGTAACTTTGTTTAGTGTTATAGGTATGTTATATATGGAGATGTTTGTTTTATCTACGAGACTTCCTCGAATGTGAAGGAAATTACCATAAGGGAACATTTTTTTTCCTTTAAATGGGCCCGCTCCATCTTGTTTAATATATATACATTTTTTCAACACATTATATTTTATATATGTGTATATATATATATATATTAAAAAATAAATAAATAAAATTTAAAATTATAATGATACATTTTTTTAATTGTTAAAGATTATATTGTAAAATTTTAAACTTTGAAATTTTACTAATAACATTGATAGAATATTATATAGGAATATATTGGATTATTAAGATCTTTTTCATAATTTTCTTTTAAAACATTATATTAAAATGAATGACGTGAGAATGCTATCAATATATAATATAAATAAATTATATTTGGGTTTGGTTCTAATTATATTACATGAGAAAAGCTAACGCTTACTCCTCTCGTTCATTTTTTCTAAGAAATGGAAAGCTTATTCATGATCTCTAAGGAAATCTGCATTATCCATGCTAATATTATTGTATGGTGCTTGTGATGCTAATGCAACGATATTTCATTTTTGTAATGATGTTGAAACAACAAATTAGGCCTATTGTTGACGAAGTGACCTAACTAGATATGCTCGTCTTGCAGGCTTCTTGTATTGAGTACGTAATTCTGGAGAGCGACAACCTCTCTACCTTGTTTCCCAGTGCACACATTACTTTTGGCGGATTCAAGTTAAATGCGCACCTTTTATTCGCTATAGCGACTGCCCTTGCTGTTCTTCCCACCGTTTGGCTTCGAGATCTCAGTATTTTAAGTTATATCTCTGGTAAGCACAATAGTATGATATTGTCCATTTTGAACATAACCTCTCATGACTTTACTTTGAGCTTTCCCAAAAAACCCTGTACCAATAAAGATGTATTACTTACCTAGAATATAAATTCATGATCTGGCATGTGGACTCAACAATCGTGATTTTTACTATAAAATGCCCCTATTTTGCAGCTGGTGGAGTTATTGCATCAATCGTGGTGGTTGTATGCTTGTTTTGGGTTGGGGTGGTAGATAACGTCGGCTTCCATGGCACGGTGACTCCTCTGAACCTCTCAACTCTCCCTGTTGCTCTGGGTCTTTACGGTTTCTGCTACTCAGGACATGCTGTATTTCCCAACATCTATAGTTCAATGGGTAAACAAAGCCAATTCCCTGCAGTTCTTTTGACATGGTAATTTTATATCTCCATCCATTTTCACAAACAATTAGGCATCATTCTTAAGGACCTCTGAAGTATTAATCGTTTAAGCCTTGTTATAGTTCTGGAGAAACTCCATGTGTCTACACGTCTTCGTTAGTCTGTGTTGAGGATTGTTGGAAGTGGAAGATCATGGGTTTATAACTGAGGAATACTATCTCAATTGGTATGAGGCCTTTTGGGGAAGCTGAAAAGCCATGAGAGCTTATGCTCAAAGTGAACAATATCATACTATTGTGGAGATCTGTGATTCCTAATATGGTATCAAAGTCATGCCCTTAACTTAGTCATGTCAATAGAATCCTAAGGGTCGAACAAAAAAGTTGTGAGTCTCGAAAGTGTAGTCAAAAGTGACTCAAGTGTTGAACAAAGGGTGTACTTTATTTGGATGCTCTAGAAAAGGAGTCGAGTCTCAATTAAGAAGAAGCTGTTCGATGGCTCCATAGGCCTTAGGGGAGGCTCTATAGTGTACGGAATATATCTCCATGAGGCCTTCATTTGTCACCCTTTTGAATGGAGGCATAAAGAAAAACAATCATCCATGTTAACAATAACACCATTTACTTTCTTTATGAATGCAGTTTTGGCATTTGTACTTTGATGTATGCTTGTGTTGCTATTATGGGATACTTAATGTTTGGAGAATCAACATTATCCCAATACACACTAAACCTGCCCGGGGATTTGGTTGCCTCAAAGATTGCTGTCTGGACTACGGTAAGCTGGTAAATTTCTACTGTCACTACTCTGTTCAAACCAATTTCTCACGTTTCTTATTTGTTCTTTGGCAGGTAATAAACCCATTTACCAAATATCCTTTCAGAGTCTGATATATACTTGTTACTCACTGTACTTAAATTTTCGTTTGTCCTGTTTTTGCTTCACCCTAAGTTCTGCAACCATATTTGAACCAGAAGTTTAATATTTCTCCTTAATTAGTCCCACGTATGCATTAACAATATCTCCAGTGGCAATGAGTCTGGAGGAGTTCATTCCACCAAACCACCCCAAGTCTCATATTTATTCCATCCTTATTAGAACAGCTCTTGTAATATCTACCTTACTGGTCGGTCTGTCTATCCCCTTTTTTGGTATGTACATTTCTTGTTCCATGCCAATTTCTGATGAGAAAATGCCCTTTTGGCCTTGGAGACATGATTAAATTTTTTTGCATGCAGGTCTTGTGATGTCTTTGATTGGGTCATTACTGACCATGCTAGTGGTAAGTTTGCTGATCTTTGAGAATTGTTGGAGGTTGTCCCATGTTGGCTAATTAGGGAATGATCATGGGTTTATAAGTAAGGAATACATCTCCATTGGTATGAAGTCTTTTGGGGAAGTCCAAAGCAAAGCCATGAGAGCTTATGCTCAAAGTGGACAATATCATACCAGTGTGGAGAGTCGTTATTCCTAACAAAGCCTTGCTGGAACTAACTCGTCAAATTTGTATTGCAGACTTTGATACTCCCTTGCGCCTGTTACCTCAGAATTTTGAAGGAGAAAGTACCATTTTTGCAGGTAAAAACGTCCTCTTCATTGTGTTTTCTTTTATTTGCATACTAGAACTTGCGTAATTAGAAGACTCTCCCTTTTGTTTTTCTTGTTCTTTTACAGAGAGCACTTTGTTTCATAGTTATAGCAATAGGAGCTGTTGCATCAGCATTTGGATCATATTCATCTCTAAGGAAAATCATTGAGAAATTG
The DNA here is from genome assembly GCF_002738365.1 of Cucurbita moschata. Classification (NCBI taxonomy): domain Eukaryota; kingdom Viridiplantae; phylum Streptophyta; class Magnoliopsida; order Cucurbitales; family Cucurbitaceae; genus Cucurbita; species Cucurbita moschata. Next base: position 5,374,415 of record NW_019268518.1, read on the forward strand.
AATGGCTGAAGTTTTGGCCTTCCCAACCACCATGACTCGGTGGTTGAGCAGCATAGATTCTGATAGGTTTTGTGTAACGTTATGTTGTGCATTAAATTATAGGGGAACTCTAGATTTCTCGTTTCCATATGAACATAGATGAGCTTGTTCATTTATGCCTGTTTTCCCTCTTGCTTCTCAATGTCTTTGTTTCTTAAAGTTTGACATCATTCAGATTCATTTTGTTATGGTAATGAGATTTGCTTTCCAACCTGTTTGAAGTGACTGTATAAGTCGTTCTAAATGGAACTTTTGGAAACCTTTAATATCAATTAAGATGTTCGAGTACATATTCCTCGAGTGTAAAGGCTAACTTACATAAGCTTTTAAAGTGCTGTCATTGGATTGGATTAATGTAACGTTCTAAGTTCACCGCTAACCGATATTGTCCTCTTTGGACTTGTCCACTACCACTAGTAGATATTGTCCTCTTTGAGCTTTCCCTCAAGGGTTTTAAAATGTATATATTAGGGAGAGGCTTCTACACCCTTATTGAATGTTTCGTTCTCCTCCACAACTGAAGTGGGATCGCACAATCCACTCCCTTTGGAGCCTGTTCTCCTCCCCAACTGAGAGGTTTCCACACCCTTATAAAGAATGTTTCGTTCTCCTCCCCAACTGATGTGCGATCTCACAATCCACCCCTTTTGAAGTCTAGCGGTCTTCGCTGGCACTCGTTCCCTTCTCCAATCGATGTAGGACCCCCAAATCCACCCCCTTCGGGCCCATCGTCCTTGTTGGCACACCGTTTCGTGTCCACCCTCCTATAGAGCTCAGCCTCCTCGCTGGCATATTGCCTAGTGTCTAGCTCTAATACTATTTGTAACGACTCAAGCCCACTGCTAGCAAATATTGTTCTCTTTGAGCTTTCCCTTTCAGGTTTCTCCTCAAAGTTTCTAAAACGCGTATGCTAGGGAGAGGTTTCCACACCGTTATAAAGAATGCTTCGTTTTCCTCCCCAACTGACGTAGGATCTCATAATTAAGGTTCTAAGAACTGGTTTTTGGCATTACAAAGATGACAGGAGAAGAAGAAAATGAAAAGGTATTTCAACTCCTCTCCTCTTCTTTCCTATTGATGAACAACCATCTGTTAGTGCTAATTCCATCCATATTAAAACTAAATGAAAATAATTCTGGTTTCCAGTAATATATATAACTTACACACTCGCTCAGTTTTGGACACTGAAAAGAGTAAATTTCTGCACAAACAAAACTACTGTAATTGATCCAGTATCATTCCTCTCAACCTCGTTCAACAAGTTCTCACAACTTTGGGTCTCCAAGCTAGGCCAATCAAACAACCATTCTCTCCAATAAATGAATTCATAATCCGTTTTCTCAAAGGTTCACTTTTTGATCCTTCAGAATCATTGTTAGAACTCAAGCTCTTTACTGGAAGCAGAGGGCTCTCAGGATAGTCCCCTTCCACAATCCGAGTTACCATCTCCAAGACCTCGCTCATTTTCGGGCGTACCGCAGCCTTTCGAACCAAACAACGGTTCGCTACAGCTGCTAGTTTATGAGCAGCTTTAAGAGAATACTTGCCTTCAAGTCTAGGGTCCATTATCAGCTCAAACTTCTTTATGTCAGATAGGTGTGGTCTGACCCATTCCAAGAGCTTTTGCTCACCTTTAGGACGGTTTCGATCTAGGGGACGCCTACCAGTAATCAGTTCATAAAGGAAAACTCCGTAGCTCCATACGTCGATTTTTGCTGTGAGTCGTCCTGTTTGAAGGTATTCAGGAGCTGCATATCCTATTGTTCCTACAATCTATACATGGATTGTTTATTACTGATTTGAAATATATAGAAAAACAAATGTGCAGTCATTTTGGCTTTCCTAAAACTGGTTAGATTTTAGATAAGTTGCATACGAACCGCTGTAGAGACATGACTCAGTCCATCAGAAGGCCCCAGTCTGGCCAATCCAAAATCAGACAACTTAGCGTTCCAGTGGTCATCCAAAAGTATGTTTGAAGCCTTGAAATCCCTAAATATTATCTGCTTAAAGATTTATGACAATTAGGTTACCATAAATGTAAAGAAGCATAGACAATACAATACAGCTAGTTCACTAGTTTTTGCTGAAGAGAAAATTAACCGTCCATGCCCACCGTCAGTAGATATTGATTTCCCTTCTGGGTTTTCCCTCAAGGTTTTAAAACGCGTCGGCTAAGGAGAGGTTTCCACACCCTTATAAGAGATGCTTCGTTCCCCTTTCCAACTGATGTGGGATCTCCCAATCCACCCCCCTTTGGGAGTCAACGTCCTAACTGACACATTGCCCAGTGTCTGGCTCTGATACCATTTGTAACAACCCAAGTCCACTGCTAGCAAATATTGTCCTCTTTGGGCTTTCCCTTTTAGATTTCCTCTCAAGGTTTTAAAATGCGTCTCCTAGGAAGAGCTTTCCACACCCTTATAAGGAATGCTTCGTTCCCCTCTCCAACCGACGTGGGATCTCACAATAAGATTCTCGCAAAATTATATGGTACCTGGAAATCCATTCCTTCATGCAGATACGCCAAGCCACGAGCAGCATCCTGAGCTATTTTCATTCTTATTGCCCATGGAAGAGAACCATTAAACCTGCTTGATAAGTGATCTTGCACGCTCCTGTTAGGCATATATTCGTATACGAGTAGTCGCTGGATCCCTCGTTCATCATCCTCGGCACAGTAGCCTAGTAATTTGACGAGATTTGGATGTTCGACAACGCCCAAAAAGTTCACTTCTGTCACCCATTCCTTGTGACCCTAGTGGATAGGATAGAAACTGAAATCAGAAATGCAATGCTAATAAGAAAGTTCATGTCCAAACTAGCTCATCATTAACTTTTTGGCTTTTGGAAGGGCGATTAATTTAGCCTACAAAAGCATTCTCAACACTTTAGATAGTTGATATTTTACACCACCAGCCAAACAAAAAGTGTGAAATTATAAGTCCATGCAATGCAACCTTGTAGGGGATATCCCTCTTGTAACTATACTCTGTTTTGTTATTCAAGCCACTTCTAGGAAGAGCTTTTTGTTCCTTTTTACACAAATGTCTCAAAGTAAGGCTAAATGTAAATGCATTCAACCAAAGTTCGGTACGATAGGCATGTAATAGCCCAAGCCCACCGCTAGCAGATATTGTCCGTTTTGGCCCATTACGCATCGCCATCAGCCTCACGGTTTAAAAATGCGTATGCTAGGGAGAGGTTTTTACACCCTTATAAAGAATTCTTCGTTCCCCTCTCCAACCGATGTGGGATCTCACAATCCACCCCCATTAGGGGCCTAGCATCCTCGATAGCATACCGCCTGGTGTCCACCCCCTTTGGGGCTTTTAAGGAAAATGCAAGAAGTTCTATGTTTAAAAATGTGAGATCCCACATCCCACATCGATTGGAGAGAAGAATGAGTGCTAACGAGGACGCTGGACCCCAAATGGAGGTGGATTGTGAGACCCCACATCGGTTGGAAAGGGGAACGAAGCATTCTTTATAAGGGTGTGGAAACCTCTCCCTAGCATACGCATTAGAAAACCGTGAAGCTACGACGATACGTAACGGGCTGAAACGGACAATATATGCTAGCAGTGGACTTGGGCCGTTACAAGAAAGAATTCTCGAATTCTTTAATATTAAACTTCAACTTTTGACACTTAGATGGAGATGGAATAATATTCCCCCAGCTTTGTGCAATTCTTAACCTTTTATTAGTGTCTAATGGGGATCTTTTCAGTCATCTCTTTTGGCTTTCACAAAAATATCTTAATACAAAGGCATATATGGAACATTCTCAGCTAACCCAACATGATGCAAATAAGTACATATCTAAGTAAAAACTTGGGGAAGGTGGGAGATTAGAGTAAGAGAACTTGCCTGCAATCCTCTTCTACTTAATTGCTTAACAGCAATGTCTATTCTTTTACGTGGATCATCCGAGTTACGGATAGCGCCTCGATATACACTACCGAATCCTCCTTCTCCGATCATGAGCGAGCGGCTGAAGTTCTTCGTGGCTGCTTTCAAATCTGAGAATGTGAACTCCCTAAGATTACTATGTCTTTGAGACAAAGCTGCAAATGATATAGCAGAGGATGCTGCACTGAATTCTGAGACATTCTGAGAATTTACTTCCGAGTCAAACATCTTAAGATCTTGATTCATCGACGTCGAATTCGAGTTACACGAGAGAATCGAATTCGATTTCCTAGATTTCCTTAGCTCAACAATGTTTCTCTTGTTGTTGAATACATGAAAACACTTCATAGTCCCTTCCAAAAGCTGATTCCCTCACTGCACAAAAACAAAACCACACAATGTTGATACTCAAACTCCAGCTGATAATGTATATTTTGGCTAATACAAGACCCACCTATCGAGCAGGGACTAAAGTCGACCTTAGTGATCCAACGGATAAAGGTTACTCTAAGGATAACAGGCTGATCTTCCTCGAGAACTCACATCGACCGGAAGGTTTGGCACCCGAATGTCGGCTGTTCCCAACCCTTAACTGGTCCTGATTCAAGAGGAAAAACCAAAGAAACTTGAAGAGCCTTAGCTATTGAAGAAACCCAGAAAGTGCCTTTCTTAACAGTTGCCAGCAATCACAAATCCATCCAAAAGGGATTGATCAAGGGGAATTCAAAAAAACCCAGATTCAAAATAACCCATATCAAGGAGGATCAGAATTTGAACCCAAAATCCAAGAAACTCAACCAATTTTCTAAGAAAAAGTTAAGAACATCAAGAAATCTCCATAGCTTTTCACAGAAAACAAGGAAGATCAAGGAGGAGAAAGAGAAATTCACCTCTCATATACGTCCAAACTTTAGCCAAAACTTGAAAAATGAGGAGCTTAAAGAACAAGACAGGATAACATAGAAGGACAAGGGCAGGCCCCCATGATCTAGGGGAAGTCAATACAAGGCAGCTAGAATTCAGGTGACCAACCAAAAAACCCATTTCAAAGAAGCCCCCAAAGGATTAAAATATGGATAGAAAATCGAAGGGATTGAAACAGTAAACGCCCAGCTACAAAGATTATTAAAAACAAGAACAAATTGACAAGCGAATGGCGGTTTTGTGTGTGAAAAGGGATTGATTGAACCTTCTTTTTCCCCTTTTAGGGATACGTGAGGGATCCTACGAAGAAAAGGTCTACGAAAGGGAATAATGGATATCGCCACATGGAATGAGAATGAATCCCTAGGGCCCCATGTTTATTAAATATTTAAATTAAATTATTAAATTATTACGTATCTGTTCCTGTCTTCGAAGCAGTCATTATCTGCCCAAATGGATATTCTTGTAGCTTTCAAATTAAAAACAAAACAAAACAAAAAACACAATAATCTTAGTATGAGCTTTTCCTTAATATCATCAAAAGATGGAAATTCTTTTATTTGTATTAATTTCTACTCTAAATATTTTACTTTAAACTTAGATCAAATCAATGTTGTAATTTTTACTTTTATTTCATTTTTGCTAATTTTTTATTCATATCGTGTAGATGAGAAAACTCATTTTATTTGCACAAATACGAGCTTAGTTTAGCCCATGTACTCCGTATGGGAAGAAACTCATCCCATTTTCATCATTATGAACTTGGGTAAAGATTAAAATAGTTATTACCCATTTCTCATTTTGTTTAATCATTGAATCTCTACTGGATATTGACCCAATTGAAATCAGGAAGCTCGTGCCATGGAAGAAGACAACTTAAACCAAGTCCGTCAAATTGGTGTCTAAAATTCCACCAAATGTCAAGTTGCCCAAGGAGGTATGGTTTACCACAAAACTATCAGCAGCCTCCCTTCGTGACCCCACGTTGCCCACCTTCTTTGCCACTGTCTTTCCTTTCTCTTTCTCTCTCTAGCCCACCAAATTTCCTCCTTTGACCTTCGACGGCTATGAAAATTTTGATCTTTCAGCTTCTCAAACTTCAATCTATAAAACCCATCTCTATTTCTTCCTTGGATCTTTACTTTTGTGTTCTATTTCAAAAAATTTTGGTGGGTGTCTTCATATACCTTCTAATTTGGGCGTTTACTCGAAGCTTAAAGCTATGAACTTAAAGAACCCCATGTTTTCTTCCATTTTCTTGGTTCTTGTTCTTGTGGGATTGAGCTGGGAACAGTTTGTTCATAGCCAGAATGTGGATGGTAATCAGTTTGCCAGCCCTGCAGCTATCCCATTTATGTTGTCAATGGCCAACGCCCAGCTCTCCAATTTGAGCTCAATCATCAACTCAGAGCTCAGTAGCCGCTTTCATTTCTGCTCCAGAGACACGTGAGTTTTTTCCCCCAGCACTTTCAATTCTGCGCTCTGTCTGGTTATTGAGAGCTTGAGAGAAATGGAATCGAAGAGAAATCCTAGTTTAAACTTTACCCTTTTTCTGGATTATGAGATTTTAACTTCCCATTATGAAATATTTGCGAGTTAATAAGCTTAACTTCCATAAGTTTAGGGAAATTGTTAGTCTTTGATTGAAAAGATTTGTCAGTAATTGCTTCGAGAAAGTTCAGGAAGATTTGTGACAACACAAACGAGAATTGAAAAGCATACGTGCTTAAGGTTTCTCTATCTAAAAGTTGTTCTTCGATCGTGGGCCATTTCCAACAATCTTGAGCTAGGAGCTTTTCTTTTTTTGTATCAGGCAAGCTGATTGGAACAAAGCGTTTAATTTTTCATCTAATCTGAGGTTCTTGTCTTCTTGTCTACAGAAGACCAATGGTATGAGTAATCCGTAAGTGGAAAGAAGAGTTCTTCCATGTCTGTCATGATTAGGTTCAATCACATGGTGTTGAATTATATATTGTGTTGGTTTTTGAACAGGTGATTTCAGCAAGCGCTTGTGTACAGCAGCAGAAATCAATTTTTACTTTGACAGTATGATCCTTCAAGATCCTGGAAGTGGTTCCTTCTTGAAACTTAACAAGAATTGTAATTTGACTTCATGGAGTCCTGGTTGTGAGCCAGGATGGGCATGTAGTGTTGGTCCTGAACAGAGCGTTGACCTTAGTAATTCTCAGCTATTCCCTTCAAGAATGCATGATTGTCGAGCTTGTTGTGAGGGTTTCTTCTGTCCTCAGGGTCTTACATGCATGATACGTAAGTGTTTAGATCTATAAGGGCTTGCTCTTCACCATTGGCTGTTGATTCTATGTATTGTTGTGGAATCATTGTAACGTTTTTAATCGAATGTCTTTCTTTTTTGAATTACTTATTGAGAGATCCTACATTGGTTAGAGAGGGAATGAAGCATTCCTATAAGGATGTGGAAACCTCTCCCTAGTAGACTCGTTTTAAAAACCTTGAGGGGAAGCCCGAAAGGAAAGTCTAAAGAAGATAATATTTGCTAGCGGTGGCTTGGGCTGTTACAAATGGTATCAGAGCTAGACATTGGGCGGTGTGCCAGCGAGGACGTTGGGCCCCAAGGGGGGTGGATTGTGAGATCCCACATTGGTTAGAGAGGGGAATGAAGCATTCTTTATAAGGACGTGGAAACCTCTTCCTAGTAGACGCGTTTTAAAAACTTTGAGGGGAAGCCCGAAAGGGAAAGCCCAAAAGGACAATATCTGCTAGCGATGGGCTTGGGCTATTACAAATGGTATCAGAGTCAAACACCGAGTGGTGTGCTAGCGAGGACGCTAGCCTCCCAGGGGAGGTGGATTGTGAGATCCCACATCAGTTGGAGAGGGGAGTGAAGCATTCCTTATAAGGATGTAGAAACCTCTCCCTAGTAGACATGTTTTAAAAACCTAGAGGGGAAGCCCGAAGGGGAAAGCCCAAAGAGGACAATATCTGCTAGCGGTAGGCTTGGGCTGTTACAAATGGTATCAGAGCTAGACATCGGGCGGTATGCCAACAAGGACGTTGAGCCCCCAAGGGGGTAGATTGTGAGATCCTACCTCTGCCTAGCAAATGCGTTTTAAAAAACCTTGAGAGGAAACTCGAAGGGGAAAGCCCAAAGAGGACAATATTTGCTAGCGGTGGGCTAGGAGGGTTACCATACCCATATAAGTTGCTGATCTTCTATTTCTCTTCTTGGTTATGTATATCTCAGGTATCTAACACTAATAAACCTATAAATCAAACAGAAAAACACACAAATAAGAGACTAGAGATAAACAAAAGCTTTCTCGCATGTGTTACTTTCTCTTATTACCCATCCTCGCATTTGTTTGCTATTGGAGGTCTCACAGTATAACACTCTTACTGTATCTGACAGCATGCCCTTTAGGATCATATTGTCCCAACGCCAAGTTGAATAGAACAACAGGAGTATGTGAGCCGTAAGTACAAACCATACCTCTGAATGTCAGCATCCATGGTCTTCAGCACACAATGAAGTTATTCTTGTTCTTGCAGATATCTTTACCAGCTACCGCCCGGGCGGCCCAACCATACTTGTGGAGGAGCAAATATTTGGGCAGATGTTGGTCGTAGTAAAGAGATGTTCTGCCCAGATGGTTCATTTTGTCCCTCGAGCACCGAACAAATTCCTTGTGAGAGCGGGTATTCACTTGAATCCTACCACTATTTTGTTGTCAACCAACGTTTGCTGCCTCAAACACGAGCTTTCTAATCATGTCTATCTGTTTTGCTGTCATTGCAGCCATTACTGCAGAATGGGTTCAACTTCTCAGAATAGTAAGTGCTATACATGTAGGAATATAGATGAGATGCTTCTTTTGAACTGTTCCTTTGCCATTTTCCCTTAGCTGAGTACTCTTTAGGGACAGTGAATATCAAATATCTGGTTAAGTTAAGATTGCTAGCAACAAGCATTTGACCCTTTTCCAAATATCTTGCAGGATGCTTCAAGCTTACTTCATGTGATGGAAGCGCCACAAATCAGGACATTCATGCCTATGGAGTAATGCTTTTAGTAAGTCATCCATCACGTGAAAATCGGAGTCTTTGAGTCGTAATTCAAATGTGGTGATATATTTTTGTCGTGCTGTTCTTTTCAATTTTCGAGTGTTCTTTCTTGCCTTTTCATTCACAATTCTGTGGATAGAGGAGTTATGTGAGATCTCACATTGGTTGGGGAGGAGAACGAAACACCCTTTATAAGGTTGTGGAATCCTTTCCCTAGCAGACGCGTTTTAAAGCCTTGAGGAGAAGCCCGAAAGGGAAAGCCTAAAGAGGACAATATCTGCTAGCAGTGAGCTTGGGTTGTTACAGTTGGTATTAGAACCAAACACCGGGCAATGTGCCATCGAAGAAGTTGTTTCCCGAAGGGGGGGTAGACACGTGGCGGTGTGTCAGTAAGGACGCTGGGCCTTGAAGGGGGTGGATTTGGTAGGGGTCCCACATCGATTGGAGAAAGGAACAAGTGCCAGCGAGGATGCTGGGCCCTGAAGGGGGTTGGATTGTGAGATCCCACATCGGTTGGGGAGGAGAACGAAACACCCTTTATGAGGGTGTGGAAACCTTTCCCTAGTAGACGCGTTTTAAACCCTTGAGGGGAAGCCCGAAAGAGAAAACCCAAATAGGACAATATTTGTTAGCGGTGGGCTTGGGCTGTTACAAGTTTTGTATCACAAGAATAAGGCGGTAACAAGAGGGATTAAGAGTTAACACTTTTATTTGCTTATGCAGGTGGCTTTAAGCACAGTTCTACTCATAATTTACAATTTCTTCGACCAAATTCTTGCTGCTAGAGAAAGAAGACTCGCTAAATCCAGGGAAGCAGCAGCCAAAAGTGCAAAAGCAACGGCAAAAGCACAACAAAGGTGGAAAGCTGCAAAAGATGCAGCTAAAAAGCATGCAACTGGGTTGCAAGTTCAACTATCACGAAAGTTTTCACGTGTGAAAAACTCAAATACAGAAAAACATGAGATTTTGAATCTGTCCGAACCCGAAACAGATGATGACTTACCATATTCACATTCACATATCCCGACCACGTCGTCGACTTCATCAATGCACATAGAAGAAAGAAACAATAACCAAACTGATCTCATGGGGATCATACACGAAATCGAAAAAGACCCTGACGGTCATGAAGGTTTTCATTTTGAATCTGGTGAAGGTTTTGAAAAACATATGCCAAAGGGAAAGCATTCAAGTACTCATAGCCAGATGTTCAGGTATGCTTATGTCCAACTTGAAAAAGAGAAGGCTCAGCAGCAACAGAACAACAATCTTACGTTTTCCGGTGTAATTAAAATGGCAACTGATCCCGAGAATAAAAGGCGTCCTCCTATCGAAGTTTCTTTTAAAGATCTAAACCTTACTTTGAAAGCAAAAAACAAGCATTTGTTGAGGTGTGTCACTGGAAATATCAAGCCTGGTCGGATTACTGCTGTGATGGGCCCATCTGGAGCTGGAAAAACAACATTTCTGTCTGCTTTGGCAGGAAAAGCGATTGGATGCAAGACAACAGGTTCTATTCTGATAAATGGAAAGAATGAATCAATTCTTTCCTATAAAAGAATTATGGGTTTTGTGCCTCAAGATGATATTGTTCATGGGAACTTGACAGTGGAAGAGAATTTATGGTTCAGTGCTAACTGCAGGTATTTGAACCTTTCCTTTGCTTCTTGCTTAGCTCTACTTCTACTTAATTATGTTAATGCTTCCAACTTGCCACGGTTTCAACGATCTTGACTGTGAATGTATCGTATGTTGAGGATTGTTGTGAGGGAGTCCCACGTTGATTAATTTAGGGAATGATCACGGGTTTATAAGTAAGCAATATATCTCTATTGGTATGAGGCCTTTTGGGGATGCCCAAAAGCAAAGTCGTGAGAGCTTATGCTCAAAGTGGACAATATCATACCATTGTGGAGAGTCAGGGTTCCTAACATGGTATCAGAGTCATGCTCTTAACTTAGTCATGTCAATAGAATTCTTAAATGTCGAACAAAGAAGTGTGAGTCTCGAAGGTGCAGTCAAAGTGACTAAAGTGTCGAACAAATGGTGTACTTTGTTCGAGGGCTCTTAGGCCTCAAGGGAAGCTCTATGTTGCACTTTGCTCGAGGGGAGGATTGTTGAGGATTGTTGGGAGGGAGTCTCACATTGGCTAATTTAGGGAATTATCACGGGTTTATAAGGAATACATCTTCATTGGTCTGAGGCTTTTTAAGGAAGCCCAAAAGCAAAGCCATGAGAGCTTAGGCTCAAAGTGGACAATATCATACTATTGTGGAGAGCCGTGGTTCCTATCATGGTATCAGAGCCGTGCACTTAACTTAGTCATGTCAATAGAATCCTCAAATGTCGAACGAAGAAGTGTGAACCTCAAAGGTGTAGTCAAAAGTGACTTAAGTGTCGAACAAATGGTGTACTTTGTTCGAGGGCTCCATAGGCTTCAAGGGAGGCTCTATGTTGCACTTTGTTCGAGGGGAGGATTGTTAGGAGGGAGTCCCACATTGGCTAATTTAGGGAATGATCATGCGTTTATAAGTAAGAAATACATCTCCATTGGTATATGAGGCCTTTCGAGGAACCCTAAAGTAAAGTCATGAGAGCTTACAATATCATATCATTATGGAGGTCCGTGATTCCTAATATCATATCATTTTTCTATTTGTAGCATTTGTTCCTAGTTCAAGGCAAAATACTATAAGATGGAAGTAGTGATGGAAGTAGTGATGTTTTTTCTGGATTTCATAATAACTTCCCATTGTTCTTCATGTTTAAAATATTTTTCTCTACGTAGTTCTTCATGATTGATTTGTTCAATATAGTTTCTTTTATCTCAAACAAATTGGTCAACAGAGTTTGTCGTGTATGTTCTTGGTTCATTCATCAACTGACCACTGAAATGATACTCGCCTTCGAATTTACTTATGTTGTTTGACGTACAAGACTGATAATTATTCATTCAAGAACAGCTGAAAACTTATGTTCTTGATATCTAGTTGCTTCTGTTGAGATATCAGTACTAACTGTGAGCATCACTTGTTGTTATAGACTTTCAGTGGAGTTGTCCAAAGCAGATAAAGTTCTAATTGTCGAAAGAGTTATCGAGTTCTTGGGGCTCCAAACCGTGCGGAACTCCTTGGTTGGGACAGTGGAAAAGCGAGGAATCTCTGGAGGTCAAAGGAAGAGGGTGAATGTTGGATTGGAAATGGTGATAGAGCCTTCAATTTTGCTATTAGATGAGCCAACGTCTGGTTTGGACAGTTCTTCTTCTCAATTGCTTCTTAGAGCTCTCAGGAGAGAAGCTCTTGAAGGTGTGACCATTTGCATGGTGGTTCATCAACCAAGGTAATCTTTCACGTAATAACTCAAGCCCACTACTAGTAAATATTGTCCACTTTGGTCCGTTACGTATTGTTGTCAGCCTCACGATGTTAAAACGCATCTACTAGGGAGATGTTTTCACACCCTTATAAGAAATGATTTGTTCCCATCTCCAAGCAACGTAGGATCTCACAATCCACCCCCCTTGAGGACCAGTGTCCTCGCTGACACGCCACAAGGTGTCTAGCTCTAATACCATTTGTAACAACCCAAGTCCACTGCTAACAGATGTTGTCCTCTTTGGGGTTTCCCTTCCGGGCTTCCCTTCAAAATTTTAAAACGCGTCTGCTAGGGAGAGGTTTCCACACCCTTATAAAAAATGTTTCATTCTCTTCCCCAACCAATGTGGGATCTCACAATCCACCACCACTACTCCCCCCCTCCCCCCGGGGGCCAGCGTCCTCGCTGGCACACCACTCAGTTTCTAGCTTTGATACCATTTGTAATAGCCCAAGTCTACTGCTAGCAGATATTGTCCTCTTTGGGGTATCCCTTCCGGGCTTCCCCTTAAGGTTTTAAAACTCATCTTTTGGGGAGAAGTTTCTACACCCTTATAAAGAATGTTTCGTTCCCCTTTAAAACCACTGTGGGATCTCACAATCCACCCCCTTTGGGAGCCAACGTCCTCGCTGGCACACCACCTAGTGTCTAGCTTTGATACCATTTGTAACAGCCTAAGTTCACCGCTAGCAAATATTGTTCTCTTTGGGGTTTCCCTTTCGGACTTCCCCTCAAGGTTTTAAAACTCATCTGCTGGAGAGAGGTTTCGACACCCTTACAAAGAATGTTTCGTTCTCCTCTAAAACCAATGTGGGATCTCACAATCCACTCCTTTTGGGGGCCAGCATCCTCGCTGGCACACCACCTGGTGTCTAGCTTTGATACAATTTGTAACAACCTAAATTCACTACTAGCAGATATTGTCATCTTTGGGGTTTCCCTTCCGGGCTTCCCCTCAAGGTTTTAAAACACGTCTTCTAAGGAAAGGTTTCTACACCCTTATAAGAAATGCTCCATTCCCTCTCCAACCAATGTGGAATCCCACACTTTTTAGCATGCAAGCCCGTTTTATTAAGTTTAGTGCAGGTTTGAATATTACCCTTATTTACTAACGTGTAAATCTCTGATGCAGCTACACCTTATTCAAAATGTTCGATGATTTGGTTCTTCTTGCAAAAGGTGGTTTCACTGTTTATCATGGACCAGCCAGGAGAGTTGAAGAATACTTTGCTGGTCTTGGAATCAATGTCCCAGAACGTGTTAACCCTCCAGATCACTTCATTGATATTTTAGAGGGTATAGTGACACCTAATGCAGACGTTAGCTATGAAGAGCTTCCTGTTAGATGGTTGCTTCATAATGGCTATCCAGTACCAGCAGATTTGCAGCAGAACTCGGCCCGACACGCTTCGAGCTCAGCAAGCACGCAAACTCATGGAACAAGAAACAGTGTTCTTGTCGAACGACAACCTTCCTTAGCTGGGGAGCTATGGCAGGGCATGAGAAGTAATGTTGAGGAACATCATGATAAGTTACGAATGCATTTTAAGACTAAAGATTTGTCGCATCGAAGTACTCCGGGCATACTTAAACAGTATAGATACTTTCTCGGAAGGTACATTTTCGTTACACCTTTGTGTATTTTCATGATCTTATCATTAATTCCTGACATGGTTTCTTCGTAACGATGAATATCAGAATTGGTAAACAACGATTACGGGACTCGAAAATACAAGTTATAGATTATTTGATCTTGCTTCTTGCTGGTGCCTGCCTGGGATCTATATCAGATGTGAGCGATCAGTCATTTGGTGTTAGTGGCTATGCTTTCACCATTATTGCAGTTTGTAAGTTACCAATTCTTTGTGTATGCCTTGTCCTCTCTGATTTATTTCTTTCCATGAATGCAAACATATGTGCTTCTAGAAAAGCGTGTTATTGTGAGATCCCACATCGGTTGGAGAGGAGAACGAAGCATTCTTTATAAGAGTGTGGAAACCTCCTTGTTTTAAAACCTTGAGGGGAATCCCAAAAGGGAAAGCTCAAAGAGAACAATGTCGGGTAGTGGTGGGCTTGGCTGTTATAAATGGTATCAGAGCCATACACTCAGTTGAAGTGCCAGCGAGGAGGTTGAGCCTCGAAGGGGGGTGGACACGAGGCGGTGTGTCCGGACACTGGGCTCTAAAGGGAGATAGATTGGAGGGTCCCACATCGATTGGGGATGGGAACGAGTGCCAGCGAGGACGTTGGGTCCCGAAGGGGGGTGGATTGTGAGATCCAATCGGTTGGGGAGGAGAACGAAGCATTCTTTATAAGGATGTGGAAACCTCCCCCAAGCATACGCATTTTGCATTTTAAAACCTTGAGAAGAAACTCGAAAGGGAAAGCCCAAAGAAGACAATATATGTTACGAAGGGCTTGGCTATTACAAATAGTATTAGAGTCAGACATCAGGCGATATGCCAGCGAGGAGGCTGAGCCCCGAAGGGGGGTTAGACATGAGATGTGTGCCAGTAAAGACGCTAGGCTCCAAAGGGGGTGGATTGAGGAGTCCCACATCGATTGGAGAAGGGAACAAGTGTCAGCAAGGACGCTGGATCCCGAATGGGGGGTTGTGAGATCCCACATCGGTTAGGGAGGAGAACTAAGCATTTTTTATAATAGTGTGGAAACCTCCCCCTAGCAGATACGTTTTAAAATCTTGAAGGAAAGCCCGAAAGGAAAAGCCCAAAGAAGACAATATCTGCTAGCGGTGGTTGGGGTTGACTGTTACTCATTTTGTGGCACAATATGCTCTTCTTTGTCAGGGCCAAAATATATAACCACTGACCAAGATTTTGTCATTGATTCCAGCCCTTCTAGGCAAAATTGCAGCTCTGAGAACATTTTCTTTGGATAAGTTGGAATATTGGAGAGAAAGTTCTTCTGGAATGAGCAGTTTGGCATACTTTCTGGCAAAGGACACGGTCGACCATTTCAATACAGCAATCAAGCCATTGATGTATCTCTCTATGTTCTATTCCTTCACAAACCCAAGATCTTCCTTTACAAATCATTATGTTGTTTTACTCTGCCTTCTCTACTGCGTTACGGGTATCGCTTACGCCTTGGCCATCCTGTTTCAGCCAGGTGCAGCACAACTGGTTAGTGAAGTTCTTACCTTGGTGAGAGCTGAATTTCCATATTTCTTGTATTTTCACTGAGAAAAAATGTACTGTTTTATGCAGTGGTCAGCCATTCTTCCTGTTGTGTTAACCCTCTTCATTACAAGGACCCAAACTAGTTCAGCATTGAAGAATCTGTCCAATATCTGCTACCCCAAATGGGCTTTAGAAGCATTAGTGATAGCAAATGCTGAAAGGTATGACAGAAGTTGCCCTCTACAGTATTCATATCATCCTGCTGTCTGTTAACTAAATCGTTAACGACGAACGAAACTGAATTAACAAAACGAACTTCCTAAGATCATTCAAATGAATGTTTTTTGTACATTCTAGCGTTTTTCTCAACGAAAGCGCGGTTTTTTCACCTAAAAGAAAATCCTAACATAGCTGGCTCTGTTCTATAGGTATGATGGAGTGTGGCTGATGACTCGCTGTGGAGCTTTGAATAAAAGTGGGTTTGACCTTCATGACTGGGGCCTATGTCTACTCCTCCTAATGGTCACCGGTGTTATTTTTCGAGTATTTTCGTACGTTTGTATGTTGATCTTTAGAAGAAAGTGACCCATTAACTATGAGGTTCAGTTCCTCAGCCATTTTCTTAGAGTAGTTAGCAAGCTAGATCAACAATAGCACCATTTTCAGGCATCTCAGAAGGTTTGGATTTTCCTATCACATGAAGATCCAGTTCAGAAGTTGTATATATTTTGATATACTGACCCTTTGCCTCATCTGGCTCACTTATTGTATTCACATGGCAAAAGTAGCAACGTAGATAAGCGAAGTTCGAATCAATTTTTTTTATCAAACTCGGAATTAATAAGAATAATTTCAAGGAAGAAGTGGCTAAATTGTAAATTTGGTCCTAGATTTTAATCCATAGTTAAAATTAGTCCTTACAGTTCGTTATAACTCTCGTGATAGTTGGAACTATTTGTGAGAGTTTTATCGAGCCATAAGAACAACGAAATTTAAACCTTTTACAAACTATAGAGACCAAATTTACAATTCTAACCTTGATGCGTTCCTCAAAATTTGTAGAGAGATCTTTCTAGCCGCTCCGATTTGATCGATAATGAGATTCTTGGCTAGAAGAAAGGTCGGGACTCCCTTTACGAGAAACAAATTCTCTCCACATCTGCAACAAAAGGAGATTTGATGCAGTTCTAAAGGATGATACAGTTTTAAGTCCAGATTTCCCAAGCAGCCAGGCCCCCTTTTTGGTCTGTGCTTCCATTCTAGCCACAGAGATATCCATCAGTTTACTTTAGCAAGCTATACAAATCTCTGAATAAATAAGTTTAAAATCACTACACGACTATCAGTGAACCTAAGTTTAGAAGTACAACACTACATTGAGCTTCTTCAGCCCTTTCTTGACTACTACAGATATATCCCATTTGCTTCTATGGAATTAACCTAGCCCAAAGAATTTTCAGGTGGGTTGGTCGACGTAATGCCCTGTTTTTCGTCTATGTCGACTATAATCTGATACAAACCTGAAAGACAGGCCACAGCCTTCTACCTTGCACTTGTACGGTCGCTCCCCTGTGTGCACACGAATATGCTCGGTCCTAGCCCATGCCCATTTGAATGACATGGAACAACCTTTCCATGGACACTTCAGAGGTCGGTCGTCGTCATGCACACGTTGGTGAAGCATTGCGTATTTGTGGGAGCTGAACCTCTTTCCACATCCTTCATGTGGGCACTGGTTGCGTTTGTGTAAGGCTAGTTCAACCTTAGTCTCAAAACTCATGCGGCAGCCTTCTAGGTCACATTTATAAGACCCTTTTCTTCTAATTTCTTTCTTAGGCTTTGGCGGAACGCTGTCAGACGGTTTTCTCACTCTCTTTCTCTCTGGTTTCTCCTGTACTGATATATTGACATCAATATCCCTTTGATGAGTTAAATTCTTAATAGCCCTTGGCCTCAACCCTTCACATGGACTTCGTATAAAATCGAAGGAACTAAGCTCATTTTCGATTCTAAGCTTGTCATGTCTCTTCCGTTTTCTTCGCTTTTCCACATCTGAACTAGGCTTGTGCTTTGAAGAACAAATTTCCGTAGCATCACGGGTCTTCGATTGTGTCAGAGGACTGTCAATACCTGGAGCCTTTCCACCAGTCAAGTTTTTTCTATCCGAGGCCTCTCCGCCAGTTTCGACATCCATGGGGCTTTCCCCTAGTATGCAAGACTTGAAACCAGGTTCGTCCATCGGGATTCTAGGTTCAGTAGGCGTCTCATTCTGGACCCCAGTACTTGACATCAAAGCATCAGAAAGGTTGTCTACATCTTCCTGGCTACCAAGATTTTTAATAGATTTTTCATCTGCTAAACAAGAGGATAGTTGAGCTTTCAATTGAACCTCGACGCCAGAAATAGACTGAGTTTCAACATCTGCATCGAACGTCTGAAGATTATTTAGTAAACCATCTGATGTTGCAGCATTACATAAATCGGGGCCTTCGCAAGCCATCCTTGAAACTTCAGAAGTCCTATCTCTCAAGTTAGAAGTAGCAGCATCTGGTGTTCCAGTATTTGTTCTATCATCTAAGTGACCAAACTGGCTGTGACCTTCAGTATCTGGACAAAGCTGCAGCTTTATTGGGATTAAACTACAAGAATCTTCATCCATACCTTTTATTCCGTCAGCAATCGCAGTTTCATCCCTAGTCATGCCATCACAAGCTTCACTACTCGAATTCTTCACATCTTCACTGTCAAGCACCACTTTCGAACTCTCAAGAACGATGGAACAATGTAAACCTGTGGACTCGGCAAGATTAACTTCATCCGAGCACACACCAGCCGGGGCATGTGATTGCTCCTCCGAAGCAATATCACATTCCTGATCTGTTTTATTGCGACTTTCAAGAAGCTCTTGATCTTGAGGAATTTCAAGAGATTCATTGATGGAATTGACAAGTGAGCCAACAGTGCAGCTAGGTAATACAGCTTTTTTATTTCGTTCACTTGTGTCTACTGCGGTCGTGATATTCTGCTGCATCCCAGAGTCATCCACGGGTAACTCACCATCAATATAAGCTTCTTCTGGCAAACAATTTTCCATTTGGGGCTCTGTCATCCTACCAACAGTAGAGATGGAGTTTGTGTTTCCACAATCTTGAAGCACTGCATCCTGCTGATCGGTCGTCCCAGTTGGATCAGGAATCGCCAACTCTGATGCATTGCTTCTGAAACTCCTATCATTACAAAGGTCACTTGAATCTCCACTACTAGCCGGCTGGGTAACAGAACTGACGCCTGTAGAATTGCCTGATTTCTTGTTCCTTCTGTAGTATTGGAAAAACTTTTCTTCTCGTTTTGCTATTATGGAATCGGACTTTTCCCCCGAAACTTCCTCCTTAAGATGCATGCTTTGGAATCGTTTGCTATGCTGCAGATGATTTATCTTCTTCGAGCGTGACCTTTTAGCGGGCCAATTGAGATTCGAGAGATCGAAGCCATGGTCTCTGTTGAGGAACAAGCCACCCAACGCCAATGCATGCTGAACTTGCTTTGTTGGGGAGCTTTTTCTAACTTTGACACAGTGCCGCAAGTTGATTCCTAATCTCGAGGTCCAGTCTTCTCGACACTCATCGCGTTCTTCATCAACGGCAAGATCTATTAACCCCAGATCCTCCTCAGACGCAATATCCAATCGGACCTCATTGTAAACAAAATTGTGCCCAATTTCCTCTGCTATTGCCACTGCATTTGCCTTTATTTTATGATAATCTAACCCAATTTCCAAATAGCAAACAATCAATTAACCAAATTAAAACCAGTTTCTAAAACTATAAAACAAAACCTACAGAATGACAAAACAATCAAGGCCAACCATACCTGAATGGCAAATAACAAGTATATTCGCTCCACCTTTCTTCTGCAGTAACTCTACTGTGTCCACAGCATGCAGCAAGCAAAAACTTCGAGGTCTCAGAAATTTACTGAACGTGTTCCATCCCTTGTCGAACTTGGGAACTGATCCTACTGAAGGATCCTTTGAGAGGCAATTAACATCAGGTACAGAAGTGGAATCTCCTGCAAAGTAAATTAGAAGTTGTCTTAGAACTAGAACTTCAACCACAGCAGAATGAATCACTGATCTTCAACTTCATTTTTTTTTTTTTAACATGAGCGCCCCGATATTCAGATAATCAAAATCCAATGTAGACTCAGTATCAGCCTTAGTAGCCGACCATAGAACAATGAAATCCACGAAGGAAAAGTAAGGGAAAAAGAGAAAAAATACGTGACCGACAAATCTGGAATTACATAAAGAAGGTAGTGAGCATACAACTCTAGCTGGTGAACCAGCAGGTTACAAATTTTACATGAAACTAGCAGACTCACTAGATAAAAACATTCCATAGTTTATTATCTAAACAATCACACACAACCATGCTCTTAGAATTCAAGAAATCAATTAGAATGGAACCACAAAACACATATTCACATGAAGTAATAACTTGAGACATACAATATCCTTCTACGACATCGATATAATTAAGCATGAAATATTTTATGTCATTTCGGACTGGTTGCATTCTCGAAGAAAGAAATTTCCATAAAATATTCACACAAAAAAAAATTCCATAAAATAAATCACAATGCACGGATGAAGCTCAATACCAGGATGAGTGCCATCGAAGTGAGGAGAGCAATGAACATCCTTTGGTCCAAGAACACCTCCCCTTTTATGAGTAGACAGGTGATCGCCAGAAAGCTCCCTTGATGCCTTCTCTGACGGCTGAACGACAGACATAAATGGAAACCCGAGAATACCACAGGCTACACATGCCAGTGTCCCAGAATCTACTTGGAAGTCACATGACAAATCATCACTGTCCAAGTAAATATCATTCATACTTTGTAAATCCAAGGCCATCTCATCAATGAAATTCTGCACACTCTTGTCATTACGATCAAGATTTTCAATATGATTGCATGAAGTATTTTCTCTAGGAGATGTTGCAACAGCAGAATTTGTATTGGCCACTTGAGAATTACTTAAATATGGAAGCATGTCTGGATTCCACAACACAGCTCGACAACTTGATTCTTTTTCTAGAAGAACAGATAACATATTATTTTCTCTTAAAATGTCCTCAACAAACCCTTTCTTAACCATAAATTCTCTCTCTTCCTTTTGCCGGTCTCTAAGCCGTGAACTCCGGACACCTGGAAGTAAGGATCTCGGCACTCTAACATCCAAAGATCCAAACAGAACAAACATGAGAAACAACTGGTTAGATAATCGCTGAAGCAGACACAGAAAGCGAATTAATTCAATTTGTTGGTAGATGCAATAAGAAGAGAAAATACACAAACTGCGTAAACCAGCTATAAAGAAAAAAGTACATCTAAACATAAAAATAACTGATCAACTCCAGAAGGCAGCATAATACATCATCACCATTATAACTATTATTTTGTCGCCATCATCACCATCACCATATTACATGGACAATGAAACATTAAAGTTGTCACATAATCTCCTTATGCTAATGGAAATTATCTCGTGAGCCAGCCAAGTTTCAGATACCAATCATGGACATCAGTCTAGAAACAATGGAGATTAGGTAATATTCAAACCAAATGGGTAGATCCATAACTAAAATGAAGTGCGTTTTATTCAACCTTTCCCAAATCATATGCTCTCGATAGATAAAACTAAATTGGTGAAATTGATCAATACCACTACAACATCCACATATGGTCACTTCGGACAACGAAAGACATAATTCTAAACACAACTACTTCTATAACACACAAGCTGTTTTGGCAACAACAAAAGAACTTCAGTTTATCGCTTGACAAACAAGTAATCAGATAAACATAACAACAAAAGATACACAAACCTTGAAACAAAGGACATCGTTAAAAGGTATAGGAGTTGCTGATGAGAAAGCATGGGAAGGTAATTCATTGCAGCTCTGCGCACTGCAGCATCCTTGGCTACGCTGAGCCATTGTGGAGTTCCAAAATTTGCTGCCTCCCCACAGTTAAAGCCTATTGAAGAGAAGGAATTATATATAGCAAAGAATTTAAACGAAATATAAAAGTGTGTTTCCCATCAAATATGCAAGAGAGAATGTGATAGTACACCGTGCAAAGAAGATAGAAAAAAGGCATGGTAAAAACCAACATAGGTCATTCAAAGACACACAACACAAAGTTACAGTGATAAGTCTTAGAATAAAAATCAGCTACTTTATCAAGTATTGCACTAAGATAAATGCAATAGAGAAAATTCCGCACTGCTCGATAGAATGGGACACGAAACAAAATATAGTCAGAGAAATATGACTCAGAAAATGATAAGCTGCATATTTAGGCCTTACACTCGACTAATAAATTATAATTTCAAAATTCAAGCTCAACAATGATAGAAAAATTAATAGCAACGTTATTAGCTAGAACCCAAAATTTCAATGTGCGCATTTTGGTCTATCAAGACTAGGTGTGACTTTAATAGCCTCTTATCTTTCTTCAGCCTGTTACATATTCCAGGCCCATCTGAAAAATACACACTTGTAAAAAAAAATCTAAGACATAAATTTATGATATCAAACTCAACACAGATAAAGAAACCGGAGTTTCTAAATTCTATTTGATACCCCACAATGTATATATGACAAAAGTAGACTTTCAAGCATCATAATGCTATAAACCCATAGTATGCCTGTATAATAAGAAAAAAATTCAAGAGTGATTACCATGACTGAACCCAACGTGGTAAGCCCTTGGAAAGGTGACGACAAATTCTCCTGGATTCTGGATTAACCTAACGGAAAAGACCAAAGTAAACATGAGGAGAACACCAGCAAGGACATCTAAGAAAACAGAGCAATTATTAGTCCAAGCTCCAAAACAATTAACTTAAGAAGATGCAGAAGAAATGATATTTCCAGAAACTTACCTGCAACAAGGAATACCAGATGCAATCACTGTCTCGGGAGATAGAAGAGAAGTCTTCTCACCCAGTAATGTAAGAGCAGCTGGCAATAAGAGTAACTGAACATGAGTTATAACAATGACATGAAAGAAAGACATGTTCAACTTGCTCCAAAATGATAAGAACCATTCAACTAGCAGAAGATTAGCTAATTGAAGTAATCTAACTTCAATCATTCCCTCCATCAAGTTTCAAGTTTCAATTTCCATGCTTCAGGGACCTCCGACTTACTTCTAGCCTCTTAATGAAGGCAGTTTTCTTAGCAAAAGAAAATGAAATCTATTAGAGTTTTTGGTTTCTAGTTTAAAAGTAATGCATTTGAAAATGTTAGCCTAGCCTCCCACACCCTCTAAAAGCGTGCAAACATAATTTCTTAACCAAAATGAATACATACCTCGGTGGTGACACTATGACCATAGGCTTGAGTTCTTACCTACTTATCTAAAACCAAATGCATGATCTCGAGGGGGGTGCGGTGGGGGAAGTAATTTTTTCCCCTTTATTGGCTACTCTATAGAGCTAGCCTTTGTATGGCCTTTTATATTTTCAATCCTCATAATGAAAATGGTTTTCTTAGCAAAAAGAAAAGAAAATCTCTATTTCCAGTTAAAATAGCTATCATGACCACCTCCCCCCA
>NW_019268518.1:5397771-5425527 GCF_002738365.1 Cucurbita moschata
CCCCCCCCCCCCCCCCCCCCAAATAAAAACACACATACACACACAATTGCTTAACCAAAATGAATCCATACCTAGGTGGTCGACACTGCCACCATAAGCCTGAGTTCTTACAACTTCCTCAAAAGCAAATGCATGATCTCCAGGAATGGAATACCAAGTTTTTGGAGAGCCTACGTGAAGAAAATTCATACTATGCAGCTCATGATCTTCAACATGCCAAGCAAACCAACTGAACAACATGCCAATGTAAACCATCGGAGAAGTAACACCTGGAATGTCATCAGGCATGTAACGCGTAAGCGATCCAGGTGACCGTGCAATTACTTGCAAGTTCCAAGGGCTATTCGAAAGCCTCCAGCCTGCCGTCCCTTCCATATTAATACATGAATCTGAACTCTTCCCTCTAGAGTTGTGTGAAGCATCCTCCGAGGAAACCGTGGAAGTAGACGGCTTCAACATCTCTGCACTTGTATTCAGATTATCCCTGGTGGAAGTGCCTCGACTATCCCGAGCGAGGGTCTCCGTCAAAGTTTCCATTTCCCCACTCTTAAGCTCAGAAGACCGTTCTTTACGATTATAATAGTTCCTCTTCCTCCTCCTCCTATGGAAATAACGAAATTTACCCTCTGGCTCTCCAAAAGCAGATCCCGGCACATCATTTGCATACTCCACATAAATAGGTTTCTCAGTAGCTGCCTTCCAAAACAATGATTCTACAACCAAAGGAGATGGCTCCTTAATCCCACCTAACACACTACGTGCGAAAACCTTCGACTTGGACTCAAATTGCTCCAATGTATAAGCCTCACCACTTTGCCATACTTGCTTGTGAACTCCAAACTGCGGATTTTGAACTACCCCCTTCGTTTTCCTAACACTCTGACCCAATTCCTGGTGTCTAGTCGTAAAAACTGCCCTAACCTCTCTCTCGTTTGCACCATCTGTAGAACCCAACTTGGATGAAGAACGGACATTTGAAGCATTTAAGTCACGGCTTAACTCGGAGGATCTCGAAAGAGATTTGTTCAAGTTACTAATGACATATTTCTTGGAAGGCTTAGGAAACGGAGGAATAATCTTACAAATCCCAAAAGCACTAGCTTCCTTCTCAATTTTAGATATGTAAGCAATCGGATCGGCAAATTCGGTATCAGTCGGCCGAAACTCCGGCGCCAAAGGCAACCCTTTGAGCCACTTGGGTATTTCGACACCACCCATTAGACACAGAAATCACGGTTCCGACAGCGGCCAGAGTCACCATAAGTTGTGGAAGAACACAAAAGGCTGCTGCTCGTAAATCTATTATGAACACCGACTACATTGAAGCTGATGGAAACCCTAAATTTGAAAAGAAAATACGAAAATCCGTTGTATCTGCAACGAAATTACCCAGCGTTAAACACAGAGGACCATGAAATTTAAACAGAGAAGGAAAATATCTTGCAAATTGAAGAAGAAAAACAAGCAACAGCACCTGTAACCGAAGGATAATGGATAAATCTCGCCTTCTAAAGAACCCCCAGCCAAATGAGAAAGGAGAAACGTAGACAAGTCACACGAGCGCCGTATTTACACTGCGCATGATAGTGATTTATAACATTTTGATACTAAAATGCGCATAGCTGTACATGTTTATTTGATTTTTTTTTTTTTTTTTTAATTCTAAGATTAAAGTATTAATTGTACCTTTTAAAAATTTTAAAATAAAATTTAAAAAAATACGTCTTTTTCGTTTTGAGTTTTTATTTAATTATAAATGTTTTGTATATTTATAAAAAAATCCTCATATTTTGATATTATAAATACTCAAAAATATAAATATTTGGTATCTTAAATTTAAAAAATCATTTAAAATCGTCAAATTTGTATTAAAGTGTCGTAAATACCCTTAGTTGTCTTCAAATAATTTATATATTAATTTAATAATTTAAATTAATGTATATTGTTTTTTTAATTTTTATAAACGATTTAGTATTAATTTTAATTTTAATATCATTTACTTGAATTTAATTTAAAAGAAGATAATTATATAGTTTATAGTTTTTATGGATTATATTTATACATAAAAGTTATATATTATACCATCTAAATAGATTTTATTTTTTTATTAAATCTAAGCTATTTTTCCTGAAAAAGAGACAACTTTCTCGGTTATTACAAATGGGGTGCTCGCCTCCTCGTTTGGGTAAAAACAGTCGAAAACAAGGATTAAATCTTTATTCAGCGGGTCCGACTCAAACGGGCGGGGACTCTTCATTTCCTTATAATGTCGGTTGTTCACTTTTAGTTAGGGGGGTAGTATGGGAATATTTATCACTCACAGAAATTATCCTCTTCGAGTTTCCCCTCGAGATTTTTAAAACGTGTCTTCTAGGGTGAGGTTTCTACACCTTTGTAAAGATTGTTTTGCTCCACCTCCTTCGGGGCCTAATGTCCTCGCTACCACTCGTTTCCCTTTTCAACTAACGTGGGATCTCACTATTAAGAATAATGATATGATATCATGTTAAGAATGAGAAACATAAGTGAGATTGAAAATTTGAGAAACATAGGTAGGATTGAAAGTCCCAGTATTGTGGGTTTATAATCAATTAATACTATCTTCATTGGTACGAGACCTTTTGGGGAAGCCCAAAGCAAAGCCATGAGAGTTTATGCTCAAAGTGGACAATATCATACCATCGTGGAGAGTCGTGTTCAACTAACATGGTATCAGAATCATGCCCTAAAACTTAGTCATGTCAAACAAAGGACTCCAAAAGAAAAAGGAGTCAAGGCTCCTCGAAGGCATAGTAAAAAATTACTAAGATTCCAAAAGAAAAAGGAGTCGAGCCTCGATTAAGGGGAGGCGTACTTTGTTCGAGGGAAAGTGTTTAATGAAAGTTCCATATCGACTAATTTAGGGAATGATCATGGGTTTATGATCAAGAAATATCATCTCCATTGGTAGGAGACATTTTGGGGAAGCCCAAAGTAAAGTTATGAAAGCTTATACTCAAAGTGGACAATATCATATCATTGTGGAGAGTCGTGTTCAACTAACCCTCATAATCCATCCCCTTCAGGGTCGAGCGTTATCGCTGACACTCGTTTCTCTCTCCAATCGACATGGGATTTCACATCGAACTTTTGACTTCTAAATCATATGTGCATGTCAATTATTGTCGAACTATGCTCGAAAACTCGAATTCATGGCCCATGAGGCTGATAATGAACGGTTTTGAAACTTTTGTTTCAATAACAAACAAACACAAGTTTAAGGTTTTTGTCTTGAAGCTGAATCTGTGTGCTGTAGCTCCAAGTTTTGTGTGTCGAAAACCACAGCAACGAAAATGACTTCTGGAGTGGCACTCTCTTCACAACCTCCTCCTGTACACCTCCCTTCTGCACAAGCCACCAATGCCTTCTTTTTCAACTCTAACACCACACTTTACAATGAAACTAGACACCTTTACGTTCTCTGACGAGCCTCGGTTCAATGTCGACTCCCATAATGAGCCAATCGACTATAATTGAGACACGGGTTTACTACATTTGATTGTCAAGAAAACTCGTAAGATTTCAATTCTGTTTAAGGGCTCGACTTTGGAAACGTATCTAGGCTTCACTTCAAGGTTTTAAAACGCGTGGTTTTCACACCCTTCTAAGGAATGTTTTGTTCTCCTCTCTAATGAATGTGAGATCTCACAATCTACCCTCCTTCAAGGTTCAGTGTCCTTACTGGCATATTGCCCAGGGTCTGGCTCTAATACCATTTGTAATAGCTTGAGCCCACCGCCACCAAATATTATCCTCTTTGGGCTTCCCCTTAAAGTTTTAAAACGTGTCCACTAGGGGGAGGTTTCCACATCTTTATAAGGAATGTTTCGTTCTCCTCTCCAACCGATATGGAATCTCACAATCTACCCTCATTAAGAACCTAACGTCCTTGCTGGCACACTGTCCAGTGTGGGAGGTTTCCCAACGTCTTTACTGGCACACTATCTGGTGTCTAGCTCTATACAATTTGTAACAGCTCAAGCCCACCACTAACAAATATTGTCTTTTTTGGATTTTCTCTTCCGGGCTTTCCCTCAAGGTTTTAAAACGCATCCACTAGGGAGAATTTTCCACACCTTATAAGAAATGTTTCGTTCTCCTCTCCAACCAATGTGGGGTCTCACAATCTACCCTCCTTGGGGACCCAACGTTCTTACTAGCACACCGCCCAGTGTCTGGCTCTATTATCATTTGTAACTGCCTAATCCCACCTGTAGCAAATATTGTCCTCTTTGTGCTTTCCCTTCTGGGTTTCTCCTCAAGTAATGTTTCCACACCCTTATAAGTAATGTTTCGTTCTCCTCTCCAACTGACAAGGGATCTCACAACTTTTAAGTAGGTATTACTCATTTCATTTACGAACCCAAACAATAACTCAACCGACTCATAATCGTTACCTACAACACCTTGAACTCAAACGAGTGTCTTGAAAAACGAGCCAAAGTTCATCATCCGTGTGGGAGATAAAAGAGAGTAATTTAAGTTATCCCTAAGACAAAGAGTATGCAAATTGCAATACCAACTACCAAACTGTCCCATTCCTGCTTCCTTCTGCTAATACCGATGTGGGACATAACCTTCAAACTTGGCTCTTTTACTAATTAAAACACATTGATATTCGACAAACAAAAAAACAAACTCCTTATCCACATAGCAGTCAAACCAAAGCATCACTCTCTCTTATCCTTCAACAACCATCCATCTATATCTATATCTATATCTATATATATCCATATACAGACCCGTCTCTAGGACACCCCTCTACGGTCGACGAATCGAGCACGATACCAATCCGAAACGGCGATGAAAGGAAAAACTACGAAAAAGTTAGCAAGGAAGTGCAAAAAGGCAGCAACTCAAGTTTGGCAATATGCAGTGCTGTGGTGCAGTGGTTGCAGGTGGGAAGTGATGTCAAGTTTTGATGAGTCAATAGCAATACCTGAAGATGTCCCAAAGGGCCATTTTGTTGTGTATGTGGGTGAGGAGTGCAGGAGATATGTTGTTGAGATAGCACTGTTAAAGCATCCTCTGTTTAAGACACTACTTGATTCTGCTGAGGAAGTGTTTGGATTTGACAATGCTTCAAAACTTTACTTACCTTGTAAGGAATGTGTTTTTGTTGGAATTCTTCAATGTATAGGTTCTTGATGTGAAATGGGTTGTGATTTAACGGATATTTGTTCGGTTCGAGACCTAGATTCTGATATCAAATCTGTTACGACCTATTTCAAGGCTTTGAGTCATATGTCGCATCGTGGGCTAACACAAAACTACTAAAAAATGTAATAAAAAATTTCTGTTTAAAACAATTGTAACAGCTCAAGCTTACCGCTAGCAGATATTGTCTGTTTTGGCCCGTCATGTATTATCGTCAATCTCACGGTTATTAAACGTGTCTTTTAAGGAGAGGTTTCAACACCCTTATAAAAAATGTTTCGTTCCCCTCTCCAACTGAAGTGGGATCCGATCCAAAAAATGGATTTATTCTTGTATCCTTGAATGGCATGTTGGTGGACATGACATGTTAGGAATGTAGTTAGTCCCCTTGAAAGTACTCGCGCCCTACGAGACAAAGGAACTAACGCTCGACTTACTGAAGAACACGAACATAAACTATCACCAAAACAAGAAACCGAGAGGGCAACTCGTCGTCGAGTTGCCATTCGGTCCTTTCAGAGAAGAAAGCAACCATTTTAGTAGCCTGTCGGATGGTCGATGTCGGAGTATGGCATGTCAAAATGAAAGTGATCTACATGACAGTTTTGTAGGCGGAGCAGGATTGTTGTCGGTCAACGTCCAAG
Organism: Cucurbita moschata; assembly: GCF_002738365.1. Classification (NCBI taxonomy): domain Eukaryota; kingdom Viridiplantae; phylum Streptophyta; class Magnoliopsida; order Cucurbitales; family Cucurbitaceae; genus Cucurbita; species Cucurbita moschata. The sequence continues at coordinate 5,403,612 of NW_019268518.1, forward strand.
GAGCTACAAATGTAGAGGGCAAACAACATAGTAATCCTTACGTTGTAACACACTTTATAGTTACTGTGGTAGCTATAGGATGAACTCGTCATCGTCGTCGTCGCCATCATCATCTAAATCGTTAGGACAGGTAGAGATTGATCTCGTGGATATCATGCACAATGAACGCATCTACCAGAAGTATCATCTACATAAATTTCATATTCTTAGTAGCCCTTACGTTACTCCGACTCTCCAATATTCATATCAAAATTCATAATATGGGTTTGTCACTTAATGTCTCGGCATTCCCTATTCTCTTACTTCTCCTACGATATGATCTCGTTACCTACTTACCAACACGGGTCATTTAAATCTTGAGCTTTTATGATTGAGTCACTAAAAAAGTAAGTGTATCGTTTTGGTATAACTAGTAAGCCTTACTTAACTATTATTGGATCACTCCTTCAAATATGGTATCGATTCATTCATGTACTCTTTATTTATTTCAGTGTCATGTGCTCTCCCTCGTTAAATAATTAAGAAAATAATAAAAAAAATAAAAGATTGGAAGAGCATTCATTTGGGCAAGTATGGGCCGGCCCATAGCATAAGAATCCAATGTAAAAGCCCAATGGCCTCTCCACGTATACACATTTCTAGAGACAGAATAGGACAAGAGATGGAACATGTGGGCCCCACGACATTATGATAGCTAGGTGTTTGACTTTAAGGAAAGCATTGGCTTATAGCTGTTTTTTTTTTTAAAAAAAAAAAATTAAAAAAAAATCTTTTACGTGCATTTTCAGAGAGAATATATGAGTTTTTCTTTAATTAATTTTTTAAAAGATAAAGTCTAAAAAGGAAAAAAAAAAAAGTTTTTAAAAAATCATTGGAATAATGCTCTTCCCTTTTTACCTCCTTTATTATCACAAATTCAACAATTAATTAATTATAATAATAATGGTTAATTATGTCCTCATCCCCATCATCAAACATTATGAACCCTAATTTATTAATAAAAAAAAACCATCACTTTTTATAATTAAATTTAATTTTAAAAATAATAATTAGGTCATTAAATTACGAAACATATTTAAATTATTTAAAAAAATGCATATAATATTTTTGTATTCCCGAGTCAAAATTTTATTAAAAAAAAAGTAAAATAACGAGCAAAAAAATTTATAAATATACGTACAAATCGTTAAAATAACTTCATTTAAATAAATATTTATTGAAAACATTAATAATTTTTTAAAATTATTAAAGCAAAGTTCTTTAAAAATTTTATTTTATATGTTCTAATGATAATTCTTTTGAATAGGGCATTGACTTTTGTTCATCACACAATAAATTAATTAATTTAAAGTTTTAATTAATGCATAAATAATATATTTAGTTTCTTAACGAGAGAATTAGTGTAAAATCATAGACCTCGACCCATTCCTTCAATCAAGCTACTTTAGAAACATGATAATGACGAGATCGAGAGTGAAAATCACAATTATGGTTAATATAATATTTTAATGTAATTAATCGATTTTATAATTATTAAATTTCTATATTTTTTAAAGTAAAAGAATTAAATTTAAACTCAATTAAGTAAACATAAAAATGAAGGCATGCAATTTAGTCATAATATTATGACAAGACATTTCTAATTTATTAAATGAAATTATTTTAAATCCTATCAATATCAACTTTTCAATCTAATTATGATTTAAAATCATAATTAAAAAAAATCTTATTTTTTTAAAAATATATATATATAATAATTCTAAAAAATGTTTGATATGTCTCTAATATAATTATTATTTTTATATTAATAGATTTATTATATATAATATTAAATTTTATGTCTAATAGGTATCTAAACTTTTAATATTATATCTAATAATAATAATATGATACAAAATTAAAAAATTTAATAACTAAAATTAAAAGTTTAGAAACTATTAAACCATCTTTAAAATTTAATTATCATATCAAAGAAATACATTAAACAATTTAAAAATTAAATAAACCGAACTAAAAATTAAAAGAGTAAAATTATAATTTTATTAATAAATTAGAAAAAACTAAACGTATAATTTAATCGATAAATTATAAAAGTAAATAAATTAAGACATATCTCAATAAAATCGATATATATATATATATATATATATATATATATATATATATATGATGTCTCAGAACAAACTATCCTCTATAAGGGTGTGGAAACTTTCCTCTAGTAGACGCGTTTTAAACTCTTGAGGGAAAGTCCGAAGGGAAAGCCCAAAAAAGACAATATCTGGTAGCTGTCATCCGGGTCGTTATTATATATATATATATATATATATATATATATATATATATATATATATATAATAAATAGCATTACAGGGAAACACCCAAGTGGGGGGCACCATGAGGGGAGAGGTATCATTATATATAAATGAATATTATAAGAGAATTTTAAGCTTTGTAGTTGACTTTCTCTTGAAAGTCTTTCCCATTTGTAGAGGTTGTAAAGAGGAATCCAATTCCCTTCTCTCTCTCTCTTAGGGTTTCAATCATATATTCTTTTGTTCTCGGGTCTCTACTCGTTTCATAGATCTCTCGATGTTATATAGGTCAGACCTAAAAATTTCTACGACTACGTTCTAGCTTGAAAATATAGGCATGTAGATGTGAAAAAAACCTTCGAATCTCAATTTTGTATCGATATAATAATCGTACTCGAAAAGAAAACTTAAAGGTCTCGACTTTATTTATATTATAAGCATAGTTTGAAGGGCACATTAGAAAAACGTAAAAATTCGAACTTTTTATATGCTTAATGTACCCAAAAGAGCAAATTAGAAATAAAAGCTTTAAAACTGTAACAGAAAATTATTTATACACAAACGGACACTGTTTGGTTCGTTTTGGTCTCGAAACAGTATATCTAGAAGAGAAAATTAGAAATAAGAACTTAAAAATCGTAGCTTTTCTATAAGATAAAAACAACCCGAATGAAAAAAATATTTATACAAGTACACCGCTAGCAGATATTATCTATTTCAGCTCGTTACATATCGTCGTTAGTCTTACAGTTTTAAAACACGTTTACTAGGGAGAGATTTTCACACTCTTATAGAAATGTTTCGTTTTCCTCTACAACCAATATGTGATCTCAAAATCCACCACTCTTAGGGGCCAGCGTCCTCGTTAGTATACCGTCCAATATCTGACTCTAATACCATTTGTAGCAAATATTGTCTGTTTCGACCCGTTACTTATCACCATCAGCCTCACGATTTTAAAATGCGTCTATTAGGGAGAGGTTTCTACATCTTTCTAAGAAATATTTCGTTCCCCTCTACAACCGATATGGGATCTCACATGCGTCATGCAATAAACATATTTAGATGGGTATTGTTCGGTTTCTTTTTTTCGTGCTCGGTTTTGGTCCCTTTATCGCGGGTTAGGTCATAGAGTAGGCTAAGGGGATGCATTTGGTTCCTTATTGATGTTGTTTTGTGGGGGAGAGGGAATAACTTTTAGGCCATGGCCAAAAAGATAGGGCATTTTTCTCCCTCTCCTTTAATTTTTTTTTTCTTTTTAAAAAGTTTGGCTTTTTGAAGGGTAAAGTTGAGTGGAAATATAGAATATTTTCCACTATATTTCCCTTTGCCCTCATACATATCCATTATTTCTCTCTCTCTTTCATACTTCCATTCATATATGATTCCCCAATAGACCAATGCTTCCACTATCCTGCTCAGTTGACATTACGAGAACGAGAATGAGTAGAAGTGTTCATATGACCCGATAATTCGATTAGCTTAAACCATAAAAATTGGGTTGTTTTCGGTTTAAGTTGATTCGTGGGTCAGCCCGACCAATTGGGAAATAGGGTTACAACTCAACCCTACCCTATTTTTGAAAAGATTAAAAATATTTAACGTTTGTAACTGATGTTAATGATACACGTTTGATTTGTAGTATTTGTTATTTGAATTTTATGAGATTTTGGTTATTAATGAAATTCTTGGACCGATCCCATCGTCTCCACCCCGTAGGAACTATGAGATCACCCCAAGGACGCCTTCGGTATCCAGGAGTCGCGGATCGACCATAGAACCCTGTTCAATAAGTGAAACACATTAGCTGTCCGCTATCCGGTTGGGCAGTTAAGGTCAGGGCAATCACTCATTCTTAAAACCAGCATTCTTAAGACCAAAGAGGCGGGCGGAAAAGGGGTAGTTCTCCTGTAGCTGGATTCTCCGGAACCACAAGAATCCTTAGTTAACCTGTATTATAGATAAATATGATTTTTTTAAATAATTAAAAAAATAATCTGATGAACCAACCCAAAAATATAGGTTTGAGCTGGGTTTGGTTAGAAACTTTATTTGGGTTACTCGGGTCTCCAATCCAATTAACCCGTTAGTTCAAAAGATTTTTCTAACCCAACCCAACCCAACCCATGTACCTCCGGAAAGATGAGTTGGATTTTATTTTATTGGTTTATATTTAAAATTAACATTTAGAAATTTAATTCACGAGCAATTATTTTAAAAGCTACGACCGACCGACCGACCGACCGAAACAAAATCGAAAATTGATCGAAAAATAAACATAATCAATTAAAATTTAAAATATATTTACAAACAAAATCATTAGTAAGCAATGAATGTGGAGAATTCTAAAGGAGAAAATCTTTTTATTTATTTATTTTTTGATTGGGAGTTGAATTTATTGATAATGAATGGTCAAAGTTTTCAAATTTGACTTTTAATAATAATTAAACAAAACCCCACTTTGTTCTTCAAAGCTTAAAACTCATCATCCTATGTCTATAATACTAAGACTTTTAAAAGCATATATTAAAAATAAATTATTTATTTTATTTTATTTCGTTATTATTCGTGAGAAAAATAAAAATAAAAAATTCCAGTCCGTTAGTACTATCATATATTAAAATTCTATCAGTTTCTTGAAAAACTAATAGGTCATATGGAAGGAAAATACTGATATGCTCGTTGGATGAAGGCTCCCGTACTCGGGAAGCCCTAATCCCAAGTTAGATGACTACCGGACAATCACGATAAATAAATTATTTAAAAATTTAATAAAAAAATAAAATTTAATAAGTGGTTTGAAATGTTAAAGGTAATAATGAAAAGAGAGAAATTGAAAAGTAGGGAGAAAACCAGCTCAATTTGATGAGATGTCGGGGTGAGATTTGTCACAAAAAGTCAAACTAAGGGTTGACATGGAAATCACTACCTGCTGACTGTTGCATGGCACGTGATGATGTGCACGTGTGCCATGCTCGGTGAGCCTCATCATCATTATCTCCAAAATAAAATAAAATATAAATTCCAAATAAACAAATATTTTAATCAGTAAATCCTAAAATCATTTTCAAAATATGAAAATAACGACAGTGGGCTTGAGCTACTACAAACGGTATTAAAGTTAGTCACCGAACAGTGTGTCAGCAAGAACGTTGACACCCAAGGAGGTGGATTGTGAGGAGAAGCTCAGAAGAAGAAGTTCAAAAAGGATAATATCAGATCCATCGTATCGTTTTAGTAGTAATACGAACATTTCCCACAAAATAATTAACGTAACTCGATTAGTTCGTAAGTCAAAGAATCAATGGATATGCTTTTAGAGAGAGGGAGACGAGATTGGACAGGCCATTTGCAAAAGGTGAAAAAGGAGCTGAAAGGGTATCTTGCCATAAACAAAGAGCATAGTATAGCATACCACGAGAGAAAGGATTACGAAGAACTATGAATATGGTACCAGATGTTTATGATTTGATATCCCTTTTCGAAAAAATGATAAGATTTGAAGTATAAATATCCAATTAGGCTCGAGAATTCTGTTCTTAAGAAGATCGAATATGATTTGTGGAAGAACATCGAGGAGAAATTATAGATCGAGACAAAAGAGAATATAATCTTATTTTTTTATACATAATCTAGTGTTGTTGAAGCATATTCATCAAAATCCCAATTAAGTTTGATTTGTTTGGTAAAGTAATTCAACCCAAAACGTGGGTTTGTAATTTATGTGCCTTTTATTTAACCTCAACCCTTTTTGGCGGCCATTGAAATGAACGAAGGCAACTAGAAGAAGACTTTGATAGAGCCAAGCGAGGCAGCCCCAATCCCTTCCTTTTAGCCATGCCTTTTGCTCATAAATCCATACCCTTCTCCCCATTACACTTGTTTTTCTCTTGGTTTTCGTGTTCTTCTCTCAACTTTTACTAAACCCCATTTCATTTCTCTCAAATTCACCCATAGACGGGGCTGTTTCAGATCTGGGGTTTGTGTAAGATCGTATAATCTCTTCTATTTTGGGGGTTTTGAGGGCTTATTTGCTTCATTTCTTGGCATTTGTTTGTGGGTTTTTGACCAAAATGGGTAGCAAATGGAGGAAGATGAAGCTAGCTCTTGGTTCTAATCTCTGTGTTTTTGTTCCAAGAACACTTGAAAACTCTCCTCCTTCGTCTGATTGTGATTCCACTGAGCGATTCTCTGATGCTGCCTTGCTTTCCCCTGCACATTGGGGCTCATCTCGCCCTTCTACGCCTATCCCTTCTTCACATGCCTTAAGTTTCTCCAAAAATGGCACCAAATCTTCAAAGGTTCGCTCTCTTTCTATACTCAAATACTGATTCTACTTGCTCAAAGTTGTAGATCTTGAATCCTGTTTTGTTGTTTTCACGAGAGGCCTTACGAACTTTAGTGGTGTTTTATTGGGTCTACTCCATTTTAGATTAAGTTTCCTGGTGAATTCAATCCTTTTGTGGCTGTTACAGGCTATGGCTCTATTGTTTTTTGATACATGTAGGTGTATTATACCTTTTGTTGTCGAGTTTTAAACGAAGATCATCTTACAATATCGTCTCTAGCGTGCTTCGGCCTCAGTTTTTGAGTTTCCTGTTGTGAGATCTCACGTTGGTTGGAGAAGAGAATGAAACATTCCTTACACGGGTGTGGAAACCTCTCCCTAATAGATGTGTTTTTAGAATTGTGAGGCTAATGGCGATACGTAACAGGCCAAAGTGGACAGGGCTTGGGGTGTTACAAATGGTATGAGTGCTAGACATTGAGCGGTGTGTTAGCAAGGACGCTGGGTTCCCAAGGGAGGTGGATTGTGAGATCCCATGTCGGTTGGAGAGAAGAACGAAACATTCCTTACAAGGGTGTGGAAACCTCTCCCTAATAGACACGTTTTGAAATCGTGAGACTGATGGTGATATGTAATGGGCTAAAGCGGACATAGCAGTCGGCTTGACTAGCTAACCATACCGTGTAGGGTGGAGTCCTCGCTTGGAGATGATGGGCTCTTGATGAACTTGTTTAAACTTTGCTAAAATCATACCTAAGAAGTTGTTGAAGATCGTCAAATTTGTGCTCAAAACATTCATGTATTTGATACACTGCTATTGCTGCTGAGTTCATTGGACTGATATCTCTGGTCTTGCCATTATTCAGCAAACGTGCTCGATTTGTTTAACGAAGATGAAACAGGGAGGCGGGCTCGCTATCTTTACTGCTGAATGTTCACATTCGTTCCATTTTCACTGTGTCGTGTCGAACGTAAAACATGGCAATCAAATATGCCCTGTCTGCAGAGCTCAATGGAAAGAAATTCCTGTGCAAGGTCCCAATTTGGATCCTCCTCCTGGAAGAGTATCAGTCGGTCCTGCTGGTTGGAATCAGACTGTCGTCCGAAGATTACCACCTCCTCGAAGAGATTTGAGCCGACGCCTCATCGTTCCACTATGTCAGGCTCCTGAGCCCGGTGTGTTCGATGACGATGAACTCTTAGGTAACCAGACTATTTGTGCTGAAAGTTCTTGCAACAAAAACAGTGTAGATGGTGACTCCACGAAAATCATACAAATGGAAACATATCCAGAGATTTCGGCTGCTCCGAAGTCCAAATCCTATGATGATTTCACCGTACTCGTCCATCTTAAAGCTGCTGCTTCGGATAAGAGACAAAACTGCACTGGAAATCAAGTTTGTTTGTCGCAGTTTTCTCGGACTCCTCGTGCACCGGTTGACTTGGTAACGGTTCTTGACATCAGTGGTAGTATGGCAGGGACTAAACTCGCGTTGCTAAAACGAGCAATGGGATTCGTGATACAAAATCTTAGCTCAAGTGATAGACTCTCGGTGATTGCCTTCTCTTCAACAGCTCGCCGACTCTTCCCTCTTCGTCGGATGACTGACACCGGTCGTCAACAGGCCCTGCAAGCTGTTAATTCTTTAGTTGCAAATGGTGGAACCAACATTGCTGAAGGTCTAAGAAAGGGTGCTAAGATAATGGAAGATCGAAGGGAGAAGAACGCGGTATCGAGTATTATACTGTTGTCGGATGGCCAGGATACATACACAGTCAGTGGTTCGGGGGTTAACCAACCACAACCGAACTATCAGTTGCTTCTCCCTCTGTCGATGCACACTAAGGACGAGTCGGGGTTCCAGATCCCAGTTCACTCTTTTGGATTTGGTGCAGATCATGATGCTTCTTCTATGCACTCGATTTCCGAGATATCTGGGGGAACCTTTTCTTTCATCGAGACCGAAGCTGTGATCCAAGACGCATTTGCGCAGTGCATCGGCGGGCTTTTGAGTGTCGTGGTGCAAGAACTGCAAGTAGCAATTGAATGTGTGCACCCAAATATTCATCTTGGCTCACTAAAAGCTGGCAGCTACCCAAGTCATCTAATGGCTGGTGGACGCACAGGATTCATCAATGTCGGGGACTTGTACGCCGATGAAGAGCGGGACTTTCTAGTCTCGGTCAATGTCCCAGTAGAGCCTTCGACCAATTCAACGCCACTACTCAAAGTCCGATGCGTTTACAGGGATCCAATCACGAAACAAACGACAATACTCGAAAGCGATGAAGTTAGGATCAAGAGACCGGAGATGGGGGAACAACAAGGGGTCTTTTCAGTGGAAGTCGATCGACAATGCAACCGACTTCAAGCAGCCAAGGCAATGTCACAAGCAAGAATCGCAGCAGAACAGGGAGACTTAGCCGGTGCAGTTACCATACTAGAGAAATGCAGGATGACATTATCACAAACCGTCTCGGCTAAATCTCACGACAGATTATGCATCGCCTTAGACGCCGAGCTCAAGGAAATGCAAGAGAGGATGACCAGCAGACATGTATATGAGGCATCAGGAAGAGCCTACATTCTTTCAGGACTAAGCTCACATTCTTGGCAACGAGCAACAGCAAGAGGCAACTCGACCGACAGCTCGAGCCTGTTTCAATCGTATCAAACTCCATCGATGCTGGAGATGCTTAGTCGATCGCAGGCTACGTTTCTGGGTAGTCCATCGGCTCAGAGGCTGTTGCAGCCATTGTTATCTTGTGGATCACAACCTAAAGCAAGGTAATGAGACATTTTTGGTGCTGTTTTGATTGCTGTTAGTATTGTGGCTTGTAAATGAATAATGGGAAGAAAAGAGGAACAAGGAGAGGGGTAGGTAGGGAGTTTAGAGAGCATTATCTGTTTTGTGTCTCTCTGTTAAGCTGGGGTTGGTTGGTGTGTACATAAAGAGAAATGGTTTTTCTCTGTATGAGAATTGGGTATAAGTGTTTGATTGTGCAATTCTTAGCTTCATCGTCACGAATACGAGCATTACGGATACAATTGGCATAATGGGTCGGGTTGGGTCGAGTCGATTTTTTCCACTCTGTTAGTCATAAAGAGAGATAGAGAAGAAAAAACAGGTCAGGTTGAGTCGGTTGTTCCCCTTTACTAGTCATAAGGAAAGATAGAGTAGAAAAACATGCCCGAATCGTTAGATCATTAATATTCTTACTTAGTGATTTGAATACGTGCATTAGAGATACCATCGATATAAATGGGTTGGAGAGGGGAACAAAACATTTTTTATAAGGGTGTGGAAACCTCTCCCTAGTAGATACGTTTTAAAATCGTGAGGTTGACGACGATATGTAATGGGTGGACAATATCTGCAAGCGGTAACCTTGGTTTGTTACAAATGGTATAAGAGTCAGACACCAGATAGTGTGTCAACAAGGACGTAGGACCTCTAAGGGGGTGGATTGCGAGATCACACATCGGTTGGAGATGGGAACAAAGCATTCGTTACAAGGGTGTGGAAACCTTTCCCTATCAGACGCATTTTAAAATCGTGAGGCTGACGATGATACATAACATACTAGAGTAGACAATATTTACTAGCAGTAGCTTGAGTTGTTACAGACCACCACTAAACCTAAAGTTTAAGGTGATTCGTCACTTATTAGTAACAAGTGATTAACAATAGCTTAAATTACAAGTTTGATTCCTTGATCCTTTGAGGGTCGTGTTAAATAGGCCTTTGAATTTTATAATATGTCTAACATCATTAAACCGTCAATTTTATGTTTACTAAACCTCGAAACTTCAAGGGTGTATAATCAGTCTCTAAGTGTCGATATTGGACACAATTTTGAATGTTTAATATCCCATTAGACACAAAATTGTTTTAAAATGTTTAATATGTAAAAAATTTATCAGACGTAAAATTGAAAACTCAATGATGTTTTTGATCTTTCAGAGTTTGTTTGGTCGGAGGTTTTATTTAAAATGTCTAATAATCAAATAGTTATGTCAACAAGATATAACAAATGTAATATATTTTTTTTATTAATATTCTTAACTTATTAAACCGAGTCGATTGAGTTGATTTTACACTTATACCCCTGGGTTTTAGTTTTCATGACAATCATTATTGTTTAAATGACTTGTTTTATTTGTTTTTGTTATTCCAGAAGTAGGGCATCTTTCTGGAAATGACATTACTACCCTCATTTGCATAAATAGTAAGTGAGAGATATTTTTTTTATAAATATTTTTCTTTATTTTGAATAGAGGAAGAGATTTTTTTAAGTAAAAGATTTTGTGGTTTGACTTTTAAAAAAAGTCAATTTTTTTTAAGGGCTGACATTCCAATATATTGGGAACCATACACTTGGTTTCCCTCACTCCCGACCATACCATTTTTGGATTAAAAAAAAACTCATATTTTCATTAATTTGTTTTTTCCTTTATAGTCTTAAATATTCTATTATAAAAAATCCACAAAAAATATTAATTATTAATTATTTGAATTAATTATATTAAAGTATAATTTATAAATCATATAAATTTAATTATTGGAAATTCTTAGTGGATAAGATATTTGATTATTAGGTATTAAAATCACAAATATATGTATATATATTAGAAGGGTAAAATAGTAATTTCGGATATGGTAATTGTTTTTCTTGTACGCCAAAATTCAGCGTGTTTAAAAACGAGAAAGAAAGAACAAACGAACATTAAGAACGAAGAGGAACGAATTCTGAACTCTGATTTTGCCGCCATTGATTCTCTGATTCCCTTCGTCGGAATCAGAGAGTCATTTCAATCCTCCGTTTCTTCAACGTCTCTTTTCTTCATAATCATACGCTACAAATCTCAATCACTACTCTCCATTTCTCTGTTTCAAGCCTTCTTTGGGGAATTTTTTGGTATTAAAATCGATCGCCATTCGCCATTTCAATGAAATTGCTCTAAAGATCATCTGTTCCTGAATCCGGGCGTTGGTTTACCTTCTGCAATGGGGGCCCCTAAAAATGACGGCAAAATGGAAGGTTGGTTGTATCTCATCCGGTCCAATCGGTTCGGGTTGCAGTACTCGAAGAAGAGATTCTTCGTTCTCCAGGATGACTGCCTCAAGAGCTTCAAATCCGTCCCTGTTTCTGAGGATGAGGTAAGAATTTATTTCACACGATTTAATTGGGAACTCGTTTGTGTGGTCTTGTTTTCTATCGCCCGTTCATGTTTCTTGGGGTCGAAATTTTTGCAGGATGGATGTGTTTAATTGCGAGTTATTTGGTGGTTTTGATTTTTTTTTTAGCGTTTCTTCTTATCTTTAGGTTGGAAATGTCGATTTCAAATCTGTTTAAGTGTTTATTCGGAAAAATTATACGTTAATCCTTGTTTTCTTCTTCATTTATTAAGTTTATTGGACTCTGGTTGATATGTTACTTTGTTCTTCATTATATAGATGGAAATTGGAAAAAGATAAGAGATGCCCGGGTCCACATTGTTCATGTTACGGCTTTTGTCTGATCTGTGTGGATTATTGCACTTCTCTGGATTACAGATATGGACATTCATAAGAGTTGTGTATGTACATCCATACGAATTATGGCTTTAACTGAACTTATTGTCATTGTGAATTGGCAATGAGCAAATATGAATTATAGCTTAATTGGCAATGAGCACAGCCTTCGAGGAAAACAATGTGGAACTTTTAGAAATTGGGTTCAAATTTGTCTGGTTGTGCTCGTGATCTTCTAAAATAAAGTGCCAATAGTTTTCTGTTCATCTTTTTCTCCTGTTGTTCTCTGTTTCTCTTTAATAATTGAATAGTTGAAGAGACTTGCAGACTTGTAAGAATTGAATGCAAAAGTAAACGATTAATTTACCTGCTTTGGAACGAAGGCATTTGCATTTTGTTGTTTCTGCCAAAATCCTGAAACGATTAAAAAACAAATGACACTAATTTAGTCTATGTTTTTCATCAGGAACCAAATCGAAGTGCAGTGATTGACTCCTATATTCGTGTTACAGATAATGGGAGGGAGAGTATTAATAGAAAGGTACGTTGGTTGTAGAGACTAGTATCTCTGAATTGGTTTGTTCTTGGGCAAATTTGTATTGATAGTTTCATTTGAAATCTGCAGGTATTCTTCATCTTCACACTTTATAATACCGTCAATCAAAATGATCAACTCAAGGTGAAGTTAATTCTATGCCAAACGACATGCTTACAAATTTGGAATGAATTCAATTGCAACTTCCTTACATTCAACTTTATATAGTTGGGAGCCAGCAGCCCAGAAGATGCAGCAAGATGGATCCGCTCACTTCTTGATACTACATTGAAGGTATAAAATTTTGTACTTGCAAACGAAGTGTTATTCTCATGGCTGAGACCTTATTTTTCACTGTACATCTAGGACTGTCCGGATCCAGCAAGGAATTTTTGGGATCGCTCCAAGAGACAGTATCCAGCTCTGAGGTATGCATCAGTTGCAGATGAGAAAAGAAGAAATCTGTCAATCTCATTCCTTTTTCAGTATTTTCTTTGTAGCCTTTTTCGCTTCTTTTACCTCCTTGGATTTTTTTATGAAGATTCTGTCAAATTTTCTGGACGAACAGCATTTAGTTGTTAACATAACTTGAATGATAACTTAGAGATTTTGAATCTATCTACTGATAGATGGACATTAACAAGAATCATATCTGTAGCAGATTGACTAAAGATCTGAGTAAAAGTTTTTTTGTGAATTTGTATAAAATTCATATTTACATAAAAGACACACATACGATGTCTCTATCTTCTTTCATCTTTCTCAGTATTCTAAAAACTGATCATATGACATACTACTTAATAAAGAGTGTCTGGCATTGTTTGCGTGCAGTTGCTGAAGTCGTAAATGCAGCATGTTTAAATCTGAAGAGGGTTTGATTAAAATGAGAATATAGTTATAACAATTTGGTTATAGTCTAAAGAAACATCGTATGTGTGTTTAAGGAATATCATGCATAGAAGTATTGAATATCTGACGCATATCCATAGAATCTTCTTTTTCCTTTTTGGATAGATTTCGAGGGTCAAAAAGAATGGATTGTAAGTCAAGCAACCGGACTGTTTATTCCTCTGTACAAATGGAAGCAATGACATCTGATGTTATTGCACCTTCCTCTTGGAAAATTTTTGGTTGTCAGAATGGTAAGACCTGAATTTCTCATTTGCATTCCAGTAGCCAAAGTGGATATGTGGCTGCCTTATTATTATATGTTGAGTTCGATTGTATGCAGGGTTACGGTTTTTCAAAGAAGCAAAAGATAATGATTCACATGGGAGGGTAAGTTTCCCTTCTTAACTCCATACCTGTTCTGTTGAATGTTTTCATTGATCTTTTTGTTTGATAATTTGTGTTCTTTGTCAGCAATGGGATGATCATCCTGCTATAATGGCAGTTGGTATGGTTTTTGGAACTTCAGAAGAAATTTTTCGGACCATCATGTCTCTTGGCCCGTCAAGATCACAGTAATATTTTTATAATACACTTTGCTTCTTCACTCTTTTATGATGGTGTTTGTTAGGAACCGTATAATAAGCTCCAAGTTCTGTATGCTTCATATTGCTTTCTTTTCTTCTTTCCTTTTTCCTCATTAGATTCCATGGATTGCAATTGAAAATTGTGGTTACGGTTTGTTCAGAATCATTTTCTTTAGTGAACTAAACTTCACACTGTCTTACAGATGGGACTTCTGCTTCTTCCGTGGAAGTTTGGTTGAACACCTTGATGGTCATACAGATATCATACATATGGAACTATATCGTGATTGGCTCCCTTGGTCAGAACTTCCAATCTTGTATCATTCACTCTAGTATTTTAGTAAGCAAAAAAACATACACATGTATGCTGAATGCAAATGATTTGCAGGGGGATGAGAAAAAGAGATTTTCTTTTGCGTCGCTATTGGAGAAGAGAAGAAGATGGCACATATGGTAACAAATTTCGGGAGCAATTGAATGTTTGAGAAATTTGAAACCTATAATACCTACAACTATCTTCTCTCGTCTGTTTCTGTCACAGTGGTACTCTATCATTCTGTGTTTCACATGAAGTTTCCACCACAGAAAGACTACGTTCGTGCTAGCCTTAAAAGTAACGTATGCAATACTAGTTAACTTTGTAGATATTGTAAACAATACCATTGCTAACATTCATTCTCAACCCATTTGCTTCGATCACCTTGGTTCTTCTCCATCTTTTATAGCATCTTTTGCTCCTGCTAATAGCTTCACACTGAAATTTTTACCTTCCGAGTACTGGGTGGGTTGGAATTTGTTATAATACTCGAGAATCTTATATGGATGAACTTTCAGGTGGAGGGTACGTTATAACTCCAGTAAACCAAGGTAAACATGCGCTGGTAAAACACATGCTTGCAGTTGATTGGAAGTTCTGGAAACTGTATCTGCGCCCTTCATCTGCAAGAGCTATTACTATCCGGATGCTAGAGACTCTTGCAGGTACCGGCGTACAGCTTAGAGCGTCTTCACGATGCATGTTAGCTTTTATTTTAGATATACGTGGGATTTTTTCTCAATTTATAATGCATAATGCAGCAATAAGAGAGCTATACAGAGCCAAGGTTGGTGACTCTTCCCCAGAGTTTTCATCATCTACTAGAGACCTTAGACTCTATGAGTTTCCCCAGAATGAAATGGATGAGATAAAGACAGAAATACATTCTCCTGAAGAAATGAGGAAAATTAAAGAGGCATTTTCAGAAGAGAATGAAGTGGAAATGCCCCGTGCTAGTTTGATTGGGCTAAATGATGCTGTGGATGAGTTCTTTGATGTTCCTGAACCTGAAGAACTTGATCAGTATGAGAATGAATGGACAGCTGACTCGGCTTTGTTGCAACAGCACTCTTCGGTACTTTCTCATACTTGCGTATTTATACCAACTTTTTTGGATCCAATTTCTGCTTGGACGTGCATTCTTTCCTATCGGAAATCTGTATTCACACAAACTAGGACATGTTCGGCTGCTGTATCCTTTCTTTTGTTGATCATTCCATCACCCAACTTCTGAGATCTTATTTGTCATTACATAGTCTCATATAGCTGGTCATCTGTGGCTGGGAATTAGCTTGTTGAGGATTATTGAAAGGAGTACTCTACCTTAGCTAATTAAGAGAAATATCATGGGTTTATAAGTAAGGAACACTATCTTCAGTGGCATGAGGTTTTTTGGGGAAACCAAAAGCAAAGTCATGAGAGCTTATGCTCAAAGTGGACAATATCATACCATTATGGAGGGTCGTAATTCTAACATGGTATCAGAGTCAGCCCTTAACTTAGCCATGTCAATATAATCCTCAAGTGTCGAACAGAGAAGTTGTGAGTCTCGAAGGTGTAGTCAAAAGTGACTCAAATGTCAAACAAATGGTGTACTTTGTTCGATGGCTCTAGAGAAAGAAATTGAGCCTTGATTAAGAGGAGACTGTTCGAGGATTCCATAGGTCTCAAGGAGACTCTATGGTGTACTTTGTTCGAGGGGAAGATTGTTAAGGATTATTGAAAGGAGAAGTCCCACGTTGGCTAATTAAGAGGAAGATCATGAGTTCATAAGTAAGCAACACTATCTCCATTGGTATGAGGCCTTTTGGGGAAACCAAAAGCAATGTCATGAGAGCTTATACTCAAAGTGAACTATCTCCATTGGTACAAGGCATTTTGGAGAAACCAAAAACAAAGTCACGAGAACTTATGCTCAAAGTGAACAACCTGTTCTAACATTAGCATCGGTGACCATACCAGAAACATTTAATGAATACTGTTTGATTGTGTCTTGCATGTTCATCAGTTCATTGTAGGGAACATTATGCTCTTTTTATGATCCGCAGAATATGCCCCAGAACAAACTTTCATCAGCAGCTGTTTTTGTGAAAAAGTTGCAAGATCTTTCCGGTCAGTTGTTGGCGGTGATTAAAGTTATTTTGAATGTGGAACTATAAAGTTTATTTAGATTTCCTTCTAATCAATAGAATAATTTGTGTGTTTCAGCTCAGAAGAAAGGTTATGCGGAATTACCTGAGTTGCCTAGAGAAGAAAGTACGCCATATTCCTATGGGTCCACCCTTCCAAAAGATCCAAATCATTCTTCTCCCTGCAGCGTGGCATCAGCAGATCCCTCTTTGTTTCTGATACGTGGACAAGACTATTTGAAGGACAGCCGGAAGGTATGCTTTTATGTATATGGCTATGTTGTTTCATGATGAGATTCAGCGTACAAAGAAAAGTAACCTACCTGAAATTGCCAAGACTAAAATCAAAACACACAGAGGAACCACAAAATTTATTGGCATTCGTGTTAGGTTTTAAAACTGTTCATTTTCAACTAAAGAAAAGTTTTCACAAGCACTACATGGTTCTCAGATTGTGTACATACAGTGAGTAATATTTTCTGCATTTAAGATTGACAGCGTCATAGACGTTAGTTGGCTAAGCTGCTATTTTCTTGTTTGTTTTCTTTAGTACATTATTTCTTCGATCAGTTTAGGGGAGATCCTATGTATATTGTGCAGTTTCTCATCGAATGTATATAGTTGGCAAAGATGGGATATCTTGTAGTAACATTAATGGTAATACCAAACGCAATTGTAGATTCTTTACCACATTTCTCTCTGTCAGATCAAGGCAAATGGCACGTTGATGCAACTGGCTGGTGCAGACTGGCTAAGGTCAGACAGACGAGAAGATAATCTGGGTGGGCGTCCGGGTAGTATTGTTCAGGTCTGGCTTGTTTTTCTAGCACACGAGTTTGTCAAAAACCATCCTTTTAAACTACATGCTCTCTACTTGCAAGAGCACAGCACATGAGTGAGGATAATGCAATCATACATCCTGGTTGTGAGATCCCACATCGGTTAGAGAAGGGAACAAAACATTCTTTATAAGGGTGTGAAAACTTCTCCCTAACAGACACGTTTTAAAACCTTGAGGGGAAGCCCAAAAGGGAAAGTCTAAAGAGGACAATATCTACTAGCGGTGAACTTAGACTGTTACAAATGGTATCAGAGCCATACACTGAGCTGTGTGCCAGCGAGGACGCTGGACCCTCGAGGGGGTGGATTGTGAGATCCCACGTCGGTTGGAGAGGGGAACAAAGCACTTCTTATAAGGGTGTGGAAACCTCTCCCTAACAGACGCGTTTTAAAACTGTGAGGTTAACGACAATACGTAATGGGCCAAAGTGGACTATATCGGCTCGCGGTGGACTTGGACTGTGACACTAATGCTGATTATATGTATGTAGAATTATGCTGAACGTGGTGGACCTGAATTCTTCTTCATTGTTAACATACAAGTAAGTCGTTTTAAAGTTTCTTCACAGCCACCATAATTGAGTAGATGGAAGTTTCACCCTTTGCTACCATGAACGTGAATTAGGTTCCTGGCTCGACCATGTATACCTTGGCAATGTACTACATGATGAGGACTCCTCTCGAAAGCAGTCCCTTGCTCAAAAGCTTTGTCGAAGGGGACGACGCCTTCAGGAACTCGAGATTTAAGCTCATACCTTACATTTCTCAGGTCAGTAACATAACTTAGTACCTATGAAGAATCAAGAAGTGTGTTACTGACATTCTCCATTGAAAATTACATTGTTAGGGATCATGGATAGTGAAGCAAAGTGTTGGAAAGAAAGCATGCTTGTTGGGGCATGCACTTGAAGTACATTACTTTAGTGGGAAGAACTATTTAGAGGTGAAGTAACAAAACAACATAGCTAATGCTCTTTCCCTCTCGCGATGGTATTGTAATTCCTTGTTTCTATGTGAGAAAGCAGGTTGAAATTGACGTTGGATCTTCAACGGTGGCAAGGGGGGTGGTCAGTCTTGTTCTTGGTTATTTGAACAACTTGGTTATAGAAATGGCTTTTGTAATTCAGGTAATACCATATCCCAACTCTTTCAAACTCCCTACACTCTTCTGGAAGTGCTGAGCTACAATCTTGTGAAATGTTTTCAATTGCTTCTTCTTTGGCAGGGCAACACTCAAGAGGAGCTCCCTGAAATCCTTCTGGGGACGTGTCGACTCAATCATTTGGACGTGGCTAAATCAGTCCTAGTAGAACCATGAAAACCTCTATCCCTACTCTAAAAGCATGTGAATGAGGACAAAACAGTCTTCACTAATCTCCGGACTCGAATCCGGATCCTAATCAATCATACCCTTTTCTTCCCCGCGATCCCAACAACTTTGAGTTGATTTGATTGAGAAAAAAAAAAGGTTGCCAGAAGAAAAGAGATTTACATTGATTTTTTTTTTTAATTTTTTTTTTTTATTAACATTGTTTGTATAGAATATCTGATTTTTTGTAAGGAGCTTTTCTTCCATCAGGCTCTTTTAGTTAAACAGAAATAAAAAATAAAAAATAAAAAAAGTATTTTTTAATTAATTTTCTTGAAATGTTAACCCATCTGAAGTAAATACAGAAAATGCGGCAGGTTTTATTTTTATTTAGATTTAAAAAATTACACGGAATAAGTATTAGGCCCAATAACAGTTTTCTTCTGGGCCCAATAGCCCAGTAAGATCAAATCAGCCTGATATGTCCATTGTCAATGGGCCGACAAAGTCAAATAAGGTCGGGCCCAAATTCAACTGTTTTCATTTAATTTTAACGATCGTGATTGAAAATGAAACACATTATATGATCATGTCGGAGAACAATTTCCATGAAGAGATTAAATTTGTGTACGGAGAACAATTAAAGAGCATTCAATTTTGTGTTTTTTTTTTTTTAAAGGTTTTTGTTAATTGCTCATAATATCGTATTATCCACTTTTTATAATTTTAATTTAGCTGTTTGTTGTCTTTGTTTATATATTATATAATAATATATATATATATATATATAACCAA
Source organism: Cucurbita moschata (assembly GCF_002738365.1). Taxonomy (NCBI): domain Eukaryota; kingdom Viridiplantae; phylum Streptophyta; class Magnoliopsida; order Cucurbitales; family Cucurbitaceae; genus Cucurbita; species Cucurbita moschata. The sequence continues at coordinate 5,423,127 of NW_019268518.1, forward strand.
ATTTGGTCGATGGTTGAACTGAAGCAGCTGACGAAATGGCCCCATGAAATTTACTTGTAAAATCCAAAAAAGAAGGGCCAAAGGGTAATAATAATAATTAATTATTAATAATAATAATAAATAGAAATAATAATGGTCATAAAATTGTGGGGTATGATGATTCAACCACAACTGAAAGGTACACTGCCCCTCTCCATCTTTACCTTCCAAATTCATTGTTTCTCAATACAACCAAACATTTCTCTCCAAAACACCCTTTTCTTTCTTTTCTCTTTTCTATTTTCTATTTTTTCAAACAGATATCGTCCGTTTTCATCCGTTATATCTTGTCATAAGTTTTGTCATAAGTTTCCCAGTTTTAAAACGTGTTTATTGGAAAACGTTTTCACACCCTTATAATAAATGTTTTTTTCCCTCTTCAAACATCCCACATTTGGGGCCAGCATCCTTGCTAGGAGTTAGACTGTCCAGCTCTAATACTATTTGTAACAACTCAAACTCACCACTAGCAAATATTATCCCTATTGGCCTTTCCCTTTCAAGCTTTTTCTCAAGAGTTTTAAAATGCGTTCATTAGAGAGAGATTTCCACACATTTATAAGAAATGTTTCATTTCCCTCTCTCACCGACACCAAACAGTGTGCTAGCGAGTACGCTGGCTCCCAAGGAGGTAGATTGTGAGATCCTACGTCCATTAAAGAGGGGACCGAAACATTTCTTATAAGAATGGAAGCGTTATAATATCTCGAGGAAAAATTTAAAAGAAAGAAAGTTAAAAAACCATATATGTTAAGTGTGGAGTTAGAGTAGTTACATAGTCATGAATGTTTAAAACGTTGTTGGGAATTAGTCTCTTGCAAGGGCAAATTTGTAATTTTAGATGGTTTCAATTATTCTTAGGTTGGTATCCTCCGACCCCATGTTTGTGGCACATGCTTAAGGCACCCACGTGGCACGTGCATAACAAAAAAATAAAAATAAAAATTAATTTTTTAAAAAAGTGAACGATAGGATAGGGGTAGTTTTGGTATTCTGGCTTATGGGCTTTTATGTCCGTAATTAAAAAAAAATATAATCACATGGGGGCGTCCCCACCATGTGCTAGGGCTTGATCATTAAACGACGGTCACAAAGAAATGGTTATAGTGTCCTGCCACGTGGCATCATCCCATTATCAAATATAATATATTTGTTGAGATCTATTACACATCTTACATTATTATATCTCATCCAATTTTCAATACAAAAGTCAATCTAATTAAAAATGACGTGGAGGTTTAATTGCTGACTGTGTATAGTGAGGTGGTAAATATATTCTTTTAATATTCTTCTTCTTCTTCTTCTTCACGTCCCACACGTCCCGTCACGTTTATCGCTGTCGACCACTGTCATTCTCTTCTCTCGATCATCACTTTGAAGAGATTGACGGTCATTGTTACTATCGGAGAAAATAGACCAGTGAATATAGATAAACTGTTCATATGACCCAATAACTCGACAATTTAAACTACCCAATACAAACTATAAAATTTGAATTGGGTTAACGTTTTTCAAATTGAAAATTCGAGTCGGTTCGAGGTTGATATTTTTTGTCGGGTCAAACGAAGAACAATATATTAACTTTATAATAAGAAATGTATGGATACAAATAATAAATAAATAAATAAATATTCTACACAATACGTATACGGAACTCTGTACAGAGACCAAAAATAAATTAAAACGCGTTTTTTGGTAAATAAAAATTCACAGGGATCCGGTGTGGGCGGCCCCACGATACTCCCGTCATCAGATCATGTTTTTTGTCCCCCCTTTGATTTTAATTTTTATTTATTTATTTATTTATTTGAAAAAACTCGGGGGAAGGTGAGGACCACGAGGCAATGTCACGTGACCCCGGGCCCCACTCCGGTGACTTTCTTTCTAACCATATTTAATAAATTGTATTTTTTTTTAAATTTTTGTAATTAAATTATAAATTTAATATTTAAACATTTGTATCTAATAATTTCAATATAATTTTAAATATAATTAAAAATTAGAGAATTCTAAAATATATATATAATTTATTTTTAATTGAGAGCACGTTGGACACTTGTTTACAGTCGGCTTCTGTGTTGTGTTATGGTGACACAGCTGGAGTCTAGTGACTGATTCTCTGTGGTGGGCTCCACCGTAAGCTCATCCATTTTCTTCCTTTTTTTTTTTAAAAAAAATAATTTTTATTCTTTTGATCACCGCGTATCCCGTCGGTGGAACGTGCCAACGGGCCCCACAACGGCACGCACCATGCACGTGATACCCTCCACCGCCGCCCGTTACGCCGTGTTTCCATTTTTCTCCCTCCTCTTTATTGCCTTTTTTTCCTCTCTCTTTTACCTTTCTGCCCCCCCCCCCCCCC
>NW_019268518.1:5425815-5433427 GCF_002738365.1 Cucurbita moschata
CCCCCCCCCCCCCAAATTAAACGCAAAAGCAAAACTACGATGGGGTCATTTTCGTCCTTTCGCAATCTCACCGCTGGACCCTCACATGAAATTGATGAAATTCCATTAATCTTTTTATTTAAATATATATATATATTTAAAAAATTCATACGCGTATTCTTACTTTATAATTAAAAAAAATGAGTTGTAAATTGTAACTTTAATCATTAAAATTACATAAAGTAAAATAAATCCTCAATTATGATTGGATTAACCTATAATTATATTTAATTAATTAATTTATTTATTGAAAGAATAAAAGAAAACATTGACCATTTAACATTCTCTTAACGTAGAAGGAATAGGATGTTTCTTTGTCCCATAAAGTAGAAAATAAAGTCAGTAAAAACCCATTCACCACCCCAAACTGCCCTTAAAATATAGGGTGTTACCCAATCCCAACTCAAATTTTACCATTTACCGAGGACGTAACTTTCTAAAAGAAACCCATTCATATTCAATGAGTACACTGCAAGTTAGTTTTCTCTCTCTTTATTAGAGAGAGAAAATGGGTGTAACAAGGCATAGATTCAAAGAGTATAACTGAAGTTAGTTTAAAACCAGACATGTTTCAGCTCTGCCGTCTCTTTATTAATTATTTTCAACATTAATTTATTTGTGTTTTTACCGTCTTAGGGTAAGTCGCCCACCGACAATGCAACCGCCGACGATAATGGGTCTTTGTCCATCTGTTGGGTGGTGTTGTAAATTTTAAGAATACGGAGGGTAATTCGGTCATTTCGTAATTATATATATTTTTTTACATTATTAAATTATTTAAATTAAAAAAAAAAAAAAAAAGAGTTGAAAATTAAGATATAAAATAGAGAAAAGAAAAACAGTAAAGGGACAGCTAGCAGCAACAACTTCCATTCCCAAATCTCTTTTTAGCCTTTTCTTCCCTCCTCTTTCTTCAACCTCAATTCTGCTTTCTCTCTCTTCTTGAGCTCTGCTTTAATGGAGCTTACGGCAACCAACTGATAACTCCATTTTAGCTTACCCCTTCTTCTTTTTCTTATAGACTGTTCTTCATTTTCCATTTCTGCGTTTTTTGTTCGAAATTTGGACAAGATGATCGGAGAAACCTTTTCCGACGAGATGGACTGTGGGAATTTCTTCGACCAAATTGATGACCTTCTTGATTTTCCGACGGAGGATTTCGATGACGACGGCGCGTTAACCTCAAAAGCCGCCGCTTTCCCTCCCATTTGGTCTTCTGCCTCCTTACCTCACGCTGCCGATTCGGTGTTTTCCGGCGATACTCATCACTCTGCCCTCTCTGTTCCGGTCAGTAATGCTGGATTTTTAGTTTAATTTTAGATTTTAAAAAAAAAATGTAATTATTTATTTTGAAATATTTTCTATTAAAATATACTCTTAGAACTATTAATCATTTATTTCTAAGAAATTAGGTAATTTTATTAATTTTTTATCTAGAATTTATATATATCAGAAATTTGTATGAATAATGACGTCATAATTAGAAGTAAAATTGATGGGTTTTGATTTCGTACATGCGAGTACACAGTAAGATATGATGGTTCTGTTCTGATGAATTTTGTTCTGTTGTGCAGTACGAAGACATTGATCAATTGGAATGGCTTTCGAATTTCATCGACGATTCCTCCTCCGGCGCTGAAACCCTAACGATCAACACTTCTTCTTTATCGCCGGCGAATCAATTTCAGATCTCGAGTCCAGTCTCCGTTCTCGACAGTAGTAGCAGTAGCAGCAGTTCGTGCTCGGGCGAAAAGAAAACCCTAGCTGTTGCTGGTAAACGCGGTCGCGCTCGCAGCAAGCGATCTCGGCCACCGTCCTTTATTCCTCGGCCGCCGCAGCTTATTTCACCGACGAATTCCGGCGGTAAGGTTTCATCGGACTCGGAGAACTACGGTGAGTCCTGTTCGGCTCCGCCGCCGCTGGTTAAGAAGACGAAGAAGATTAAGTTGTCGTTTCGACGAGATCAGAACGATGCGTTTAGTCCACAAGGTGTGAGGAAATGTTTGCACTGTGAAGTGACGAAGACGCCGCAATGGCGAGCCGGACCATTAGGTCCTAAAACTCTCTGCAATGCTTGCGGCGTCCGTTACAAATCCGGCCGCCTCTTCCCCGAGTACCGGCCGGCGGCGAGTCCGACTTTTGTTCCGTGTTTGCACTCCAATTCGCATAGGAAGGTTCTCGAAATGAGAACCAAACAAGAGGAAATCGCCGTGGAGACGGAATTGCCGACGGAGCTCATCCCGAATACAAACAGCGGCATCGTCCTCGGATACGTATGATCGGAAAACCTCCATCGCCGCCGTTGCCGCCGCCCTCTCTGTTCCTTTATTGTTCTCTGAATTTCTTTTTTTCTTTATTTATTTATTTTTGGTTATTATACAAAAATGTGAAAAATAGTTTAGTAAGGTTATAGAGAGATACATGAAAGGTGAAGAGGACTAGGGTTTTTTAGTTTGTATTATTTGCTATTAGGTCCTTTAACTTACTAGAAATTGCTTTTTGGGGCTTCCTTTTTTTTTTTTTTGTTTCATTTATGTTTATTTATCCATCATTCTTTTTGCACTTCAAAAAGTCAAATTAAAATTTACATCATTTTCAAACATACTTTAATTTCATTTGTCACGCTACGTTATAGTGTCGTTAAAGATTCCTTCCTCGTGTTATAGTGTCGTTAAAGATTCCTTCCTCGTGTGCTAACTTAAACCCGATTGGTGACTCACTAACTAGCACCTCCAATGGCATGACGACAAATGTACAAACTATTGACGAGCAACAATCTCAAGCCCACGAACATGACACACCCCTCGAGTGACCTATAGTTTTCTAACGCAAACTCGAAATTTGAGTGATTAACGACCTACTGGCACATATCCACGAATCTACGCTCAAATATTTCAGGCTTCCATAGCAATTTTTATTTATGGATCAAAATATTATTATCAGCTCATTTTATCATTAAATATTTAAAATTAGTCATAAGCATAATTTATTTGATAAAAAAAAATTGTATAGAATAATCTTAATAGTTTCGAAGCAGTCTAATAAAATAGGATAAGGTGGGCCTGAAGCCGAAGGTACTAATGGGCCTCAAAAGCTCAATATTGTTACTTAGGCCCATATTGATATTAGGAGTGTTCATTTTAATCCATAATTTTTAACAGCTTAGTAAAAATATAAATTAAAATATTTTGACGACTTAATTTAAAAAATTTAGAATTTTAATTAATAAAATTATGATTTATGTTTTTTTTATTAGTTTAAATAGGTCAAACCTTAATTATTAATTTAATAAATAAAGGAGAAAAAAAAAACAAAATTCAGCACTAAATTTTGTATTAATTTATCTTAATTTTGAACTTTAAATAAATTTTTATTTAAAATGTCGTTAATAACGTATTCTTATATGCATTTAATGGCGTATAAAATATTTATGTATATGATAAAAAAAATTTATTAGAAAATATTAAAAAAAATACATAAAGGAGATCTATTGGGCCTAAAAATAGCCCAAAACTATCAGGCCCACATGTAATGGGCCTAAAATACACAAATTCCAAAGAACAAAACAATTAACAGCAAATAATAAAAAAAAATTAAGTTAATTGAAAGATATTAAAATATTTGATTTAACATAATAATTAATAATAATAATAATAAATGTGGGGCTTGACTAAAATAGAAGTGCGTGCAATGCCGCGGCCGGCGGGGCGGCGATGGAACAGCCACCGGAGACGCGTCCACACGTGTGAGCAATCAATGTTTTGAAGCAATCACCGATGGCTTATTTTTCCCACTTGCCCTTTATTTATTTATTTATTTGTTGTCTGTTTATAATATTTTATGGAAAGACCCATTTGAGATCATCCACTTATTTTAATATTTTATTCGAAATATTATTATTATTATTATTTTAATTTGATTCGTCTTTATTGTATTGCATATGTTTCAAGGCAATTCATTTATTTGTCTTCAACTATTTTATTATTATTATTTATTTAAATCTTTATTTTCTTGTTGTTGGTATTGAAAAAACCAAAGCTTTTCACACTAATTTTTTTAAAAAATCAAAATTTTATTTTATTTTTAGAATTTATTACTATCAATTTAATATTTTTTGTGAATTATTTTATTAAATTTAAATGTTGATTTTTATAATTTAATAAGTAATAAAACTATTTAGAATAATAATTGAATTTATAAATTAAATGGTTACAAAAATTAAAAAAATAAATAAAAAGGAGAAAAAGAAAAACAGGTAAAAGACAGAGATACGGAGAAAGGGCCCAGAAAGGAGAAGCCATCTGGATGTCACATCAGCAGTAGGCTGTCCTGAGGGTGACGGACGGGTGGTGGGCCCTACGTGTAAGAGTTACATCACAGCCCGCCACGTTGATCGAAGAATCCAAAAGCCATGCGCGGGTGAGGAATCCCCATATCACACACTTTGTCCCCTAGCTGTAACGCTACCCTTCCCTTCTTTCCTTTTTTTTGCTCTTCCATTTCCACCCCTTTTCTTTACCATAATTGCATTTTCACCCCCAAAACTTCTTTTTCTTTTTACTTTCTTCCCACTCTTTTTTCCTTTTTCCCACTTCCAACCTAACTTCTTGTTTCTTTATTAAATATATGTACACACTTTTCACGTCGCTTTCAGGTTCAATATGAGGATTTTTATTTTTATTTTATAAATATACAAATATCTTCGTAAATAAATAACAAAATTATTTATTTATTTATTAAAAAATTATTTAATAAAAAAACCAAAAAAAATTGTCATTAATTATTTCCAATAATCCCTCGTCTTTTCCCTTAATTACGTTGTCTAATTAGCTAATCTCACCCTAATTTGGCTTCTTTATGCTCTCTCAATTAAATGGTAAATTAAATTACCCAACTTTAATTTAATCACTTTTCCCTAATTTAATGGATTCAATAATATATACACGAAATTAAAATATATATATATATTTTTTTTAATATTAAATTATAAATGAAACTATTTATAAGAATTTTATGAAAGATTCCATTAAACAATTAAATTAAAATTAAAAAATTTAGAATTATATCATCTAAATTCTAATTTTTTTAATTAAAATTTTTATTTAGTAGGTAAAAAATGTAGCATCAAGGTCGCGTCAAGTGAGGTTAAAAGAGTAGACTTAACAAGGGTAAATATTAAAACGAAGAAAAATATTAAAAAAAGGTAAAAAAAAAAAAGGTAAAAAATTAAAGTGAATTTGGACAAACCAACTGTTTGGTTGTCTTGTCAATGTTTTGAATGTTGTCCAAGTTTATATATATATATATATATATATTTCTTATTAAAATAAAATTTTTGAAAAATCCCCAAATAAATGTCTTTAAATTTTATTATTTTGCACACTTCAAACCCTAAAATTGCAACTCGAGCTTATAAAACAGGATGATTCAATATATTTTTCAATTGGTTGATTAAAACTTAAAACAAATCCAAAGAGCGAGGTTAATGTGTTAGGAATCACGACTCTCCATAATGGTATAATATTGTCCACTTTAAGCATAAGCTTTCGTACATTTGCTTTGGGCTTCCAAAAAGTCCTCATCCGAATGGAGATAGTATTCCTCATTTATAAACTCATAATCTTTCACTAAATTAGCCAACGTCGGATTCATTCCGAATAATCCGCAACATTATGTTCGAACGAATTTCGAATAAGTGAAAAGGGTTTGAAAAAGTTGACTCGAAACAAGTGTCGACCAGCTGCTCAAAACATTAAAATTTGAAGACAATTAAAATAAGTTGAGAAATATCCGGTCCCAAAGAGACAGCAAAGCACTTACAAAGTCAAACTTACGAGTTAAATTAAAATCCGCTGATCCAAAAACATAGGAGAGATAAGTGAGATGAAATGACGAAAATAGCCTCGAAGTAAAGAACTGACCAGATCTTTAGCGAGACCTAAAAATGGGGAAGACAAATTAAATAACAAAAATTGAGTTGGAAAAGTCATTGCTGTTGACCGACAACTTGGGGAGCCGGGATTCGGTTAAGACTTTAACCATGGTTAACTCCGGAGAGTTAGGAATTATGACAACCAAACCTAGACCATGGTTCCCTTTTTACCGCCCCGAACCTCCCTTGATTTCAGTGTTTTCATCTTAATTAAACCCCAACTATTTTGACTGTATCCCCATACAAACAAACAAAGACATTAATGTTCCATAAAAACAAAATTAATTTAAATTTCCAAATCAATTTTTTTATTTATATTTAACTCAACTTATTTTATTTAATAACCTAATAATTCCCTTAATTTGTTATCCCGAGCTATTACACTAAGAAAAACGAGTTCATTATCAACATAGCTCAACTAATTTAGATACGTAATCCCGACCAAAATATAAAAATTTAACCTCATTTTACCATTGTCGAACAAAAAAAAAAAAAATTGCAATCCCGAACAGATTTATTTTTCTAATCGCACATTTTTACATGATTGACTTTTGTTTGCATGAGTGAGCGTGCAAAAACATTGACTTGTTTATAAGGATAATCATACTTTTTTTTATTTAAAATAAAACTTAATATATATATATATATATATCAAATTTAAAGTGGTAATAATAATAATAATAATAAATATTTTATACAAAATAAAAGTAACTTTTAATCATTAAAAAATCAAAATAACATGATATAATGAAGCAACCCATGATTAATATGTTACCAAATTATGATATTTTCAAATAATTACTTTTATTGTTGGAAATTAATAAGAGAAATTGTGAGCCACGCGCTAGGAAGGAGAGTGGGAAAATAAAAGCAGGAAAAGGAAGAAAATAAAAAATGGAGTAAATCGATGTTAAATATAATAATAATTATTGAAAAATAAAAAATAGAGATAACAAACATGAAGGAAGGAGGAAGAGGACACCCGAATGAATGGCTGAATTTGTGGTCTTCTTGGGATGTGGTCGTTACACTTTTAAGATCTAAAAAAATAAAAATAAAAATTATTATTATTATTATTATTTGATTATATTAATAATAGTTTACTATAAATATGTCCTTAACTTAAGGAGTCATCAATAAATTTTAAAATTATTTAATTAATTAAAAAAATAACCAAATTTTAATTTTTTTTCTTATAAATTGAAATATTATTACCTTTCAATTATTAAAAAAAAAAAAAAGATAATTTATTTTATTTTAAAAAATATGTCTTTTTTTTTTTACGTATGTTACTGACTTTGTTTCGAAAAATATTGCCCAAATTTCGTTCTAAAAACAATGCGAAAGAAAAGGGAAAAAGTTACTTTTGGTGACGTAATAGGGTTAAAAACGATCATTCAAATTACAGTGGCAGTAATTTTTTAGGAACAAAAGTTACTAAAGTAAAATATTTTTTTTACTGTTAGTGGTATTTTGTCGATGTTGATTTGACTATAGGATTATTAAGTTAATTTAGTGATTAAGACATTATAATTGACCGAAATGTAAAAAATTAATGGTATAAAATTTATTTTTTTTAATAATTATGTAACGAATATTGATTAAAAATATATAATTAAATTAAAAAAAAAAAAAAAAAAA
>NW_019268518.1:5434026-5516349 GCF_002738365.1 Cucurbita moschata
AAAAAAAAAAAAAAAAAAAGCGGTGTTGGATTAAATAAATTAAATGAACTAAAAAAAAAAAAAGAAAAAAGGGAAAAAAATGACAGGAGAGATTATAAATAAATCTCTCACTTTGTCACTGGCAATTAAAGTGAGGTCGGCGAAGGAGGAAGAGTTTCAGGCGTGTGTTAGTGAAGGAGGAAGCAACTCTGTTACAAACTCTCTCTCTCTTGCTCGCCACAAATTTCTGTTGTTTGTTCTTCAGATTTCACACGTTTGATCTGTTTCTTACTGCGAGAATTTTCATTTCTCTGTTGGTTTGTGGAAGATTGGGGCAAATTCTTTTGTCGTATTGTTTGGGGATTTTGCACCAAGATTGTAAGAATTACTGAATTGTTCCTTCTTTTTCGTCCTCAATTTGTGATTTACGGGAAGGATTTGATTAATTGTTGAAGAATCGGAGTGAGGTTTGTTCGGAATCTCAGTTCTGTGTTCATAACAGCGAAGCGAATTTGAGTTTGGTAGTTCACTGAAGTTTCTTCGGCTGCGATTGTCAATTTCGACGGTCAACTTTCGATTTAGGATAAAAGGTATGAGGAATTTATGTATTGGTTTGTAATTTATTGTTTTGTTTTCCTGTTCGTGGATATCTGTTTCTTATTTGACTCATTTAGATGAATAAATGTTTGCTTCTGTGGCTGATTTCTGATATCTATTCAGCTTTTGAGTGTTCTTTTCTTTTGTTTGCAGGAGTTTTTGTTGTTTTAAGGTTTTTTGTTTTCCCCAATTTGTGTGATGTTCATCGGAGGGTGATTGATTGCTGTTCATCTGGTTTGTTCAATTCATTTATCTGTGAGGATTTTGATTGAGAATCATTAAGGATTTTTGGTTTGGATTATGAATAGAGGAATGGATTCAGTGATAGAACCAATGAGGAACGTTGAGAAGTGTTTAGATTCTCAGCTATGGCATGCTTGTGCTGGTGGGATGGTTCAAATGCCTTCTGTTAACTCTAAGGTAGTCTACTTTCCCCAGGGCCACGCCGAGCATGCTCAGGGGAATGTCGATTTTGGGAACGCTCGGATTCCTTCACTCATTCCTTGTAGGGTGTCTGCTACTAAATATATGGCAGATCTTGAAACGGATGAGATTTTTGCTAAGATAAGTTTGCTTCCATTGAGGAACAATGAATTCAATTTGGATGACGACGACGAGCTTCTTGGACACGATGATATTAGGAACCAGGAGAAACCGTCTTCCTTTGCCAAGACATTGACGCAATCTGATGCGAACAATGGTGGAGGATTCTCTGTTCCTCGCTATTGTGCCGAGACTATCTTTCCTCCGTTGGATTACTCGGCAGAACCTCCTGTTCAGACCATTCTTGCCAAGGATGTTCATGGAGAGATTTGGAAGTTTAGACATATATACAGAGGGACTCCCCGTCGCCATCTTTTGACGACGGGGTGGAGTAATTTTGTGAATCAGAAGAAGCTTGTTGCAGGGGACTCGATTGTTTTCCTCCGGGCTGAAACGGGTGATCTTTGTGTCGGAGTTAGGCGAGCCAAGAGGGGAATTGGTTGCGGAATTGATTACTCACCTGGGTGGAACCCTGCAAATTCAGGCTCTTCACTTATGGGGTATTCTGATTTCATGAGGGAAAATGAAGGTAGAATGGTAAGACGACACTCAAACGGGAACCTTAACGGGAGAGTGAAGGTTGAATCCGTCATCGAAGCTGCAACGCTTGCTGCCAGTGGCAAGCGCTTCGAGATTGTGTACTACCCATGTGCTGGCACTCCAGAATTTGTTGTTAGGGCCTCTACTGTAAGATCTGCCATGCAAATTCATTGGTATTCTGCTATGAGATTTAAGATGCCTTTTGAAACCGAGGATTCGTCTCGGATAAGCTGGTTTATGGGAACGATATCTTCGATCCAGGTTGCCGATCCTGTTCGGTGGCCTGATTCTCCATGGCGAATGCTGCAGGTTAGTTTATTTCGTAAGCCTCGGAAGATCACTTCACTTGCTTCATTTGATGTTCTTGCTGCTAAAGTTTGTGATGTCTCATTGTTCTTGTAGGTGTCATGGGATGAGCCAGATTTACTACAAAATGTGAAGAGTGTTAACCCCTGGTTGGTTGAAGTGGTAGTAAACATGCCAGCAATCCATGTCTCCCCCTTCTTGCCACCAAGAAAGAAGCCACGTTATCCGCTTCCGGCCGAAACTGCTGTATTTGGTCACCTTCCGATGCCATCGTTTTCGACTAATTTCTTCGAAGCAACCAACCCGTTTCAAAGCATTACGGCGAGCAACATTCCTGCAGGCATACAGGGAGCCAGGCATACTCAATTTGGACTCTCTTCATCCAACCTCCAAATCAGCATACCGCCTTTGGGACAGTTTCCCGCCAGTCTTAAGCACCTTGAAGGTGCCACTCCGATCCCTGTCGTCCGTGGCGAGGATAGCTTCGGAGGCACGAAAAGCCCTGATAATCAATCTCATTGGCTAACAGTGGGAAATCATATCCAAAGCTCAAAAGAAAGCAAAGAAACAAAACCAGATCATATCATATTGTTTGGCCAACTCATTCTTCCTAATCAACAGAGTTCTAACAGCTCCTCTGGCGATACGACGAACGCATCCGATGCAAATCTAGAGAAAGCGTCGAATCTTTCTGATGGTTCTGGCTTGTCATCACAGCAGAACGGTTCACTGGACAATTCATCAGATGGAGGGTCTACGTCATACAACGGTCCAAACAAAACTGGTCTAAGCTTGGACATTGGTCATTGCGAGGTGTTTATGGAGTTGGAGAATGTCAGTCACACACTCGACCTGTCGGTCCTTGGATCGTACGAAGAATTGTATAGAAAGCTCGGCAACATGTTTAGCGTAGGACGGTCAGAGATGCTGAATTCTGTTCTTTATCAGGATGCTCTTGGTGCTACAAAGCAAGCTGGAGATGAGCCTTTCAGGTAAATCCTCATTATCATTCATCTGATTATGTGGTCTAAAAGAGACTGTTAAATTCCGAGTTCTTACGACGTTTGATTTCTCATTTTCGCAGCAAGTTTATGAGGACAGCACGAAGACTAACCATACTCGCAAATTCTCGAAGCAGATTCTCGAAGAAACGACAATATTAGAATGTCGGGAAAGGGAAATTCTTTCCTACATTGTACAGTTGAACCATATGTTCTGTTTGGTGTTTCTTTTTTGGCTATTCATTTGTTGCCTATGGGAAAGCCCAAATTTTGATCAGTTGCAGCTTGATATGCAGCTCAGCTGCTGCTCTGCTCCTTTGTTTTAACCCAGACAAGAACTGGTCTTGTTTTTTTTATTGTTGAAAACTCCATATTTTCTAGTAATGATTCTCCTTTTTGGTGCTCCCCATACTTATTGTTCATATTTTGCTCAATATTACCATGAAGAGGAGGTAGCTGATACCAAATTCAAGCAAAACATAACTAAGAAAGGCTTTTTAATCATGAAATGTTGTAAAGTAAGGATTTGTTGTGATCCACGTCGGTTGGAGAGAGGAACGAAATATTTTTTATAAGGGTGTGAAAACCTCTCTCTAGTAGACGCGTTTTAAATACCGTGAGGCTAATGCTGATATGTAACGGGTCAAAGTGGCTTGAACTGGTATAAATAGTATCGCGTTGGCCTCTTACTAGATATAAGGCAGTGTGTCAGTGATGACGCTGGCTCGAAGGGAGGAGGATTGTGAGATCCCAAATTGGTTGGAGAGACCGAGGACATTGGGGTGGTGTGCCAACGAGGACGCTGGCCCTGAAGGGAGGTGGATTGTGAGATCCCACATTGGTTGGAGAGACCGAGGACGCCTGGGCGGTGTACAAAGACGCTGGACCCCAAAATAGGTGGACTGTGAGATTCGACATTGGTTGGAGACACCGAGGACGTTAGGCTCCAAAGAAGGTGGATTATGAGATCCCACGGTAGTTAAAGAGGGGAACTAAACATTCCTTATAAACATGTGAAAACTTCTTCCTAATAAACGCGTTTTAAAACTATAAAGTTGTCGGTGATACGTAAGGGGTGGACGGAGAGACAATAACCTATGCAATTGTGCTGTTACAACAAGTGAACAGAAGAACAAAAACAGAAGGAAATGGTGTGGCGTGCTTTGAATCCATGAAAAGAAAACACAGAAACCAACGTTGTTTGTCGGTGGGATGTTCACATGAGCTAAGCTCACAGCACCATCTCTCCAAAGTCAAACCAACCAAACCAACCAAACAAACAAGAGGTGTCTTCCAAGAAAAGGCAAACCCAAACCCTAAGGCTGCCTTTATGGACTCTCTCACTCACATGGATTTTCCCCTGTTTTTTTAACGCCAAAATCTCATTGGGGTTCTAAAAAAAAACACATCTTTTTTATTGTTTAACAAAACCCAGATCCAAGAATCCTCCATGGGGACAGCAGCTGTTCTTCAAAGTCAACTTTCTAAACATTACTTTTAGAGCTAAATTACTAGTTTAACCCTAAGAAATACAAAATTTAAACGTCTTATAGAGTTAAACTACAAGTTTAATTAGCTCCAAACGAATATGGAGTTGGAATAATTTCAGAGTTAAATTATGATTTCTTACTTAAATTAACAAATATATTAGAAATAAATTTTAATAGGGTATAATATGACATCAATCTTTTAATTTTGTGTTCAATAACTCGTGAATAATTTAGAGAATCTCCCACCTTTTTGCATTTTCTCCTCCCTCTTTATTTAACAAATATGATGTCGAGAAAGTTTTTAAAATTAAATTATAAGTTTAGTTCTAAAAAATATGAAATTATAGCGCTTTTAGGGTTAAATTACTAGTTTAACCCTAAGAAATACGAAGTTTAAATGCCTTATAGAGTTAAACTACAAGTTTAATTAGCTCCAAACGAATACGGAGTTGGAACGATTTCAGGGTTAAATTATAATTTCTTACTTCAATTAACAAATATATTAGAAATAAATTTTAATTGGGTATAATATAACCTCAATCTTTTAATTTTGTGTCCAATAACTCAGTAAATAATTTAGTGATTTATTTGATACAAATCTGAAAATTTTAGATATAAATTATTCATTTAACCTATCTTAAAATATTCCCGAGTGTTTATAAGTCAGCTCAATTATCCTCGTAAACAATTGCTCATATGATTCGATTCCATGTTGGCCTGAAAACCCTTTATTTTAAAGAAACTTTGAATGTGATGGCATAATAAACTATAGCATGAGACATTCGTGAAAAAGTATATAATGTTTAATAATCCAAGAGGGATATTGTATTTGATTATTATACAATATGATACTCGGAGAAGAAAAAACATTAGGGTTTAGACTTTACACCAAAACATCATATTCAAATAACAAATGTCAATTAGGATTAATGCACACAAAAATAATCTTATGTTAAATCATAAAAATGTCTGCAACTAACTATATTTAAGTTTTCGAAAATATTATATTTAACGTTTTATTAAAATAATAATTTTAACGGGATCATAGCTCAACTAATATTTTTTAATTGAAACCTTAATTTTATTTATAGCATACACTTGGTGCACTATTCTTTTAAAAAAAACAAAAAATACTTTATCCCTTTTGATATTTCTAGGCCGCTATTATTATTTTAGTTATACAATTTAAAAGATGAATTTTTTAAATACAAATAATTCAATTTAAGATCGTAAATATGCAAAGTAAGAGTAATAGAGAGGGAACAAGGAGAGTGGTTTATACTAGATTAAACGATAACAAAGAAATTAGAATTAAAGAATGTTAATTGAACATGTTAAATGATGACGTGACATTATCGATATGACCAATATTGAAGAACTCGACATTATAATTTGCTTAAGTGACTTATGGTAAGCAACTCGAGTCAAGTCAATCTTGTTGATATGATGTCAAACCATCATTTCAAGCAACTTAGCAAATGACATTTCTTAAAATTCGATATGATTTACTCATCACATAATCTACATATATCTAACTATATTCATACCCAAAACCTAACTAATTAAGATTTTGACTCGTCCTTTTCACCTAAATTCATCGATGAACAAGTTACCCGAGACCTATTGTAAAAATCACCGACATATTATTCTCCAATTTAAAGGGCAACATGTAGAGTAATTATTCGATTCTTCCAATTCTCTATAAGATAGCAAGAAAAGGCACATGGTGTTCATATTGAATTGCAGAAGAAACCAATGAAGAATCACCTAATGATGAAGACATTTCTCTTACATCCAACAAATAAATGTTATTATCATAATAAAACAATACATAATGATAAAAAAAAAAATGTTCCATGACGTTGACTCTGGTGATGACTATGAACCTCACAACTAATTAAAAATCAAGCCTAGTTCTCATAGACCCAGCTTGCTCTTTCCTGGCAGTAATACTCGACACTTTGTTTAAAGTTTCAAATGGACAACTTAGTATAACACACACAATTTTTTCTTTAATTAAGAACTTAAAAAATAGATTAAAATTATTCATTTGCAGACAAAGAATTCAAATCTTCAAACAATGATTCTGTGGCCTCCATCCTAATTATTCAAATAAATGAGGCAACAAGGAAAGTAATAGAAAAAATCATAGGATCGAGAATGACAGTTCATCTCTAGGACCATATTGTTCCATTGTCGTCTATATAGTTCTTTCAAAATGAAAACACAAAACCAAACAGGCCTTAGATCATAAATATAATAGAAGTTACCACACATATAATATCACCGGATAAGCAGTTTGATTGCATTACATGAAGTCCCAACTTGCGAGTTTGATTCTGAAACAGTCATAATAATATATGCTTATTATAATACAAATTAAACAGGCAACCCCGTACCAGATCATTGAGCTGGCTAACGAGAGAGTGAAAGCAAAGCCCACCGTATGGCTTTCCATGCCCTGTATTAACTGGACAAAAACAGGCAAAATCAGCGACCATGTACAAGGCAACTTTTTCCAAGTGGAAAGCAACCATGCGTAGTATTTTAAGCTAAGATACATACCATAAAATATCATTATAATGCTAATGAAAGGAGTTTAGTGCAATATTTGAACGCAGACCAGGCGAAAAAACGATGATACCAACCATATATAGTTGTGTTCTTAACTAGAACAGAACACATTCGTCCAGTAAGGCTCCCTAAATGAAGAGTCCAAAAGGAAAAACTTCACCTCTTTAAGAAATTTTCTTTCTAAGTAGAGTTGAAAACGACCAGTCCTAGTGTCTGAATAGTTTAGAGTGCTTTGATTCTTTTTTGAAAGAGATTTAAAGAAGGAATTTTGACTAGGATTCCTCTGTTTGTTGCAAATCCGGCACTTCACAAGTTTAGCCATTTGGAGGGGTGAAGTTGTCTCCAAATCAGGGAGAGAGGGAGAGAAAGTAAGGAATAGCAAATTCTAATGGTAAATCAGTGTTTGAGGCATTTAGAAGAACTTTCCCCACCCACTTGTCTCTATTTGGCACAAAATAGTTGCCAGAAAAATATCCCCTCCGACATTGTTCGTGTGTGGCTCACAGATGATCTTCATCTGGTTCATATGGCAGAAAATTTTTCTTACTTTCTGGCATTTCCTTGATGTGGTTTCATGAAACATGGCATAAGTGGAAGTCGTACCAGCAAAGATGCAGTTTTCAATGTTATTAAATGGCAAACCTTTCGGGAGAGTGAAAACCTTGAGAGGATAAATACAGGATGATTCATTATTGTGTTTTCTGATAGGCTTGAATGGTGGATGTTTTGAGGAAACTGTTGATTAAAGGTTGCAACGAGCAAGCTTACTGATAACTCCACCATATAAAAGGATAAGGAGGTAAATGAATTTCATTGGTAAGGTACAAGGATATAAAGAAACCCTTCCCACCATTAGATTATCGATCATGGATGATGAATGACTCATATATTTGATCCAACATGGTTAGATATAAGACACCATGGTCAATCCATGATTTCTTCTTCAAAAGACTTAAAATTGTTATGAAAGAACTAGTTGAACAAGAGCAGGAGACTTTGCAACTTAATTCAGAAGCCGTCCCCTAGGTGGACGAAGTCAAAAATTTATTTTTCCAAAAGCTTTCCACTTAGCCGTCTTGACTTTGGGAACTCTACAAAGGACTTCCTATGTCACCTAGAATGAACCATTCTCCAAATAAAGACCTAATGGATACATAGATAGAGAAATGAGCACATTACTACAACAACACAAGATTAATCTAGATTCTAACACCTTTGTTTTCACCAATTCCTTTGATATCTAATCTGCAACAGCTAGAGCATGCCCAATCAATCATAAATTAAGACTTCCCCACAAAAAGGAAAATTGTTAACTATATGTACTTTCACATTAAAAGTGTTCTTTCTCCATTAGACTCTGTCATCATCAAACTTCAATTGGCATTTTACAGTAACAGGAATTGGAAGTACGAGGAAAGTTTACAAGATGAAGATATTAAAATCTCTAGTGCAAGACAGATTATAACAAAAAATTGCCCAGGTTTTCAATTATTTTTATATCTCTACTCTAAACAACCAGAGTTGAATAACCGCAACAAAACGTCGCCCTAAAAGGCTATCAAACAAGATTATAAAAATACCACACTTTCTCTCTTTATCCAGTTCAATATTCATGGATGGAATCATTAATTTCATAACGGAGTAGGATTCGAACATCAAAATCTCAAAAATCATAACCTTCAACACAAAGTTCCAGGAAAAATCCAACATGATAAAAAGAAATAAACTCCATTCCATACAAAAATAAAATATCCAGAGCGATCAGAAAATTACTTAATTGTAGTAGAGTTCAAGGCCCATGCCATCGTGGACTTCGTAATCCCTCAGAGTAATATGATCCTTGTAGATATTGTACCATTTCTGAATCCGAATCTTCTCGGCTCTAGTCCCAGTCTGAGCAGCCACAAGCTTCTTCAAGTCGCCGATGGTGTCGTCCTCGTTGCACTTCACTCTCACCTTCTTCCCCAGCCGATCGTTCAGCACCACCTCGATCATCTTCTTCTTCTTCCTCTTCCTCTTCTTCTTCCCCCCAAGAAAGTAAACCCTAGGTCGTCTCAGAGTTCAACAGAGCAGAATTCCAAAGTAAAGAGAAAATTTTGGTACGCGTTCATATTTTATAATATATTTCTACCGCCATGGAAAACCCGGGTCAATGGCGTTGACTCGGTCATCAAATAATTGAATTGTATTCATACGACGTCGTTTCACTTTCATACCCATTTAATTAAATGGCACGAGACCGAATAAATATGTAACCATAGGTCGAATATTCCTTTTTTGTTCATTTTTTATAAAAGTTTTTTATATATAATTTTCTCGTTATTATTGTTTTATTTTATTTTATTATGTCATAAAATTATATATATATATATATATATATAATATTGAAATTATATATATATATATATATATAATATTGCCATACATAACGGTGTGAGGTCTCGATTGCTCTAAAGATTTTATCACTTCTCTAACTGCATAGGCCTCATAATTGCATGAGTCCTTGTGGGGGCTAGCCGACTTTTTTTGCCCCAGCTTGGTGAATTTCATTCCCGTGCAACGACATTGTTTGTACGCCCAGTGTTTACAACGGTTGGGGAGGCAGTCGTAAGGCGACCATCAAATACGACCTTCTCAAAGATTTAGAAACTCTTCAATCGTCTTCATGTGGCATTTGTGTCCGACATGTTGGATAAAAGTCCCACGTCGGCTAATTTAGGGAATGATCATGAGTTTTATAATCAAATAATACTATATCGATTGGTATGAGGCTTTTTGGGGGAAGCTCAAAGCAAAGTCAAAGTAGACAATATCATATCATATTATTGTAGAGAGTCGTGTTCATCTAACTTAGTATCAGAGCCATGCCCTAAAATTAGTATCGTGAGCCTCGAAAGCATAGTAAAAAATGACTAAGACTCCAAAAGAAAAGGAGTCGAGCCTCGACTAAGGGGAGACGTACTTTGTTCGAGGGGAGGTGTTGGATGAAAGTCCTACATCGGCTAATTTAGATAATGATCGTGAGTTTTATAATCAAAGAATACTATCTCCATTGGTACGAGGCCTCTTGGTGAAGCCCATAATAAAGATACCAGAGCTTATGTTCAAAGTGGATAACATCGTACCATTGTCGACAATATAATTGTATAAATTATTCATCATCTTCTCGTAGTTGAGATGAATGAACATAGCTGAATTGATTTGAATCATTTTGTTGGTTAACTAAAAATAGTGAGCTACAAAAAAATCTCCAACGATACTACAGAATAAAAATCAGGCCATTTCTACAGAGCCAAGTATTTATTAATTTAAAGCCACCAGAGAACAGGACGGCGGAAGAAAGTTGGGAATCCTTGCTAACTCCGCACTGCTGAGTAGCTTCTCTAGCTCAATTTTTGTTCGAGGAGAAACGAATCTCTGCTCTCTCAATGGCAGGTACAATTCGTTTTCATATTCTAACGCTACTTTTTGTTGGACAATCTGGAATTGGAATAATCGTATAATTTCCCCGACATTTGTTTCTTTCTGATTCGGTTTCAATTCTGAAAAACACTATGCAATCGATGGTAATCGAGTCAAGGATAAATCAGTCGTTCTGTGACGTTTTCGTTGAAAACAATTATATCGATGTGCAAAGTGAAGAGTATTATTAAGCTTTTGATTTCATTTCTTGTTTGTTCGTCGATTTTTCTTCGCCAGAAAATCGTCTGTGATTGGATTTTGAAATTGGGCAGGAGTTTAAAATAGAAGTGAGCTATGAGCTTTATAGTTTTTTTTAGCATAATAGATGTGGTGGTGAGAATTTGAATTTTTGATCTCAAGGGAAGGAATAGATTCTTTAACCCCTGAATGATGCTCATGTTGGCAGCCTAGGCTTTATAGTTCACATGGAATCTATTTTGAGATTTGGGTGGTAGATTAGCGTTTTGACAATCCTTTTCAACAGGCTTTTATTGTCATGACCGATCAAAGTTTCTGCTTATAGTTTTGCTCAAATAGCTGCTCTTGATTCTGCATCGCTTCAGATTTCTCAAATCAATCCATGTCGAGTTTCTTCCGTATGAAACGAGGAATTGAATGTAGCAAAAACTAGTAAAATTTCAGTAAAAGTACCCTCACAGTTTCACTCCATTCCCAGATCATATTTGTACAGTATGGAGATGTTAAGCTTCAATCTCTAGTCAACGAGTTTTGAATGATTTTAGACCATACTCATGGCTCGCTCCTTTTTAGTTAACGCAACAAGAACGGAGGAGAGGCTTGTAACTAGTTGTTATAAAATTATCGTATGTGTTAACAAGGAAGCCCGAAGGCTGTTCCAAACATGTCAGGGAAGATGCCAACCATATTAAGATTAAGTTTCCTCTGTGTTTGTAGCCTAAATAAAATGCTCAATGGCCTGAAGCTTCCACTTCAGGAATAATGTGACTGTTAACATTATGGATTAATATTCTATGAATACTGAGTCTACAAATTGTAAATTTCTATGCAGCAATTTCAGGGAAGGTTTTCCAAAATATTAATCTATCACAGTGCTACCACCAGTCTAGACAGTTCAGCAACCAATATCGAAGGGACTGTTTTTCCCGTTTTAACTTGCTTCCCTTTGATGGAGGGAAGGTTGCATGGACTGGCACGTCATCCATGCAGCTGCGCACCTTTTCCACACACCAGATAAATTTTATTAATCGAGGACCTGTTCACTGCAATGGTCTGTTCTAGACTCTCACTATCCAGGTTGACATCAAGCGTCAAACCACCATGTTAGACATCCTCTAGGATACATTTGTTTTCCCTTGATTCCTCTCATGCATCACGTTTGCTTGCATTTTCTGGTTGGCTGTTTTTCATTCAATTATTATTTTTTGTTTGACTTTGGTTATTTATGAGGCCACTTCATATCTTTTGTTTATGCTTTTCAATTACTCAAATTTTATTGCATTGCCATCTGAACCATACTTGTTTCCCTGATCTTGTTGCAGCTGCTCCATCTACAATCTCTTCTCTTGATAATATTGATTTCCAGAAGCTTCAAAATGGAAGGTACTAAAAATTGCCTCCTTTTGCCTATTCTGTGTAACCATCTACATCTACTACCACAGTTCTTATATTTTATAAAATAATTGAGATATCATCTTGCCATTAAGTCAAACACGTGAAGTTTTTATGCATCATGGAGTGGTAGGAGGACTTAATAGCACGGAATGTCCTATTTATGTTCCACTTTATTTGGAGAAATTATTAAATATTAGTCTCCTTCCCAAGATTTTGTAGCTGGTTTGTACTGGCTACCAAATTTCAGAATGTTGCTTAACTTGCAGTGATATTCGAGGCGTTGCTGTTGCTGGTGTCGAGGGAGAGCCTGTGAATCTTACTGAACCAGTTGCAGAAGCAATAGGAGCTGGCTTTGCTGCTTGGTTATTAGAAAAGAAAAAAGCTGATGGTTCACGACGCTTTAGAGTTTCTATTGGACACGACTCACGAATTTCAGCTGAAAAGTTACAGGTATTTCTCCTCCACTTGATGTTCGGATTTAATAATTCTACATTGAATTATTAATGTACTCAGCTAACCTTTGGACAATTAAAAATTTGTGTGGTCTCAATGTACCAATACTTCAATCGTTCTTGTTTTTTTTGTTTCAAATCAGCTCCTTGATATTTCTCACGCTTTATGAGTATTGCTTAAATATGTAAACTACAATTTGATGTTCAGTTGACTGAAATATCCAGACATTGACAGATCCCATCCGCCCTGATTTTTTTTCTTTCTATTTTTTTATTATTATTTTTACATTTCTGACATCCCAATTAACTTTCAGGATGCAATTTCTCAAGGTATAGCTGGTGCAGGGCTGGATGTTATTCAGTACGGGTGAGTTGTATTCTCATGCCAATATTGTTGTTGCTTTTGAAGATAAGATGATAATTCTTATGAGAAAAAGTATAAGATGATAAAATATATTGATTTTATTACCTGTATGCATCTTGTTTAAATGTTTGACACGTAATTCTGAAGATTGAAATTTTTGTTTCATAGCCACCCTTCTCTCTCTGATGAGAAACCATAGAACAACAATCAATAGTGGCTACACAACAAGGGTCCAATCAACCGGACAGTGCTGAAAAACAAAATAATAATAATAATAAGAGAAAAATCAATAAAGGAAACCAAAAATACACACAAGCAGTCACATGCGAATCTTAAAAAATGTAATTATCATGCCTCTACTATTTTGGATAATCGGATCCAGCTTCTTTATATTTTCGAGTCTACTGACATTATCTAAGGACTAGATGAGTACAAGGACGAATACTTTTTCTCCTTGTAACTGTGATGCTGGTGATCCGATTTGTGGGAGACTTATATTTGGTATTTGCTCTTCTTTTGTAGATTAGCTTCTACACCAGCTATGTTTAACAGCACTCTTACTGAAGATGAAGCAATTTTTTGTCCTGCTGATGGATCCATTATGATAACAGGTAAACTACTACGCATTAAAAAATCTCTGATGATTGGGTTTTAGAGAAAATTTATGGTGGATTTTCAGAAAGCTGAGTGGCTGCAATCGATAGTGCTGTGTGACAACTACAAATTTTAATATAATGCCCACATTAGATTTCTATTAGAGATGTGAAATGAAATCAGAGGCCTAGGGGAACTCTAATTGCCCTTTTAAAGCATTGAACGGAACCACATAATTGCAAAAAAAAAATAAGTAAAGACTAAAAATTTCATGCTGTATTTATCTTTTTTTTTTTTTTTTTCCATCCATGCGAAACATGCTAACAAATCACAAATATTGTTATTTTGCAGCAAGTCATTTGCCGTTCAACAGGAATGGGTTCAAATTTTTTACAAATGCTGGTGGGCTTGGCAAAGCTGACATTAAAGACATTCTGGGGCGTGCTGCAGAATTCTATAAAAACCTGAATAATAGAGATGATTTGATAAATTCAAGGGGGAAAGGTTCTGCAACAATAGAGAAGGTCGATTACATGAGTGTCTATGCATCTGATTTGGTGAAGGCAGTCCGTAAAGCTGCAGGAAATAAAGGTACAATCATCTAAACTTTTCATTGTGCTGAAATGGATATGGAAATTAAAGTTAATTGGTTGACTTGGTCATGTCTATTTCTTGAACTTCAGAAAAGCCCCTGGAAGGATTCCATATTGTTGTTGATGCTGGAAACGGTGCAGGAGGATTTTTTGCTGTAAGTACCTGCCCTCGAGACACCTTCTGATTTTTAATCAATCCTTTATTTCTACCAGTAGTATGAAACGTTTAGATTAATTTTATTCCTTCGTTTTTGAGCTTGTGGTAACTTTTTCTGCTTTTGCCTTTTCACAATCTTGTTTATTTTTCATTTTTAATTCTATATAGAATTGAATGTAAACAATAATAAATGTTCTTCTATAGTTCTGTTTTTGTTGGTTGATTCTAATGAAGGTTCTCTACGTTTTCTTTGTTTCGTATTTATATTTAAAATTTCCTTCAATCCTTGGTGATCATGAAACAATGAAGAACAAAATAAGTTATTGTTGTGATCATTGTAAAAGCTCTTACAACCATAGTATAGTTGCTTGGCCTAATTATATCGTCAGAAATTGAACAGATACTAAATCAAGAAAATTAGACTCTGACAAATCCTTAATTCCAATCTCTCATCAGGCGAAGGTGCTCGAACCACTGGGCGCAATCACTTCTGGTAGTCAGTTCTTGGAGCCAGATGGTAATATTTGGTTTGGCAAAAGTTAGGTCCAGCTTTCAAAATTGTTTGCGAAAATTAAAAAAGAAAAATATTTTTGTGCCAGGTTTATTTCCAAACCATATCCCAAATCCTGAGGACAAGACTGCAATGAAAGCTATAACAGAGGCTGTCCTTCAGAACAAAGCCGATTTAGGGATCATCTTTGACACTGATGTGGATAGGTAATGATCAATGTTGTAACGATCGTGGTTGCTATTAATGCTTACAGGTAATGTTTGAAAAGTTTTTATGCTATGCCCTAATTGTTTTAAATCATCCTTTCGTCCAGATCTGCTGCTGTGGATTCTAATGGACGTGAGTTCAACCGGAATCGCCTAATTGCCTTGATGTCTGCTATTGTTCTTGAGGAGGTATTTGTGTATCAGCTCTCTGAAGGGCTGTTGTCTTTCATTTGTAAAAGCGGTCACAATACACTTTTTATTCAATTTCGTTTAGCTGTTTATTTATGTTCTGTTTTCCTCCTTCCCAGCATGCTGGAACAACTATTGTTACAGATAGTGTGACTTCTGATGGTCTAACGTTGTTTATAGAGAAGAAACTTGGTATGAAAGATTCCAGAGCTTTTTGAACTTGGTTATAGATTTGTCTCTAACTCAACGTTTCTTCAGGGGGAAAGCATCACAGGTTCAAAAGAGGCTACAAAAATGTGATTGATGAAGCTATTCGTTTGGTAAGACTGACTGTTCTACTCTATTCTAATGCCATGATTGGTGTGATCAATGAGATTCTCAAGGAAATAGCCAGAAAGAAAGAATGATTTCTAAAAAGCACGACACAGACACGACACGACACAACAACATGTCGTTGTCTAGAAAAGTAGGACATGAACACATTAGGAACACATTTTCTTCTATGGTATGCGTATGTATCGATTTATGGGCTTACGTTTACTCCTTTTACTGAAGAGTATCAGTTGTTGTCAATTGTCTTTTTTGGGCCTGGCCTGACTATCTGATATATTCAACTCTCATC
The DNA here is from genome assembly GCF_002738365.1 of Cucurbita moschata. Taxonomy (NCBI): domain Eukaryota; kingdom Viridiplantae; phylum Streptophyta; class Magnoliopsida; order Cucurbitales; family Cucurbitaceae; genus Cucurbita; species Cucurbita moschata. Next base: position 5,449,800 of record NW_019268518.1, read on the forward strand.
CTGCCCGGTATAACCTTTGTAATGAAATAATAAAATACTGATGATGTAGAATTCTGTTGGCGAGGAGTCGCATTTGGCTATTGAAACCAGTGGTCATGGAGCTCTCAAGGAGAACCATTGGCTTGACGATGGCGCATATCTCATGGTGGGTATTTGACACAGCACCCCTCAAACTTACATGTACTAATCTAATTTGTGCCTTTAGTTTCATTGTTTCATTTAACAATACAAGGATGAATCTCAGGTCAAAATTTTGAACAAACTTGCATCAGCAAGAGCCTCAGGATTGGGTGGTGGAAGCCAAGTTTTGACAGATCTGGTGGACGGTTTACAAGAGCCTGCTGTTGCTGTGGAGTTGCGATTAAAAATAAATCAAAACCATCCAGACCTTCAAGGAGGGTATGCCTATGTGATTTTGTTTTATGAGACATTCTTCTCTTGATGCTTATGCACAAAGTTACTGATAAATTAATGCTTACAGACCCTTCCGTGATTATGGAGAAGCAGTGCTGAAGCATGTTGAGAATCTCGTTGCTTCTGATCCCAAGCTTCTGAAAGCTCCTGTTAACTATGAAGGGGTAAGTTTAAACTTGTCTCCTGGGTAAAATCAAGTTAAATTATGCTTCATCAATAATGTTTCCACGGTTTTAGTCCTCGATTTCCCATATGGTAAATTGGTGTTTCCGAAATTTCTACACTCCGAAAAATGAAAAACAGAAAGACAGGAACTTTCGTCGAACACTTTTGTTTCTCACTAACTGGAAACGAGAAATAATGTGAGAGTATCAAGAGTTAATACTCATGGATGTAAATGATTTGTGCAAGGTCTAACAAATCTTTTCCACTCAAAAACAGGTTCGGGTTTCTGGATTTGGCGGGTGGTTCCTTCTGAGGCTCTCACTGCACGATCCGGTTCTTCCTCTTAACATCGAGGTAAACCATCCATATCTAAGTTGCTGTCACCATTCTGGTATGCTTTTTTCGCAGCTAGTAAATTGTGAATGTTGTGTGTTCTAGGCACCAAGCCATGACGATGCCATAAAACTCGGCCTCGCAGTCCTTGCTGCTGTAAAGGAATTCCCTGCCTTGGATACATCTGCACTAGACAAATTTGTTCAAGTATGAATAAGTTCCTGAGGAACACGAGCTCTATAATTTTCAAATTCGACGTTTCAAGTATTCCTGAAAATTGCATTTGCTTCTCAATAGGTTTCAATGTTTTTTAGTTTCCAGGCATGAACCAGAGATTTTTCTCCCAAAACTCTCTAAATGATATACCAGTTGGTTATAACCATTCCTTTTCCTGCCATTCTAGTGCCATATTCTCAGTTTCTGTTTGTGTGCTACACTTCAAGTAATATTTATATAGTTCATATATATATTCAATTTATTTAATGTGACTCTAACAATTGGGTTAGACCATTTGTTAGAATTTCATTTTTAAAGCGTCAATGAATAATTGTTGTGTGTGTGAAGATATCAACACAATGCTTTTAGATTATTAGAGCAAATTCTCAGCTTATTTTGAATCAGAAGTTCATAGAAGAATTCCACATAATGTAATTAATCATACAAACTTTCTTCAATCTATACAAGCTGTTCTAAGCCATCCTACCTTTTCAGCTTTGTTCAGGAATGATAGTTTCTATAGGATTCCTTCCCACCCTTATTTTCATCTGCAGATAATGGTTGAAATGTCCTCTGAAGTTCTAAATTGAGGTTGGGTTCTTCAGAAGCTTCATCATGAAGCTGTACTTGATGTCTGGAGAGGTCTTTGGCTCTGGCCAGTTTGCTCCTTCTGGTACTTTTATGCTTTTGAAACCCTGGCCTCTATATAGCTTTGTAGCCCCGGGATTGCTTGTATCACAATGCAACGCAATCGCTCGGCACCCCCAGTTCCTGGCTTCAGCTTCTGCCTTCAGTATTAGCTTTTTTGCTATTCCCTTACGTCGAAACTGCTCACGAACTGCTACGTTTGATACGTATGCGATCCCTGTCCTGCCACAAAAGATACATATCGATTATTGCATTTGCATTGATGTACAGGACCATTTCGAAGGATCAGAATCTTGAAACTAGATCTTTCAAAGGCTGATGATCGAAGCGGAGCAGAAAACTAAGCATGGAGATCAAATTTTCAGACAAAATTACTTGAGGTCAGCTCTTTCTTTACAGGAAATTAATCAATGAGCTGTAATGATATTGATGTTTATGAACAACTAGCTAGTAATGATTGTATGTGAATGGTTTGTTTGCTAACTATGGTATAAATATGGATCAGATACCTCCTACAAAAAGACATAGATTTTCTCTTGATTTTGAACTTTCCTGCCTCACTTGAAGAATCTAGCTGAGTTTAAGCTAAAGGGTATTGTTCTTGTTCCTCTCCTAGTCCAATGATCAAAACATAAAGGAACGTCGAGATTTGATACCTGTACTCTACTACACTCACCTTCTTTGCCGCATCGGCCCTTTTCTCGGAAGGAAATCGGCGACGGTGTCGACGGTCAATATTCCAGCAACATAGCCCTTGTTGAGACTAACTTTACCATCAAAACCTCCAAGCTTGAAATCTTCAGGTCTAATTAGGAGTGTTTCATTTTCAGAACCACCAATCACAGCAACCAAACAAATCCTCCTGCAACCATTTGGCACAGACAATCCAGATAACATAGCCACAAGCCTATCAATCCTCACCACAAAATCCAATGGAAATGAGTATTGTGGGAAGAAGGAGCTGCAATGAGTCTCTGCAACTTCCCAACAGTCCTCTATTCTTGCCTCTCTAACTGTTATCCCAGGAGATACAGTTGGAAATAGACCAAAAACTTGACTGGCTTTACAAACTCCTGCAAGGAAAACAACCAAATATCCATTTCTAAGCTCGAAAGTTCAGAATTCCATCTATCTTCTTTGGCTTTCCCTTTTCGGGCTTCCCTTCAAGGTTTTTAAAATGCGTCGGAAGGTTACCACACCCTTATAAAGGGTGTTTTGTTCTCCTCCCCAATCAATGTAGGATCTCATAATCCACCCTCTTTGAGGGCACAGCGTCCTCGCTGAACACTTGTTCCTTTCTCCAATCCATGTGGGATCCCTACCAAATCCACCACATTCGGGACTTAGCGTCCTTACTGACACACTGCCTCGTGTCTACCCCCTTCGGAAAAATAGTCTCCTCCGCTGGCAAATATTGTCCTCTTTTAAGTCCTTATCGGGATTACCCTCAAAGATTTTAAAACGTGTATGCTAGGAAGATTTCCACACTCTATATAAGGGTGTTTCGTTCTCCTCCCCATCCGACGTGGGATCTCACAATAAATCTCACAACAGCGACCAAATTCTTGATCAATGGGAATTAGCAGATGAAGGTAAATTAACAAACAAAAGAATAAGAATCAAAGAAAAACCCATAAAAAGAAGAGACCCACCTGGGCCTGATTTGGGTAAAGAACGAAGAGAGACGCCATGACCAAGAGCAGATGTGTTTGGATTGAAGCTTCTGGAAGAAGAGGGTCCGAGGGAAGTGTACGAAGAAGAAGAAGATGAAGAGAGTGTGAGCCCTAAGTTAATAGCCTGCATTTCCAGAGGGATCCGATCCGATCCGATCCAATTCCTTCGCTAGTCTGGTCTGTTCCTCAGCAATTGGAGATTGTTTTGGAATTGGATTTATTGCGTAAAGGATGCAAAGGATCAGCCGGCGATAGAGCCGCCACGCCTGCGATCAACGACGGAAGAAACGGTGGTTGTCGCCGTAGCATCGTTCATCCCGATGAAGAGAAGAACCGAAGCTCACCCAACTCCAAGTTGAAGGCGCTTGTAGTAGGAATCGTCTTGGTATTAGTCAGTCATCCATGTGAGGAAGCTACTACTACTCTCTTTGGTCAAATGAAGATGTGGATAACTCTTTCACATCATTGAAGAGTTTTGAATCTCATGACTTCGAATAAAATCTGTGGTTCAGATGCACTTCAAATTTATAATTTTTATAACACTAAATTAATAAAAAAATTATTTAACTTTATTTTTTTTAATAATACCTTTTATAACCTTTTTAACATCATGGAGACAATATTCGACGGTTAAAATATCTACTCGTAGTCATTAGTCCATTAGTCATTAGTCCATTAGTCCCAGGTTCGAAGGAGACTTCAAGTCTACAAAATGAGCTCAGTCTTCTCTAAATCCACTTAGAAATTTGAGTCTACAGAATGAGTCTACAATCTTTTCAATGGAGGGACTTCAAGTCCATTGAATCGGGTCGCTGTCTGTTCGAGATCTACCTGCTTCACATAGGGGACTTCGAGTCCACCTAGTAAATTCGTATAGGTATACAATGGGAGGGACTTTGAGTCTTTTGAATGAGCTCATTTGGTAGGCTCGGGACTTGAATGAGCTCATTTGGTGACTTCGAGTCCACCTAGTAAATTCGTATAGGTATACTATGGGAGGGACTTTGTCCTTTGAATGAGCTTGCATGAGCTCGAAGTCTTTTGAATGAGCTCATTTGGTAGGCTCGGGACTTGAATGAGCTCATTTGGTGGACTCGAATGAGCTCGAAGTCTTTTTAAATCCTACCTACGTTCGAATATGAGTTTAGTTGGAAGGGAAGCTGGTATGATTTCATTGGTGAGAATATTTGGATGTCTGGTCCGGTCGGACCGGTTCGGAAAGGAAACCATAAACCGGGTCGATGCAAATTCATAGAAACGCACTGATCGATTGACTACATTGGCTTGCTTTATCGTTTCGCATCTACTTCTTCCTGTGTGTGGGGCGTTGGGTGAATCCAATCCAATTTTGGCGCTCTTTCATTCAGGATCGACGAAGAGGAGCTGAATCTCTTCATCTCGCTCTCGTCGATTCCAATTCGGAATTCCATGGCCGCTCTTCACAGCTCCTCCTGCACTGCTCCGGTCAAAAACGGTCTTCCTCCTCAGGAGCTCCTCGACGATCTTTGTAGGTCAGTTCTTCAACTCAACTCTACTCTCTCACTAGTTTTAGTATTCGTACTTGTTGTTGAACTACTCGATAGTGTGCTGCGAGCATCACATTCTTTTCAGGTTGACTCACTTTTTTGCGATGTCTTATTACATTTTACTGGTTTCTGTTCTGCCAAACGATTGAGAGCTTCCGTTCGATCGTAATAGCTAGAAATTGAAAAATAAAAGTAGTACGTTTAGTCGCAAGAAATTGTCCTTGAAAACGGCGATGAAGCATAGGGAGTTGAATTTTGGACTAGGAATGCGGTTTAGAGTTGATCGGCTACACGGAGATTTCTTTTATGGATGTACATTTGGTTTTTTTTTTTTCTCCATTGATTTCTCATCTGACTTAGCTTTAAAATGCTTGATGTTGCGCAATTTCCGTTTATTACCGCGAGTGTGGTTAGTCCATGATTATTGTTTTGAGGAGCTTGTTCGCACATTTCTGAACTGACGGTTGGATGGTTTTACGCTGGAAGCGTTCTTTGATGTAACAAAAAGGGAAGTTATTGTGATTTTGTGTAATTGATAAGAAAACCCTAATCTCGGCCCATCCTAAGTTTTAGCCAAAACCCTTCGATCAAATAATTAACACTTAGAAATTTGGTCAATCAAATAATTAACACTTAGAAATTTGGTCAATCAAATAATTAACACCTTGAAATTTGGATCAACAGAGAGTCACTCCACAATCTAACCTGATTGATCGAGGCTCGATTACACAAGAATTGATTGAAACTCAAAAATGGCAAAATTGATCTCGGATTTCTAAGGAAAACGTCTCTAAGATCTCAATTTCATCCATTCACCCATCTCATTTTTACCCGCTATTTATAGTCTCCCGACAAAACGACAAAAGACGTTTATGGCCGGGATTCAATCCTGATCTCCATCTCCCGACGAAGTCAATTTTGATCATTTGACCATTCCAAAATGAAAACTAAATTTTTTGTTGATCATGTGACCATTCCAAAATGAAAACTAAATTTTTTTGTTGATCATTTGACCATTCCAAAATGAAAACGAAAAAACAATAAAATCTTCCCACAAAATCTTCCCGAAAAAACACAAGAATAAATGTTTGTTGAATCTTCTTCCCATTAACTGAGCTGGAAGAGGTCAGTAAGATGGGCATGGGGAATAGGCTTTAAATGAGGAAGGTTAATGTTAGGGAAGAGGTCATGTAAGATGGGGAATAGACTTTAAATAGGCATTATGAGCTCAACGAAGGGTTATGCGATAAAACGAGCTCTGTTGGCTTAGTGTTTTGGTGGACCTTAGTGTTAGAATAAAGTTTTCAGAATTGACTTAGTAAGAAATCTTTCTCGTAGTACAGAATACATATGAATTTCTTTTAGGTAAATAAGTTGTTACTCCAACAAATATTGTTGTTTCCTAGGCCCATTACATCCTTAGTCTTTGTATGCGATATGATCTTGATGGATCTTCAATTCATTCTCCATTAGTTTCCATATTTCTAACCAGCACGATGCTCTCTGAATCTCTTTTCCTCCTCCATTATTTGCTTCAACATTTCATTGTTTTGTGTTGATTTTCTGCAGTCGGTTTGTTTTGAATGTGCCGAAGGAAGATCTACAGTCATTTGAAAGGATTCTTTTCCTCATAGAGTATGCACATTGGTTTTATGAAGACAATTCAGTGGAAAGAAATCCGTCTTTAAAGTCATTAAATCTGAAGGAGTTCACGTCGTTACGTATCCTGCATAGCTGTGCAACCAATTGATTATGGGAAAATAATAGTGGGAGTCCTCTCTCTCTCTAATGATGATTAATACTTGTTAGTAGTATACTTTATTTTTTTCTTCTTAATCCATATTCGCGTGCCTATTTTTATCTGCGATTCTGCACATTCTTGTTTCTCCTTATTAGATATCAGTGTTCAAAAGTTGTGATGTCTTAAAACCATATGTCGCCCATATTGATGATATCTTTAAAGACTTCACTTCCTACAAGGTTCGAGTTCCTGTAACTGGGGCAATCATATTAGATGAAACCTCTGAACGGGTGAGCTCTTGTTAATGAAGCTCAGCACACTTCAAAATTGTTTAAGCTATATTTTCCCACATGATGTAAAGGAAGTTGACACTGTCCCCTTTTATTTGTTATTGGCAATATACAGTGCTTGTTGGTGAAGGGGTGGAAAGGATCAAGTTGGAGTTTTCCACGAGGTAAAAAGAGCAAAGATGAGGAAGACCATGCTTGTGCCATTAGAGAAGTAATCTTGATTCTCTTTCTCCTTATTTTTGGCATTCTTATGTAAATTCTACTTGGATAGTAACTTCAAACTCACTTGAAGTTAACGAATTAGCTAGTTAGATGCTATTCCATTTCCCTCCATAGGATCTGGCCAAGAAAGACTGAATCTTGGTTTAATATTTTACTTATCGATGGTGAAAAGTTTCTCTGTTACCGTCAACTTTTTCAGACATCAATTTCCTGTTGCAGTTATTAAATCACCTGCTGTGTCTCCTATAAATATAAGATCTCCCATGTGAACGCAGGTACTGGAAGAAACAGGATTTGACATTACAAATCTTATCAACAAATCTGAATACATAGAGGTTATATTTGGACCGCAAAGGGTGCGGCTTTACATCATTGCTGGTGTAAAAGATGATAACATCTTTGCCCCACAAACTAAGAAAGAGATCAGTGTATGTGTTTTTTCTTACCTCAAAATATGTTAGAATTTTAGTTTGGATCTACATCGATATCATTGCTCCAGAAGTGGGGATATCTCATCTCTCCTTTTGTATGTTCTTCCAAGCAATATTCTTTTGATTCTTATCACAAAAAAGAAAAAATGAAAAAAAGAAGATGTTACTAGTTCTGAAATACTAATATTCTTCCCGTAAAAAAAAAGATGTCAATATTCTCATTAGTTGATAAAACTCTCTTTTCTCAATGCTGTATTTATTTTATGCCATATCAAAACTCATGCAACCGTGATGCTATTGAAAAAGAATGTGCTGATGAATCTTTGGTTTAGTCTTTTTTTCACGATTGTGTAGGTTTTCATCAGGTCTTTTGACAGCCTTTGATTTGATTGAAAATTCAAGCATTTGTAATATGTATAGCATGGTTTATTACTTTAAAATGTCTTGTTGCCAACCTGAGCATGACTTACTAGTTAAGACATTTCTACCTCCCTTAATGTAAGATTCGTAAATTTTAATCTCCACCCTGCTTTGTGATGTAATATTCTTAAAAATGAAAAAGTATTGTTCTTGTTAATGAAAGAAGGATGCGTTGATGAATCTTGAGTTTAGTCTATTCCTTTGCATCCTTGGCTTCCATCAAGAATCACATCTTTGTTTTTTAGTATTAAAATATGCTGTAGGTTTGCTCCATGCATGTAAGAATTTTGAGATTATAGCTTTTGGGTAAAAGCTTTAAGAAGATTTACCAACAAACACTCTTGGCTATCCTGAACTTTTAAATTACCATGTGAATCCTTTTGCGTTTCATAACATGTTCAACCCAAAGGGCTGTAATACTGATGAACATATAATATTTTTGGATTCAACTTAGAGGTTTGGCTTTAGAATTCCTTTTGGATGCCTGTCTGAAAAATTAAACATCCCATGCCTATAAATTTTTTTGCATGTCGGTGGTAGCTTTCATTTTGAACTGAAGTGAGCATGGGTTTCGCAAATTTTCTGGGTATCTTAGGAAAAGGGGGAAACGTGTTTAAATAGTATTGAAGCTATTTTAGTACGTTATGATTGTAATTTCCTTCTTTTTCTTCTCTCTCTTTTGGTGATGGGTGGGGGTGGGAGTGTTTATTGATGCAATGTTTTCAATGGAATCTTTTGTAGTTGAAAGCATGCACTTAACTATTTGTAAACAGGAAATTGCATGGCATCGACTTGGTGATCTTGAACCAGCTGGTGATAATGTAATATCTCGTGGGATGAACGGTCTCAAGCTTTATATGGTTGCTCCTTTTTTGGCGTGAGTACATCTGTATATTCTTAATGATTTCTTCCACATCGTTAACGAATGGTGTTCTAAAGGATCAGCATCTTCTTGCAGATCTCTGAGGTCATGGATTTCGACACATCAGCCCCCTGTAGCTTCAAAACCCGATGTGTCAATAAGAGGTTTCTTTTCTTCACCTATGGATTATAAGATTTTGCACTTATTATCAGTACGAGTTCGCTTCTGATTTCCAAAGATTTATTTTTCTCAAATCAAGTTATAGGCATCCAAATTCCAAGCCAAAACCCAAAACCTTTACATTCTCTTAATTGCATAAACTTCCTTCCTAGTTTTTACCAGACCAATCTGCCAATATGCCTTTCTGAGTTTTGCTAATGGAGTCTGTTCTTGTTTTTCAAGGATTAACCGTATGGAAGGCTAAGAACAGCTCGATAGGTAGCAGCAGTACAATCGTGATAGAGAGCCAATTAAGTAAACCAGACATGGATGTTCATGTTTCCACCCCCGACACTGGTCCAGGCAAGAGCTTCAGAAACTTCAAGTTTGATACTGCCTCAATCATACAGTCCATGGAAAGAGCCTTTTCTTAAAAGTCTTCTCTAAGTCTTAAAAGACCTTTTGTCTTAGTTGGTACATGCTTAGACCCTATAGATATGTCACAAATTACTAACTAATAGTAATAGCAAAAAAAAAGAAAAAAAAGAGTGAACATAGACTGAGAGAGAATGGGCAAGTGATTTGGTCTTCTCTACCGTCCTCCATGCTATTTTGGACATAAAGTAATGGTTTAGAGTTCTCATTTTGTGTGAAATTTGCATATTTCTGTAGTCTATACAAAAGTGTTGATGTGGAAATGTCTGTTGATGAAAAAGGCTTCAACGATCACATTATTAGAGTTGCATCAGTTTGGTGTTGTTGTGGTGAGATAGAGATAGAGATAGATATATCACTATTTGATATACTTTGCCAGCTAGATTGCAACGACAGGTGTCGGGTTCGTGGGAGTTCTTCATTTTATGGCACATGAATTTCCTGTACAGAAACATGGATGTAGTAGTAATGTCTTGGACTTCGGTGGTTTCTTTAGTTTTTTTTTATCAGTTTGGTTTCGTACTCTTGTGGGGTGAGCACTATTTCTCATCCATTAGAAGTCATGCTCGTGCTCTTCCCCCTTTTTGATGGCCCCTACCCTTTTCTTTCTTTGTCGCTCGCATTTTGCTATGCAGTTTAGTTTATATATATGGTTAGATGAGGAAAGTCTCACATCGGCTAATTTAGGGAATGATCATGAGTTCATAAGCAAAGAGTATTCTCTCCATTGGTACGACGCCTTTTGGGGAAGGCCAAAACAAAGTCACGAAAGCTTATGTTCAAAGTGGACAATTGCATACCATTGTGGAGAGTCATGTTCATCTATCAAATATAAGTTAGAGTGAAAAGATTTATAAGAATAGTAATCCAAAACCAACTCTAAAAATGCTCGAATCATAAGAATTGACTTATTATTTAGTTTCTTTTTTCTTTTTGAAGAAAATAGAATTCGGCGAAATCGTTTAGAGACATTAATATGGTCGGTTTGTAAGTATTTGTTTTAAAAGAACTAAGTGTGTTTGTGAAGAAAGTTGAAAATTGGGGTTTAATGTTGTTTTATTTTTAGAATTTTTGAAATCAATTCTAATTATAGAGCAGAAAAAGAATTTTAAAACTGTTTTTTATTCTTGTTGAAAAGTCATTCAAACTCATATTCAATATTTTTTTTGAATTTTTAGCGTCACTTTTATTTATTTAGTCAAGAAAAATTTAGAACTACTTTTAATAAAGTGAATAGCATCTTTTGAATTTTTAGAATCACTTTTAAATATTTTGCCAATAAAATTTTCGAAATACGTTCATTAGGGTAACTTATTTTAGCCTTTCAAAAAGTTACCAGACCTACTTTCGGATATCACCCTATGTCTAGACACGTGGTAAATTTAGTTCACCGAAAGTAAAATGCTTTTCACTGCGAAGTCGGTGACGCACTGACAGCTCACCATACTGTTTGGCCTTTCTTATAACGTGGCGTTATTCTATTGGTTGGGTGACTCAAAGACAGAGGTGATCGTTGGTCTGTCACGGTCCAAACTAAAATACCAAATTACCCACAAAAAAGAAAAGAAAAAAAATATTCAAATTAGATATCAAATCTTTCTCAGGCTGTAAGCATCAGAGTCAAAAGGAATTGGAATTTGCTCTCTTCTTCTACTGTTACCTTATTTTTGTTATTTTTTTTAAAAAAAAATTATATACTCGACTTAAATGTTAGTCGATATAATGGGTTAACTAGTTGAGCCATGGAACTCTCTTGATCCGTCTATAATTAGAATAAGAGACCTTAAATTCAAACTTCTATATTTTAAAAGCAAGATCATACAAGGAACAAAGTTCCGTTATTTATGATACAGGGAATTCATGTATACCCTTCCAGATAATCTATAAGGATCGGATACCTATATACTCGCCGACCGGTTCATTTACAGATCATGATCATGGTGGCCAAGAAAGAGGAGATCCATAGCATTTTTCTTCTTGCAACCCCAACGGCATTTCATGGAACACATGGAGTTGAAGAGGGACAACCTTGTAGATTGCAGAGTTATAACGTTTGAGGTTGAAGGAGATTTGGAGAGAACAATTGCATAACCATCATCCATGTTCTCAGTTCCTTCAGGAAATAGCTGCCATACCAGGCTTCCTCCCCCACTCCCTCCTTTCTTTGTTGAATCCAACAGGGTCTTGTACACTGAGTTAATGAATGCATCTCGGAAACTCGAGTTGTATCCAGGATCTTTCGACGAGACCCCGAACTCGGCGAAAAGGACTGGCATTCCGAGGTACTTCTCTGCATCCTCTATGTGAGCCTCCATCCATGATTTCGTGAATTGAAGATGGGCGTCCGAGATCGTTTGAGAAACCCTTTGACAATGAGTTAATGTTGGAATCATCGAAGTTGTAACATTAGAAAAGAAAAGATTCTAGTTCATATCATGTTTAATGAATGTTTTGGCAACATACCATGTGTCTGCATAAATGTGAACTGAAGCAAAATCAACACCAAGAACTTTATGGTTTCTGATGAAATCAGTTCCAACTTGTTGAGCATAAGTATTTGGATTGAACTGAACTCTGTTGGGTGTGGATGGGCCATAAAATCCCTCCAAACCAACTTCCAGTAAGTGCTTTGGATCCATGCTCTTCACATACACAGCCATTTCTTGAATCCATCCCTGCCAATGCCAATGCCATTCAATAACTTCAATTTACAATATTGGTTGCTCAGATGCACCACAATTCCACCTCTTTCTTTTCAAGATATGAACTATGGGGGCTATGCAAAATGGCAGTTATAGAAAGCAAACCTGAAGTTTATCGCCAGAAGGATCCGACGTGCAACGAGGTTCGTTCATCAATTCCCAGGCAAAAATGGTTGGATCATCTTTGTACATGACATTTGTGAAGGAATTCACTCTATTAAGCACCGTCTATACCATTCACATGGGGAAAAACAGATATCAGTTTCATGCTAACAATAGAATGATTGATTCAATTCAGTAGATGTATTAAGCAAAGAAATATGTGTTGGGAAGTTGGCAACTCGCCTTAACATGAGCCTTGTAGTAGCTTCTGACAGTTGAATCAGAGAAGAAATCGTCATCAGATGTCAAGTTGAGGCCAGCAGCTTTCCCCCATTTCACGTATTGTGCTTTGCCACCAAATGCTTCCCAATTGTTTGCTAATGACAATATAAGTCTTATCTTATACTTCTTTGCTTCACTAATCACAAAATCTAATCCCTGCCATTCATTAAAATGAAAGGAAGTTACATAAGGATGAATGGAATTTATGATTGTACAGTTTGGCACATGCACGGCCATCATTCTAATACAGGCGTAAAAAGGAGTGAATATGTTGAAACACAATGTGAGGTCCCACATCAGTTGGGGAGGAGAAAAAGTCATTCTTTATAAGGGTGTGAAAACCCCTCCCTAGTAGACGCATTTTAAAAACCTTGAGGGGAAACCCAAAAGGAAAAATCAAAAGAGGATAATATTTGCTAGCGATAGGCTTGGGCCGTTACAAATGGTATTAGAGCCAGACACTGGGCAATGTTAGCGAGGAGACTGAACCCCGAAGGGGAGGGGGTGGACATGAGGTGGTGTGCTGGCAAGGAGGCTGAGCCTTGAAGGGGGTGGACAAGAGGCGATGTGCCAACAAGGACGCTGGGCCCCGAAGGGGGTGGATTGGGGGATCCCACATCGATTGGAGAAGGGAACGAGTGTCAGCAAGGACGCTGGCCCCAAATGGGAGGGAGATTGTGAGATCCCACATCGGTTGGGAGGAGAACAAATTATTTTTTATAAGAGTGTGGAAACCTCTCCCTAGTAGACACAGTTTAAAAATCTTGAGGGGAAGTTCGAAAGGGAAAATCGAAAGAGGACAATATCTGCTAACGGTGAGCTTGGGCCATTACACACAACTTCTATGTTTGTTTTCATAATGATCTTTAAGAACTATGATCGAGTGGCTAGTAGATGTTACTCTTGTTCTTAAAAATAGAAAGCTGTTTTGTAAATAACTCCTAATGAATAGCCTTGAGTACCTTGAAGACTTCTTCATCATACACAGAAGGAGACTTTTGAAGAGCTCTCCACTGGCCATCATTGAATGCCCATGTCCTACAAACTGTTAAGCCCACAGAAGCAGCTTGTTTAAACAACTCTGTGACCTTTCCTCTCGTGGATTGATCCGCTGCAAATATCATCAACCAGTATGTGTTGAAACCATTAACATAGAACGGTTGGCCATCTACTACAAACTGGTTCTGCCTTGTCTCCACCATACTCCATGGATCATCTTCCTTTTCAACCACTCCATCAAACCTATATTGATGAACAAAAAACAAAAATGTGCCCTTAAATGTTAGTTTGGTCCTAAACTTTCAAACAATTATGGTCCCTAAATTCCATATAAAATTATGTTTTGGTCTTGTCTTGTGTCACGAAATTGAGTTTTAAACATCTAAACAAAAGATGTGAAGATCAAGCTAAAACATCTAAACAAAGATCAAAGGAAATAACTGTGGGACCAAAGGAGAAAAGGGTATAACAATAAAGGCGAGCAGACAAAAAGTAATAGTTACCCATGACTCAAATGATTCTCAGTTGTATCCTCAACCAAGAGATCAAATTGCTGATTATTCCCAACCCCATCACCCTCAACAGTGAAGACAAAAACAGCAATCAGAAAAATGAGTTTTAAACTGAGAATTGTGTAATGAACAGCCATTGTTTTGATTTCTCAAAGAGAAATTTACCACACTTTTGAACCACCATTTCTCTTAGTATATATAGAAATATTTCAGCTACATTAACATTAGACGCAACAGAGCATTTCAGGAAAGAGTTAAACCGTTCCAATCCTTTGAAGGCAAGAAAATGAACATATTGATATCAATCGTTTAATCTTTCAGTTTCAGATATGGCAATGGCCGTAAGAGTAAAGATGCAAACGCTATCACTTCTAAGCAACGTTCTTCTAATAAACTGTAAATGCATACACAGGGCAAAGACGTTAAAAGGTTACCGCCATTGATTATTTATTTGGAGCATGAAAGGAATTTGTCGTTACTGTAGTAAGTGGTATGCACAGTGAAATCACTGTTCTGAGTGGGTCAGAGCGACAAAGGTACGGAGCATAGCAATGGCAAGTGGGTGGGCGGTGTGCCCAACTCAGCCGGAGCCGCTGAAACTCACTGCTCCTTTTCTCTTTTCATCCTTCAATTTCCTCTTATTAAATGCAGCTCTTCCCTCCCCAACTTTGCACCATATTCAAATCAAAATCCATCGCCGGAAATTGATTTTCTCTCTCCTAGGGCTTCGATTTTCGATTTCTCTGTCATTATGGCTAAGAATGCAGCGGAACGCGGCTCGTTCTCGGCGAAGGACTACCACGATCCACCACCGGCGCCGCTCATCGATGCCGTGGAGATTACGAAATGGTCGTTTTACAGAGCTCTGATTGCGGAGTTCATAGCCACTCTGCTTTTCCTGTACGTCACTGTGTTGACGGTGATCGGCTACAAATCGCAGACGGATCATATCGGCAACAAGAACGTTGATCCTTGCGGTGGCGTCGGGATTCTTGGCATTGCCTGGGCGTTTGGTGGAATGATCTTCGTTCTTGTTTACTGTACCGCTGGAATTTCAGGTTCTTCTTTCTCCGTTTCTTCGGCTTAAAGTTTAAGTATTGAAATTCTTTTTCCAGTTTTTCTTTTTGGTTGAGAGTTCATGATATTATCATGCACTTTGTTTACGTTATTCCATTTGGCGCTTACACATTATTTATTTATTATTATTATTATTATTTTGGTGGAAAAATCATTTTTAAATCAATATTTTATTGGTTTTAGATCCTCATTTTAAAATTTATACCCAGTTGAAAATGTAAACAAAAATATCAAAATTCGTATGTAATAGAAATATTTATAAAAATTTTGAAAAAAAAAATACTGATAGAAATTCCTATAAATATCATGTTTTTATTTTATTTTATTTTTTAAAATTATGCAAATTTGAATAAAAGTGAAACAAAATCCAAATATTCCTTCTCATTTATTAAACTATAGTTTATATTTAGGAAATTATATATTAATTTTATTATTATCTTTTTCCGTTTAAAGAAAAGCTTTTAATATTTCAAGTTTTTTTCCGTGTATTATTGTAACGGTCGTATTTAATCTCCAATATAAATATATAATATTGTGATGTCGTTGTGAAGAGAACAAAACATTCTTTATAAGAGCGTGGAAACTTTCTCCGAGCAAGTGTTTTAAAGCCTTGAGGGGAAGCCCGAAAGGGAAAGCCCAACGAAGACAATATTTGCTAGCGGTAGGCTTGGGTCGTTACAAATATTTTAATTATTTAGCCTATGTTCGGGTTGGTCATAATTTTTAATTTTGAGTTTATTTTTTTTAGAAAAATGAAAGAAAAGAAAGTTAGTGTTGACTTGAGGAGGATGTGCAGGTGGGCACATAAATCCAGCAGTGACATTTGGGCTTTTGTTGGCCCGAAAGGTGTCACTTGTCCGGGCCGTGATGTACATGGTGGCCCAATGCTTAGGGGCCATTTGCGGAGTTGGGCTCGTGAAGTCCTTCCAGAAGGCCCACTTCCAGAAGTACGGCGGTGGGGCAAATGGGCTCGCCGACGGCTACACCGTCGGCGTTGGACTGGCGGCGGAGATCGTGGGGACGTTTGTGTTGGTGTATACAGTCTTCTCTGCTACAGATCCCAAACGAAGCGCAAGAGATTCCCACGTTCCTGTATGCATCTTTAATTTTAATCTCATAAATTATATTTAAAAGATTAAAAATATTTATACTTTAATATTTTTTATAATTTTAAATATTAAATTTTATTATTTCTACTTTCAATAAAAAGTTAAAATTAGTTTATTCTTCAATTTTGTAATAAAAAATAAATAATAAATAATCTCTTTTTTTTGGGTATTTTATTTTAATGGTCAGTTAATTTTTTGTTATTGAAAGAATTATAAAGTGGGTTCATGTGTTAGGCACCAACTTTCACCTGTAGATGCCTCTTTCAGAACTTACTTTCTTACGGATAATAATAATAATAAATAAATAAATAAATAAATAAATTGCTGTTATCTTTTTGATCAAATGAAAGTTATGAACTTTATTTTATTTGGCTTCACATGCATACAAATCCTTATCTTCTTTTTTTGTCCTTGAAGGTTTTGGCGCCACTCCCAATTGGATTTGCAGTGTTCATAGTTCACCTGGCCACCATTCCAGTCACTGGCACTGGAATCAACCCTGCAAGGAGCTTGGGATCTGCTGTTATTTTCAACCACCAAAACACTTGGAATAATCATGTTAGTTTCTATCTTTATCTACGGTAAAGTTCTATTAATTTAAACGGAACTTAACTAGTTAAGGTAGGTACTCTAACTAATAGACTAGAAGCTCGAATCCCTCTATTACCACATGTTGTTTATACTCTGACTAATAGACTAGAAGCTTGAGTCCCTCCATTCCCATATGTTTATACCCTGACTAAAGACGAGAAGCTGAGTCCCTCCATTTCCACATATTGTTTCGACTCTGATTAATAGGCTAGAAGTTCAAGTCTCTCCATCCCACATATTATTTCTACCCTGACTAATAGACTAGAAGATCGAGTCCCTCCATTCTCACATATTGTTTATACTCTGACTAATAGACTAGAAGTTCGAGTCCCTCCATTCTCACATGTTGTTTATACTTTGACTAATAGACTACAAGCTCGAGTCCCTTCATTCCTATATGGTGTTGAACTAAAAAAGAAACTTCATCTAGACTTCTTGATTCGATAACAATATCATAAATAATCTAACATTTCAAAAAGAGAAACGTTGATGACTCAAATACTTGGTTTTGGGAACTAATTGGTATGGATATTTGTTTGCAGTGGATATTTTGGGTTGGACCCTTCATAGGAGCAGCCATTGCAGCTTTCTACCACCAATTCATCTTGCGAGCAGGTGCTGTGAAGGCTCTTGGTTCATTTAGAAGCAACCCAAATGTGTGATGATCATAACGCTGCCTTTAATTAGCTCCTGGAGATTTAAGAACCAGATGTTAACACTAGTACTTGCATTTTGAGTTTTTATTTCCCATGTTTGCTTGAGACTTTCATGAATCTACTAGTTCTTTCTTTTGCTATTGGAATGGTTAAAAATAGTTTTTCCTTCTCGGAAATGGCAAAGTTTGATATTGAGTCGGGAGAAAAATGCATAAAAACACAAACTGTATCGCCTATTCCACAAGCTAATCCCAACTAAGAGTTATAAAGCAGTAATAAAATAGATAAGAAAAAAGAGACGAGTATTTATATCATTTGTGGGTACGGCTAACTCTTCGTGAGGTAACCGTATAATTTTTCAAGGTAAAAGAGCACCTGACCAACTCACCAATTTGAGTTTTGCTCACGTCCCAAATGAATTCTAGGACATATTCGAAGAAATTTTGACTATTAGTAGAAATGGTTTGTAGATTACGAACAACTAATGACTGAACTTAATAAGATAGTAATTACAATCCAATAAGATAGTAATTACAACCCAAGAAGTAATAAGTACTTAGGGCATGTACTTAGGAACCTATCAAAAGTTATACTGACTCGTTTCAATTAAGTCTAGGACTATGTCTAATCTTCTGCAATTGCCCATTCTATTAAAGAAGCTCAAAGCTAAAATTTGGAGATTTAATTAAAAAACAAAAGAAAAAAAGTATTTTGAAAAATGAAAGAAAAAAAAGTGGATTGGCACTAGAATGTATAAAAAAAGAAAAGTGAATTGATTTTGGAATGTACTAAGGAGAGAGACGTAATGATTCTCCCTCCACAACATCCTCACCTCATATGGCACAAAGATGAATGGATTTTCCAATACCTTTCAATGGAATCTCAGTCTTTCATCTTTATGCACAGTGAAATGAATAAATTTAATATATTCCAAAAACAAAATAGGATAATTACATCTTAACCATATAATTTGAGAATTTGAGAGATTCCACGTCTCGAGGGAACGAAACATTCTTTATAAAGGTATGGAAACTTCTCCCTAGCAAACGCGTTTTAAAACCTTTAGGGAAAACCCAAAAATAACAATGTCTATTAGCGGTGGACTATTCTCACGAGTTATATAAAGAATTAAAAGAACTTCCATTCACCCAATAAGCTCCTTGATTTGAATATTTATGAAGTCTTTCACTCAACAATGAACTAAAGGATTCCAAACATTAGGACATGACTGGTCCCCATACCAATCTTCTTTTTTTCCTATCCTGTTTCTTGTGATTCTTCTTTTGCTTTCTTTTTATCACAAATCTCAAATCAACTGAAAGCAACCATGACTCTATTTCACTTGAGTTTGGAATTCTATGGCACGCCTACATAATTTCTTTACATTACATCATATCTTCTCCTTCTAAACATAATATTGCTCCTTTTGCTTTCTGGGTCAGGGCATAGGGACCCCACAGGTAAACTTAAGGCTAAACGTTTTATTGAGATTCGTGCCTTTTCAGCTCTATATAAACTCATTTTCTTTGATGAAGTATAAAGAACAGGTGAAAAAAAAATTCATTACTTACAGCATTTGGAGAAAGAATGGCACCCATCTCCACCATCTTGTCTTTTCTCTTCTCTTCTCTATCCTTTTTATCTGATCCTTGGCCTGAAGCGTTCTATGGTCTCCCTCTTGAAAACTCTGCGCAGCTTTCCTTCATTGGGTATGCTGTTTTTAACACAGATGCTTCAATTGTGTTATAATTTATATAACAAGATTGTCTGCAATTCAAGCTGTTCATCTTCTTTCAAGTTTTCAGCAAGGGCTGCTCAAATTCAGTCTGCAATCTGCATGAGATTTGTAAACTTTTTTGTTGAAGAGGAAGACTGTTGCAGATAAGTAATGGTATTTTCCTAGTTTTCTTCTGTTTAGAATTTGTGAGATGAACTTTCAAATGCATGAATCTGTGGTGGCACTGAAGATCAAGATCTCGAAAAAAAAAAAAAAAATCATTTCGTTCAAACAATACAGATGCAAAGATTGTAATGTAATGTAGTTCGTTCAAATTTTTATAGCTTTAATTCTATGATATAGACTGTTTATCTTGACATGAAATTTGCTTTCAGGTGTTCAGTAGAAGCATGCAATTAAATTAAGGGAAATAGTAAACACAAACAAATAAAACACATTTAGATAAGAAAAAGGTTTTTACCTTACTAGGACTGCAATTTCGGAGTATCATGAAGAACTTGTTCCACCATTATACCACATGCAAATAAACCTAGCCCAAGCAGTGCAGGTCGCTCTTTCAATAATGCCTTGGAGTTGGTGTCCTCAGATTCCCTATTGTACATTGTCCATGCCATTGCTGGGGGGAGAACTCCATACAGCATTGTCATGCAGTATCCTCCCTGTTTCGTTTTAGAGTTTCAGAGAAACAGGAAAACCAAGCACTGAATTTCTGTTGCGCCATTACTTACAACAAAAACCTATGGTCTGGTGGGCGTTTCTGTGTAACTCATCTACTGAAACATAGATATCAACGGTTGAATTACAAAAGAAATAATCTCAATGCTATATAGAATCTTTTTATGTCATATGAATTACAAAAGAAATAAGTTCAATGTTAACAAATTTTATTTTAGTTTAGGAATGTTAATAGGTAAATATAATTGCATTAGTTTGATACATTTCAATTCAAAACCAGACGGAAAAGTGGTTCATTCAGATTGGTTCTTAAAAGTTTTAGCCTAATCACATTGCCACTTACTTGGGTTACTCTTCTCCCTTTGTTTTAATACCTCTCTCAGTTCTATGTTCCGGGAGTTACTAAGTTATGGTGGAGCACAAACAGTCTTAGTTCATCAAAATCACAGAACAGTGTGCTCTAACAACTAAAGACTTCTGTTTCTTAAAAAAAAAAAAATTCTTATTATTATAAATTAAAAAAAAAAAAAAAAAAAAACTAAAACAACTATGGACTGCATATTCTAAGAAGCTAGCCGTCAAGTGGATCTCAATTCTCAATGAAGCATCTTCTAAATTCAGAACATTTATTTAATTTTCAGTTTAATTAATTTTGGATAAGTTCCAGCACATTTTTTAATTATTATGCAACAACGGACACAAAAAAGAACAAAATATGACCCTGGTTTAACAATGGAGTTCTCCATAAGAAGAACATAAAAGAATGAGGCTTTAAACTGTCCACAAAAAATTATGAAAAATAAAATTATGCAGATAAAATATGGCTTTACCTTGCTACGATTGCAATTTCAGAATATCTTGAAGAACTTGCTCCACCATAATACCACAAGCAAATAAACCTAGCCCAAACAGTGCAGGCCTCTCTCTCAATATTGTCTTGAAGCTAGTGTCCTCAGATTCCCTACTGTGCATTGCCCATGCCATCGCCGGGGGCAGAACTCCATACAACATCGTCATACAGTATCCACCCTGTTTCATTCAGAGCATCAGAGAAACAGAAAGACCAAGCATTGAATTTCTGTTACATAATAAAGGACATCCACATATGATTTTTACTGATACAAGGGCTGATACTTTCAACTAAAATCAATGGGTTGATTGGTAACATTATGAAATCTAAACAGAATCTTTTTATGGCATATGATTTTGTTAGGACTTAATAGCCGACGATAATATAGTAACTAGCAAGGTTATTGGGAGTTTATTATAAATAGAAAGGTTGTACTTTGGGGAGAGGTAGGCAACTGTTTAGTGGCTTTAGAGTGGTATTTCTTTGAGGGGAGGTTCCAAGTACCACAAATACATGAAAATTGTTGAATTTTTTCTTTCATCTTTCAATATATTTCAGTTATTTGGGTATCATTGAAAGTTTTAACTTAATCACATTGCCACATGCCATCGAAAAACCGTTCCCTTTCAAATGGAAAAAATGCTTCATGAGACCATGGAATGGAAATGGAACGATACCGCTCATGGGGTACTTTTGGATTAAAAATATGGATCCACTCTTCTGAAGTTCACTTAGGCAAAAGCATTACAAAGTTCATGGGGATAAGAAGCTGACTACAATATGAACTATAAAGACAAAATCACTTCAAAAATTAATTTTAGAAATAGAAATTACACTTGAGATTTCCACAGTAGAATGTGAAAATACCTAACCTAAGCTTGAATTATATGATTTATGTCCTTAAAACGCATATTCAGTGTTTATAGGACAGAAGGCACATGGTTATGTTTACTTACTGCAATATCTGTGGCAGCCGAGAACGAATCTGGATTAGTAGTGGACACAAGAAGAGAGGGACCAACAGCAATTGCCATGGCAATGAGGCTTACTTTATTCATTTCCCACCAATTCCTCTTTAAAGCGACATTCGAAGGCTCCTGTCATAGCCAACATATGGCGGTTTCATTAGTTTTGCCTCTTGCAGTTCATTATGTAAATCTACAGTAGACATTTTTGTAGGCAGCCTTACTTGCAAAGTCTCTGATGTAGAGAAATTAAAAAAGATGTTACGGAGTTGCTCCTTGAAAAACTCAGAGAAGCTTAGTAATGTCCCCAGCATAGATGTTCCAACAGCAAGAAGCGAGAACCATTCTACCATGTAAGAAACTCCACTCCATCTCACTCTATCAAACCATAAACTTCTTTCAGAAACTTGCTGAGATAATAATTCAGCATATCATTAAATAAAACTACTCCGTGAAATCTTGAAGGTTTGGAAAGAACTACCTCAGGAGCAATTCAACAGGGTCGACTACTTGATCAGCTTGCGCTAACAAGCCAAACGCTATTGCGTCCCAGACAAGTAGTGTTAGCAATGGAATAAAGCTACCAATCAAAACTGAAACTCGTAGGCGAGGAAGGTCGCCTTCCAAGTAAGCACACAGAACTGCCAAAGTATAAGATTTGATCAACCTAATGGGGGCTATAGCTTCATACTTTTACAGATCATGGGAACAAAGTAATGGTAAATGAAACAAATTTCACATATAATTTTACCTGGTATTACATCATGATATACCAAAGCAAAGATAATAACAGGTATTGTAGTTGGGACCTTTGTCCAGTCTCCTCCACCTTCCATTGCAAACCATCCCCCAAACTGAACTGCTAACACCTCAATTCCCAGAAGTAAACCTGCAACATTTAACGAACAATATTTATCTACGTTCGTGTAAAAAACCTGTGGCAAATTTGGGAGGTTGATTTCAAAACATTTTTCTAGTTTCGATTATAAAACTGTTTCTAGAATTTAACATCAAGTAGAAGATTATACTACATTTGGAACCCTTGTATAAGTGTATAGCATCAAAACTCTGAGTTTTACTTGACTTTTTGTGCCAAAAACAGAAGTGCTTCAAGGTGAGAGGCAATGATACTGACTCAAATCATGAAGATACCTATCATACAAGCTGTAAGCCATTGGTTGACTTGATCTACGGTTCTAGTCCTACCAACAGAGATGAGCAGAGTAAAAACTAAGGTGAAAAAGAGGCCTGAAAGTGGAGCTGGAAGATTGAATGATTGGAGAAGGATCTCTTCGGACTTGGAAATATAGGCAACCATGGAAATGTAGCCCAGGAAAACATAGGCAACTGTGGCCAGGGTTCCACCAAAGTCCCCTAGCGTCTCCTGGGCCATAGTCCTCACTGAAATCACCTTCATCCCCGTCTCTCCCCGTTCAGTCTTCTTCCTCCGCATAACCACACTAATCTCAACGAGCAACAGTGCTTCTACCAGAAGAAACCCCCAACATAGTATTATCGATATGGAACTGGGAAAAAATCCCTGCCACAAAAATACACGACATTTTCTGAAAAACGATATAAACGTCGAAGGCAACAAAAATAGTCTATCAAGAATGTATCAAGAATGTTGAGGATCGTTGGGGGGAGTCCCATGTTGATTAATTTAGGGAAAGATCATGAGTTTATGGGTAAGGAATACATCTCTATTAGATTGAGGCCTTTAGGGAAAACCAAAAGCAAAGCTAGGAGAGTTTATGATCAAAGTGGACAATATCATACCATTGTGGAAGCCTAGGACTCTTAACATGGTATTAGAGGCATGCTTTTAACTTAACTATGTCAATAGAATCCTCAAATGTTGAACAAAGAAGTCATTAGTCTCGAAGGTGTAATCAAAAGTGACTCATGTGTCGAACAAATGATGTACTTTGTTCGAGGACTCCAAAGAAGAAGTCGAGCCTCAATTGAGGAAAGGTTGTTCAAGAGCTCTATAAGCCTTAGGAGAGGCTCTATAGTGTACTTTGTTTTTGTTCAAGTGGAGGATTGTTGGGAGGGAGTCCCACCTTGACTAATTTAGGGAATGATCATGAGATTATAAATAATGAATACATCTCCATTGGAACGAGGTTTTTTGGAAAAACCAAAAACAAAACCATGAGAGCTTATGCTGAAAGTGGATAATATCATACCATTTATAAAATGAAATGCAAAATTTAAGAGATAGAAAGAGAGGGAGAGAAAGTTACAGCCGGAGATGCTTTCTGTGGAAGTGCAAGAATCCCCGATCCGACACTGGTACCGATTATGAAAGCCACGGCTCCTGCTATAGTTCCTTTCTTCTCAGGCGACGTAACAGGCTGTAGTTCTTCTCTTGATTCTACCCTTTCTTCTTTTTGCTCGTAGCAGAGAAACCGACGTTTGTATCTATAACAGTACGTAAAAGAAAGCAAAACTCAAAATTCATACAAACATGGCGTAAAAACACGGATAAATTTGTGAATTAAAGAAGCATCAATCATCAAAGCGATGAACGGTACCAGCTACCTCTTTGATCTTTCGCCGATTCGGCGGCGATTTTGCAGAGTGGTCCTTGAACATGGCAACGACCACGGCGATCGAGGAAGAATTTGCAGGCATCGGTCGTGGGTTTTAGGGCATGACAAGGTGGAAGAGACGACGACGGAGAGTAAATTCATGGAAGACAATAGAGTTGAAGAAGGAGATTGGAAAGTTATGGCTGGAAATGAATCCCACTTCGAGTGATAGTTTCCAAATATGTTGGAGAAGATTCCGTGGGGTCCAACGATTCCAAGATTGCAGAATCGGGCCATAATGGATCCGAACCAAAGATGGGCCTTTATATATCAGCCACCATAATTGGGCCATTGTTGGGCCCACCAAAAATCTCCAAAGGCCCAGCTCATTCTAACCACTCTTTCTTTTCTTTTTTCTCTTAATGCAAAAAATTAATATTCATATATAAATTTAAATATTATTAGGCCCTTCACGTCCATTTTTCACTCTAAATATAATATAAAAAAAATTAAATAATTTATTTTATGTATTTTAGTTTTTTATATTTGGAGAATAATTAACATGTCTGTCACTTATGAAATCACAAAAAGAAATTAATTTAAATAAAAAATCTAAAATTAAATTTAAAAAAAGTTAATTATGACATCTCTATTTTTTAAAAAAAGAAATTATAAATATATGTCTTGTTTATTTCACTTGATTATTCAATGAGATGGAGGGTAGTATCGTCCTAATGAAAAATTGGTATTTTCGATTAATACAATACAAGAGGGTATTATCGTCTTAATAAAAAAAATTAGTGCGCATCCACTCTATTGTTCTTCACCCACGGGGGTTTTATAGTTGATAAACGGACCCACACGTAACGGCAAGAAAGAAACGCGGGCAAAAAACAAAAAATAACGGACTTTTTTGTAATTTTACCGTTCATCACGGACAAACAAGAAAAGACCGATATCGACCGTCCGATCATGACTCAGACATGACAGCTACCGTTGATGCTCAATCGGACCATGCCACAATGGCGAAAACTAAGTCACAATGATCCAAAACGACGACGTATCGTGCATCGAGATTAGTTTTCTTGTACAAATGGAAATGAAAAGGGGCAGTCCTCTGCGACTGCAGCAGGTTTCTTCTTCCATCTTCGTCGTCCTCCTCTGTCTCTGTTTCATTTCAGTTTCTTCTAATTTCTTTCCTTTTTGTTCTTTGTTTCACTGATTCTTGCTCGTAATCTTGCTTTTTGTGCATGGATGATATTGATCATGATATAGACGCATAGCTTATCTTCTTCAGAAGTGAAAAAAGTCAGAGAAAGGGGCTATCGGCTTTCTTTATTACTGCTACTACTTTTATAGGAGTTGCGAAGGAAAGTGGATTTTCAGATAGGACAATCAAGTTCTGGATACTGATAATCAAAACACCTGTTTGTGCTAGGGCATGATTTGAAAGCTCAATCGGTTGGTTGAGTATTCTTGTCGAGATGACGTGACTTCTTATTCGGTGTTCTTTTAATTCTCACGAAATTTCGCGGTTGTATTGCTTTGATTTCGTCTTGAGTAGTTTATAGTGTTTATCAATCGGAGATTTGTAGCGGAAGTCAAATATGTTTTTCTGGACGTTGAAATCGTTTTTGACTTGTTCTGGTTGAGCTGCCAGAACGAATTTTCTTTGTTTGGCGAGGTTTCGTAACGGAGGAGTTTTGTTGTTTGGAGGTTAGGCTGGACATGCGAGAAATGAGATTGGAATATTTATTGAAAAGCAAACTGAATACGGAAGGTTGTTTTCCTTGTTGTTAGTTTGTTTGCTTCTGGAAGCACGAATTTCTTGGCTGTTGATTGATTTGAACTGTGGAATCAATTCGTTAAGAAATGCAGGAGCCAAGTATAGATACCGATAAGCTAAGTTATGAAATCTTCTCAATTCTTGAGAGCAATTTTCTCTTTGGCTACGATGATCAGAAGCTATGGATTCCTAAGCAGATATCTCCCGCTGTTGATGGCAAACCAATATCCGATGCTGCAACTCAAGAACACGCTCGACTAGAAGAAAGCTGTGGCGCTTCGTCGATAAGAAACCAGAGAGGCAAGGTTTGCATTCTGAGCATCGATGGCGGAGGTATGGGAGGGATTCTCTCAGGTAAGGCTCTGGCTTACCTCGAACAAGCGCTCAAAACGAAATCGGGAAATCCTGACGCCAGAATCGCCGATTATTTCGATGTTGCGGCGGGAGCCGGTGTAGGAGGCATTTTCACTGCAATGCTTTTCGCAACAAAAGACCATAGTCGGCCGATGTATAAAGCAGAGGACACTTGGCGGTTCTTGGCAGATCAAGGCCAGCGGTTCTACCGTTCGAATTCCCGTTCCGGTGGAGGTTTGTTTGGGCGGTTGCTCAAAATCAATCGTGCAAATTCCACCAGTTTAGCCACTGCCGCTCTAGAAAAAGCGATGAAAGAGGCTTTCACCGATAAGGAACGGAGTTTAACCCTAAAAGATACTCTGAAACCAGTTCTGGTACCTTGCTACGACCTGTCAACAACAGCGCCATTTTTGTTCTCGCGAGCCGATGCCCTAGAAAAGGATAGCTTCAACTTCCGGCTCTGGGAGGTTTGCAGAGCAACATCGGCCGAACCGGCAATATTTGAACCGGTAACATTGAGGTCTATCGACAACCAAACCAATTGCCTGGCCATCGACGGCGGTTTGACAATGAGCAATCCGACGGCGGCCGCGATCACGCACGTACTGCACAACAAACAAGAATTTCCATTCGTGCGAGGAGTCGAAGACCTTCTGGTTCTGTCCTTAGGAACCGGCCAGCCATTTGAGGCCCGCCGCGATTACCGTCAGGTCAAAAGGTGGAAGGAGAAGGAGTGGATTCGGCCCATGAATCGAATCTCCGGTGAGGCCTCGGCCGACATGGTGGACCAGGCCGTCGCCACGGCCTTCGGTCAGTCCAGGAGCTCTAATTACGTGAGGATTCAGGTACAACAATCTGACACGTGCACACAACTGCACATTATTCCTATTTCCAAGAACTTTCTTTTCTTTATTCGTCATGCTTCTCATTTTTAAATGAAAACATTCTTTTAAAATAATAATTACAACGACATATGCATAAATTTTAACCATAAAGTCTAAATTGGATTTCCTTTTATTAGCATAAAAAGAATTCATTTTTATAATTCAATAATTAAATATTGTGGTTCCATTAAAGTAGTGATGGTGGGTTTGTTAGTCATTAGACAATTAAAACACTACAGCAGGTGTGCATAGGTTATGTCAAATAAAATGTTTGGACTAATTAGTTGAGTTCTTAGCGGGAATAATTAGATTAGATAGTAAACTTTATTTTTGGGTTGGTGGTACTTAAAAAAATTTGAGAATATATAATTCAACCCAACCATGGATAATTCTACTTGTTGATTATCATGTCTTGTGAATATTTCTAGTAAAAATCCATTTGATATTAACTATATAAAATCTTTAAACAAATTAAGCGTATAAACATTTTTTTAACGTAAATGTGGTATTTTAAATTCTAGCCAATTTTTTTTTAATTCTATTTTTAAATTTTAACTACAAATTCAATTGTGTAAGCAAAAATGGTGGGAGTTTTTTTAAAAAGAAACAATTATCAAAAGAATTAGGTGAGAGTTTGGGGGGAAAAAAATTTAGCTGTTTATTGGGTCGAGTTGGCCCTCCTGCAAGCGGAAAGGTCACGGGAACCTGTGTCGTTTTGCTACCTATAGTGATTATTATACTTGCGGCATTTTCTGTTTTGGTTTTCATTCTGAATGAGCCCCCACTTTAAGGCATAAGTTGATAGATAATCCATCTAAGTTTTCTTTAGAGGAGTTTGCTTCCACTAGAATAGTAATGTGAAACAAGTCCATTCCCCAACCAGGCTTTGTAGCTAGCCTTCCAATAATCTTTTTGCAAATTTCCCCAAAAGAAGGAAATATAGTTGTTCGTGCGGGTAGGGGTCTAGATACTGGGGGGGAAAGGGGCATGGATTTGGTAAAAAGCTGACCACAAGTATGTTTAGTGTCCATCGGTGCATAATACAAAACGATACTTTGCTCTTTGCTCTGTTACTATCGCGGGGTCCATGTATGGATGTACCAGGAAATGGACCTTAAAGCCTATGTAAGTAAATATATGATGGGTGATTGTGCTTCCTTCTCCGTAATTGCGGAAGTTTTCTGGTATTGTAATATGGAGCATTTTTCTGCTGTAAGTGGAGAATATTCTCTTAATCTTCCTCTTGCACATTTATTCTGGAGTTCTAACAGTGGGGCATTTTGATCGAGGATATATGTCTTAACCAATGAGAAGATAATGATATACAATTACAATTTCATTTTCAAACGACATACTTTATTACAAGTAGTGTTGTTTGTAGCTCTAACTCAAAATAGTAAGAGGAGAATGAACTTCATAATCTACTAATTGAAATTCTCCCAGAAATATTGAGTGAAATGACAGAACTTCTAATGTACATGATACTCAAACCCAGTCATTATTGGTATTTCAGGCACTTGGATCAAGCTTAGGCCAGGGTGAACCTAGCTCAAGTACTGATTCCAATGCTCGTAATGTAAAGATGCTGGTTGAATTGGCAGATGAGGTCCTTAAGCAGAAGAATGTTGAATCTGTTCTCTTTGGAGGAAAGCGATTTGCAGAGCAAACCAACTCCGAGAAGCTCGACTGGTTTGCTGGAGAATTAGTGCTTGAACATCAGAGGCGGGGCTGCAGAATTGCTCCCACTGTGGCTTTCAAGCAAGCTACCACCCAGGAAAGTGTCAAGGAGCGCTCATAATGAAGAAAAGTAAGCTCACTCTTTCTTCTGCTTTTTTCATAATTTGTCACTTTATTTTCTTCTTGTTTGCTGAATCCTTCTTATAGTCGCTTATATTACGTATGAAAGAAAAAAACCAAACAAATTGTAAGACTAGAAATCTAGACCACCACTCCCAAATTTTAGTTAATGTGGCACAGTCATCTGATAACTGATTTTTATTCTATATAAGAATAAAAAGTAAAGTTGATTATCTACCAATTTCTTGTGAAGACTTTCTACAATTGCGTGTGTGGTAGATTCAAACATCTAATCTCTTGATCAAAGAACATGTTTTATATAGTTGTTGAGCTATTAGTAACCATTTCCGGTAAAAGTTGTACTAAAATGTCTGGTACAAGTCTACTAGAGGTTAGAAGAAACCAACAATGAGTTGTCAAGGTCAACAAGAAAGTATGGATGGGATTGGAAGAGGGACCAACTGTTGTTGTACGGTTGTAGAACTTGATTGGAATTTTTAGTTTACTATTATATTAGTTTGGTAAATTCCAGATAACCCTAAAAATCTTGAATAAATTGAAATTCAGAAATTCAATATGGAATCAAATCCTATTGACCAAGATATGGAATATGTTAGTATAACTAAAATTAGAGAGATACCTAAACTCTAATAAAAAGTAGTACCTAATATGCTCACAATTGTCAAAGGTATTATTGTAAGAACTGGTGAATGGAAAAGGACGAAATTTTTTTGTCACTTTCTAGCTAACTTCTGAAAAGACAAGGGGTAGAACTGAAGAATCCCCGTGTCAATAATTTTTTAAAAAAGATGCATAATGTGTGAGCTGCATTGTCTTTTAAAAAAAGTGGGTTTTTTCTATGTCATATGAATTATTATAATTTCTGTGCACTAATTCCTACTACTATGGACTTATTGGGATTAAGGATCCATATTTCTTTAGCTGGTCACAGTTATAATTATAATTCTCAAGCTAAGCCTTATCAGGAAAGCAACTAAACTAACTTTAAAAGGTTATATCTTAATTCCATTTAGAAAAGTAAAAAGAAAAATTGTGCCAAGAGTAAGAGGACAGCTTTAAAATACTGTTCTGAAACAGCATCAGGTAACTTCCATTTTCCTGAATTGACATGATTATATTGACCCATTTGATTTGAGAAACCTTTTGTTTGTTTTCTTGCGCTGTGTTATAACACAAATTCTTAAGGAAACTTTAAATTTTTAGTCGAATTTCAACAAAAGCATGAGAACTATGTCGAGGATTATTGGGAGTGAGTCCCACGTTGGTTAATTTAGTGGAAGATCATGGGTTTATAAGTGAGGATTAATATCTCCATTGGTATGAAATCTTTTGGAGAAGCCCAAAGCACAGACAATATCATACCATCGTAAAGAGTCGTGATTTCTAACAAAAATTAGTATTTGACACAATTTTTGTTATTTTACAGGAACGTGTTTTGGAAATAGGATGTCTAGGGGAGAAGAGGAGGAGGCCAGTAAGGAACTGAAAAGGACAAAAGACATATACAGTATAAAAGATTGGTAATCTGTGTGGGATACTCCTGCCCAACAGAGGACAGACAATCTTTTCTTCTACACCCAAGTACATTGGCAAGAAAAAGGGATTCAAACACAAAGGGAGCACATTTGAATTCCTCTCCTTCATTTTCAGGTATCAAACAAAAAAGAAAAAAAAAATGCATGAAATTTCATCTGCTTTCAAATTGAAGAATTCAGTGTGGTAAAACTTAAGAACCTCAACACATTGTTTATAAGACTACCTTTCCTCTGATTCTATTTCTATAGATAACAAAGCCTTTGATTGAAGGTCATACCCACCATGCTCAACCCATATCCTCATTAGAAAAGGCCTACTTAAAGGAATCCCATCAATATGATAATCTTGAACCCACTTTTTGTTTTTAGGAAAATTTTAAAAACTCTCCTTTAATCAACCATCTAACAACAAGTTTTGTTGCTTTCTTTTTTATGATATTATAATTGTGAGTCGCCAAAGCTGACTTTGGCCAATATTCTATGAGGAATCTACTTTTGAGATATATGGTGACTGACAAGAAGTGCTTATCCTCAATGTCCTTACCTTATATTCCCTTATTGTTTATCAATTTAGATTGTGATTGTGGAAATTGTGTTAATTGTGTTTGGTAATAGGGGCTGTTTTAGGAGGGCCCCAAAGGGCAAAACAACTAGGAAATTCAACCTATGTCTAGATAATGATGGAAATTATGACAGGTAAAGCATCCACTCCTCCAATTAGATCACTCGTGAAGCTTTTTTGAGCTGAGGATAACGTTCATAAGCTTCACAAAATTTTGAAAAAGAATATCTGCCCAATTGTGGTTGGCTAAGCCCTTGATGATGGAAATTGACTATGGGTATGTTTGGTATTAACATTTTTAATTTTTAATTATAAGTGTTGAAAAGATATTTAAAAAAAAGCAGGTCAAGCTCGCCTTATAATTATTAATTTTAGCACACACAAAAATGGGCCATTTCAAGATATTTTATTTTAATTTAATATTTTCAAGCTCTTATTTTCACCTAACCAAGTC
This sequence comes from Cucurbita moschata, assembly GCF_002738365.1. NCBI lineage: Eukaryota > Viridiplantae > Streptophyta > Magnoliopsida > Cucurbitales > Cucurbitaceae > Cucurbita > Cucurbita moschata. Next base: position 5,481,520 of record NW_019268518.1, read on the forward strand.
TTGACAACTAATGACATGAGTAATTAAGACTTTTGATAAAAATAAATAAATGAATAATAAAGACAGAATAAAGACGAGAATATTTAAGGTTATAGAAAGTGTTCAAGAAGCAAAGAATGGTAAATGTCATTTGTCTTAATTTTTTTTGTATTTTTTATATAATGCTTCGAATAATAGTTCTTGACAACTTTTTTGGTTCAACCGCATAAAATTAAAAAAAAAAAAAAAAAAAAAAAACGCAAATTTTTTACATTTTAGCAAAGATTGTGTACTTTAATTATTTAGGCTATCATTTTATCGTCAAAAGACCGTGGTCATCCAATAATACAACTTGAGGCATAGAGCAGTTAGAAGGGGATGAAACAATATCACAATTCAAATTATTTATTACCTTTATTACAAAACTTTGAGGTCTCATAAATTTCAAGGGTAAGCATGAAACAACTCTACCATACTAACTTGCTTTTGGGAGAACAACAAAAAATTGAGCACAAGTGTACAGAAAGAAGTTGAAGACTAGATCAAAGCTTATAGGATGTTTGTGTAAAAATAGCTTTTGTGTTCATGCGGTCGATTTCGAAGCCTCGGATCTCGGTTTAATAGGTGATTGCAGATCTGAGTTGATTGGGAACAGATTGCATTGTCCATGTTGAGCCATCAACTGGTCCACAAGCACTAGACTTACCATAGCTTCAACCATTGGTACAGCTGCATAGTCATTAAACCAGACAAATTCAATTGTTTTATAGCGCCAGAATTCTCCATTTCTATCGGTATATATTCATGGTAATATGTTTTCTAGTGATATTTTAGGAACAAGAGGTAAAATCAGTAACGCCCCAAGCCCAACATTAGTAGATATTGTTCTCTTTAAACTTTTCCTTTCGGCTTCCCTCAAAGTTTTTAAAACGCGTATGCTAGGAGGAAGTTTCCAGACTCTTATAAAGAACATTTTGTTTTCCTCCCCAACCGATATGAGATTTCATAATCCACCCCTCTTCGGAGTCCAACGTCCTCGCTAGTACTCGTTCCCTCTCCAATTGATGTGGGATTCTCACAATCCACCCACCTCCAAGGCCCAGCATCCTCGACACTCGTTCCTCTCTCTAATCGATGTGGGATCTCACAATCCACCCCCCTTTGGGGTCCTCGCTGGCACACCGCCCAGTGTTTAGCTCTGATACCATTTGTAACAGCCTAAGTTTGTGACTAGCAGATATTGTCCTCTTTGAGCTTTCTTTTTCAGGCGTTTTTAAAACATGTCTGCTAGGGAGAGGTTTCTACACTCTTATAAAAAATGTTTCGTTCTACTCCTCAACCGACGTGGGATCTCACAAAATCTTTACATCTTTTAACATACAAATACAAGAGATTACGTAAGCAGACAGCAGCAGTCAAATATAATTATAAGATAGTGGAGACTGCAAAATCTCAAGTTCATTTCTTTCATATCTTTAAAGAATAGCCACTTTTGCAAAAGAGGGCAAATAGATATTTAAAAATCATTGAAGTACCTCTTGGGACGACGCAGGGGTCATGACGACCACGGGCAATCAGCTCAACCTCTTCCTTCTCTCTGGTTACTGTATTCTGCTTTTTCTGCATAAAGCAATAGAAAGAGATTGAAACACCAAAAAAATAGATAGGAACAAGGTAAACTGAAGCAATGTAGGCTTCACTTATGATAGAGAAGTGCATCTTACCCCAATGGTAGCTGTTGGCTTGAAAGCTACCCTCATGCTTATGATTTCGCCGTTAGATATACCTCCCTGAACATCAATACAAGTCTTCAGTATCGAACAAAATCACAAAAGGAAAAACACACCGTGTTCGTTGATCAAATCTTAATCACTTCATATGGGCAAAACTAAATACCTGTATCCCACCAGATCGGTTGGTAACTGTTCTAATTCTTCCATTTTCATCTATATAGAATGGATCGTTATGTTCGCTGCCAGTTAAAAAGGTGCCTGCAAAGGTTTATAGTTTCAAACTTTTGAGTATTGAGTAAAAAGGAAGAACAGAACTACAGCAACTGCACAGCGTGAACTAATTCTATAACCAATAGCTTAAATGTAATCAATACTATACTATAATGGCTCCAACGAGCTCGAGTAGATATCAACCTGCAAACCCACTGCCGATCTCAAAGCCCTTTGATGCGGGTAAGGACAGTAGAGATTTAGCAAACTCAGCTTCAAGTTTGTCAAACACTGGTGAGCCAAGCCCCTGAAAGTGAGGTTTCTAGTTCAGTATGATATTCGCATGCCTACTGTGTCGTCGGAAAAGAGAGAGAGAGAGAGAGAGAGAGAGGGAGGCGTACAGGTGGACAGTTCTTCACAACGCACGTGACAACACCACCAACCGATTCTCCCTTCACACGGACAGCATCAATGGCAGCAATCATTTTCTCAGCATATTCAGGATCTGGGCACCTGACTATGTTGCTGTCGATCTGTAGTCCATAGAAATAACTATTGGGTTCATACTTATAAATCATAGGCGATGTACAAGCGTATTAACTCTCTGCATATCTAGCTTACCTGCTCCATTGACAAAGTTTCATGATCAACCACGCCCTCTGGCAGGACAACCTTGTAGACTTGAGATACATAAGCATGTACCTAAAGACATGACAATAACAAATCGGGCATTCAGGAGATAAGCCACAGGTAGATTGAGAAATAGAAAGCCCAATCAAACTACGGATACACATTGTGATATAGATATTGTGGATAATAACTCAGCACGAAACGAATGACAATAATGAAAAGGAACATAGATTTCACTCCTAAGTTGAAGTATGGACACACCTCAGTTCCTGCTAGACGCTTCAGAATTATCTTACCGAGAGCTCCAGCAGCAACCCTTCCAATGGTTTCCCTGGCTGAAGATCTACCACCACCCTACAAAAGAAACATGAAGGGCATATATAATATTACTAAACATAATACCAGTATCAAAATGCTGTTGTTGTACAAAACAAAAGGAATTACCTCAACAGCTCGAATGCCATATTTCATGTCGTAAGTGGCATCAGCATGTGAAGGCCTATACGCTATTGACATTTCACTATAATCCTGAAATCAAATGACAAAGCTATTAGATCTACAATACTAACATAATCAGGAATAAAGCAAACATATGGCTAGGTTCTTCATGAACAATTACATGCAGAGATTATGCTAAATATAAATGAGAACCATGAATAAAAAAATCCATACACTATTCATCATAAAAGCATCGTGTGCACTACACTTTACACTTGCATTGTGAGGCTCTCAAACCAAAAGAACAAAAAATGTCACGCCCCAAATTTTTACAATGTGCAGGACGTTGGGCCACGAAGGGGAGTGGATTGTGGGATCCCAAATTGGTTGGGGAGGAGAACGAAGCATTCTTTATAAGGGTGTAGAAATCTCTCCCTGGCAGACACATTTTAAAAACCTTGAAAGGAAGCCCAAAGAGGACAATATTTGCTAGCGGTGGGGGCTTGGGTTGTCACAAAAAATGAAGGAAGACTGAAAACTTGTTGTTTTTACCATAAAAGATCAAATCTTCTAATGCACTAAATCATTCACAATGTGGGTGAAATGAATGCACGGGCTGCAGATTCAATTTCAACCCACATGCGTTTACTTTAAAATATGATCATTAGGATTGTCGGTACAAGGATCGGTATGGTCAATCAAGAAAAATAAAAGAGAAAAGAAACTTTCTCACTTAAAAATGTTATCAAAACAAACTAACTTACATGTCCTCTCTGATCGGTATTTGGTACAAAGATATGAATTGGTGTTCCAGTAGTTAGTCCTGGAATTGAAAAATCATTAATAATTCATTCAAAAAGGAACGATTGAGAGAATTAGAGCGTAGAAAATTCTCAGAAAAGCTATACCATTAGTGACTCCTGAAAGTATCCGACATGTATCAGTCTCCTTTCTTGGAGTGGTAATTCTACTCTGACCTGGTCTCCTGGATATTTACAAATAATAATCTACCAGTTAATGCTGATAAAAGGAAACTCTTAGCTACATGAATTCATTGCATCCATTGACCGAATGTTCGAGACGAAAATATCATGAGGTTCCTTTCAAGTACCTTCTGTCAAGCTCCACTTGCAAATCAGCTTCCGAAATCGGCAAGCGTGGAGGACATCCATCAATCACACACCCAACTCCTCCTCCATGAGATTCTCCATAGGTTGTAACACGAAAGTAATTTCCAAATGTACTTCCAGCAGCCTTTATCTCTGTGATTAACCTAACAAAATGTAAGAATACTAGATTTCCAAAATCCCCCCAATTCAACTCTTGTCAACTACTCCGATCATAACATTCTTAAAAACTATTATATATCATATGCACCACAAAAAGAACTTCAATACAGCTCCCAGATGAGCCTAATTCAAGCCCAAGATATAAGTATAACCAGATGAACAAAAGCAACTCGGTAAAACCTAAATCAAGCAACCAAATCGTTCATTCAACAATTTCCTACAGTTTTCTTCTCTATACAGTAACAACTAAAATCAATTAGCAACCACAATCCCCCTATCCATCCAAACATTCAACATACTGAAGAAAAACATAAAAAGATAAAGCAAACTTACGGAGCTTCTTCGCGTTTCGAGTTCCGACTGAGATTTTAACAGCCGAAAAGGAGAGCTTCGAGAGATCTGAAGAACGAGAGCCGAATCCAGAGAAGCCATCGGTTCTGGAAGAACCAAGAAATGTTTTAGACGAGAGAGAGGCGGCCATGGAAGAAGAGGAGGAAGGGTTGAGAAGAAGGTGGAAATTGAGATTTGAAATGAAGCAATTCTGTGGGCAATTTGTTAAAATATAGAAAAATCAGTACCAACCCACCACTCCTTACCTACCCCACAATTTCCCACTGCTCTCTCTCTCTCTCTGCTTCTGTGTTTGGTGAGCCTTGTGGCGGGCGGTTGAAGAAGGCGGGCTCTGAATTTGGTTGGTGGCCTTTTGGTGGCATTCGACAAGTTTGACCGTTGAAACGACATGTCGTTTCTCTTGCCGTTCTAGATTGGGCTTTGAACGTTGAAACGACATTTAGGCCCAAGGTTCTTAAATGGGCTTTGAATTTTCTCTTTGGGCCTCTGGGTTGGGCCATGAAAACTATCAAATTGGGCTTCTTGTAAGAAGGCCTAATGGGCCTCAAATGAATTAACGTAAATATATTCACAATTAAATCAATTTAAATTATTAAAATTTAAATATATATATTAAAGTTATTTGTAACTTTTGAAAATTATTTCTTCCAAGCAAGCAATTTTGTTGTCAAATCATCCACGTCATCAAATATTACAATATATTTTATACATAATTAATTAAAAAATAATAATACTACTATTCTAATGCCCATCATTATCGTGGAATTAATATTTAACTAAAAAGATAAAATAAAATAAAAGGTAAAGGTTCACGTCTATAACCTTGAATTATGCTTTCCATTATTTTAATTCATTCGACCTATCTATCTCACGAACACGTAATTTTCATTAAATAAGATACATGAATAAACCGATATCTCTTATGGTTGATAAATATTTTTTAAAAATTGTAATTATTACTTATACCAATAAGGTGTAAGTTCTTTTTCACCGACTCAATTGTAGAAACTTACAAATTTAATTGGTTTTGTTTAGAGTAATTTTATGTTGAGTGACGTGTTAAAACTTTTTCTATTAAACATGCACATGAGGACAAAACATATTGAAATAACTCGGGTCTGTCTGTGGGGATAGTCTTAACTCTTAGAAACACTTCGAGACAAGACAAGTCCTGTTGCAAGAGAATGTATGTGAGATCTCACATTGGTTGGAGAGAGGAACAAAACATTCCTTATAAGATTGTGGAAACCTCTCCTTCGTAGACGCGTTTTAAAACTTTGAGGAAAAACTTAAATAGGATTTAGCTTAAATAGGATGATATCTGAGGGAAAGCTTAAATAGGATTTAGGCTCGGTGTGCCAGTAAGGATGTTGAGCCACAAGGGGTGGATTGTAACGAAACATCCCTTATAAGGGTGTGGAAACTTTGTCTAGTAGACGCGGAAGTCCGAAAGGGAAAGTTTAGGGCATAACTCTGATACCATGTTAGGAATCACGACTCTTCACAATTATATGATATTGTCCACTTTGAATATAAGCTCTCATGCTTTGCTCTGGGCTTCCCCAAAATGTCTCGTACCACTGGAGATAATATTCCTCACTCATAAACTCATGATCTTCCACTAAATTAACCAAGTTAGGACTCACACTTCCAACAATCCACGGAAACATATATATATTTTATTTTATTTTTATATAGAAGATTTGATGAAATTTAGGGTTAGGGCAAAATGATAGAGAGAGAGAGGCATGCGAGAAATTATGAAAATTATGATTGATGTGAAAAAAAAGGGGAAAGAAAGACGTGTGCCAAATAATGTCGGGTTTTTTTAGGTTAAATGTTGTCTCAAATAATGTCGCATGCGGTGTAGATGCAGCTTTTATTTCTCTCCTCCTTTTTGGATTTTTTTATATAATTATTTTTCTTCAACATTTTATTATTATTATTATCTAATTTTACCATTCTTATTAATATTTGATTCATAATGTCAAACTTGTAAATTCACTTGTCTTGCTCATAATTAGCATGATGTTAAAGAAAATCTTGTGTGAGATTATCCAACGTGGCAACTTAGGGTTCACGAAAACATTCTCTACTTAGAATCTTAAACTGTAACTCCATATACACATTATCATCGTCCAGGATTTTACACACACAGTGTTAGGTCACACATCAGTCAGAGAGGAGAACGAAACATTTCTTATAAGGGAGTGACATCTCTATCTGTTACAGCGATACGTAACAGGTCAAAGTCATTCTCTCTGCTCCCTCCTTCATTACCCAATTTAAACGGGAATTTTTCATCTTGCGTACGGCTTCGATCCCGCAAGTTAAATGGATATCTTTAACGAAGATCACCTCGACTTGATTTATTTATTTTTTTTTTTTTTTTTGGGATTAAGTAATGAATATAGACACAAAAAATTGAGGGGTTTTAAAGGTGATGAAATTATATAATTGCATATGATTGATGTGAAAAAAAAAAAAGAAGATTGACATGAGTCAAATTATGTCGCATGCAGCTTTAATTTTGGGTTCAAAATAAAAGAGGAAATCATTTTATTTCATTTCAATTTTAATTTTAATTTCAAGTCCTTTTTTGGGGGAGGTGATTTGAAAGCTATACTTTTGGATTTGTGCCTTCTGAATGATTGGAACAAACCCATTCTTTCTCCACAATATCATATATATATATATATATATATATATATATATATATATATATATATATATATATATATAGAGGTTAAAGTTCAGATCGTTAGGGTCGTGAAAGTCAAGAGATTAAAAATTCGAGATCGCTCATCAGGATTGTACAAGTCAAGATATTAAAACGTCGAAATTGCTCAATAGGATTGTGTAAGTCAAGAGATTAAAAGGTCGAGGTCACTCAATAGGGTCATGTAAGTCAAGAGATTAAAAACTCGAGATCGCTCATTAGGGTCATGTAAGTCAAGAGATTAAAAACTCGAGATCATTAGGGTTGTCCAAGTCAAGAATAGCTATTTTCTTATGTGTGCTCAGTTAATTATATACGCAAGTTTCTGCAACAAACTAGGCTCCAGGATTCAATCAAAACTCGTGAGTTCTTATAAATTTATTCGATCATCAATTTCGTGTGGACTCAAATTTGCTGTCAATATATGCACGTTAACGAAATTAGTTATTTTCGAGAATTATTATAATTTATTAATATATCACAAATATTATATTAAAGTTTAAAATCAGACAAATTTCATATATTTCCTTTAGAGGTCGATCAATCGTCTTTCAAAAGTCAACGACTTTGTTTGAGTGCTGTCAATTTCATAAAACGGAACGTGTCGTAATAACTTTTATGTAATTATCGACAAAAATAATATAAATATTAAGACGAGAATTAATAAATACAATTTAAAAAATATAGAAAAGAAAAGAAAAAGAGAAATATTGGATTATTAAAGATAAAAATAAAGATTTATAATTTGATTCTTTCATCTCTTTAACTAAAGTGTCTTTCTTTTGACCTGCACTTGGCCTTTGAAACCCTAACATTATTCCCTTCCTTCCATTTTCCAACCAATCACAGCCCGACACCTCAGCTTGTGGCCCCCACCTCTTCTTTTTTAACCGCATTCTCCCATTAATTACCCTAATTAATCTTAATTAACCAAGATCTTTTTCCTTCACGATTAGGGTTTACCTTATAAAGTACTAATCTCGTCGAGAATAATCACTTAGTCTCTAAATATAACCCGAACGTTGCATCACAAATCGAAAAATCAAGAGCAAAAAAGTTCAAAACGAGAACAATCACTTCATCCCTACCTATATCTCGAACATTGTATACACAAATTGGAAAATCAAGAGCTCGAGAACATGCTGAGTCTTTAAATAGCAGTTAAGTTCTAAACGAGAACAATCACTTCATCCCTACCTATATCCCGAACACTGTATATACAAATCAGCAAAGCGAGAGCTCAAAAACGTGCTAACAATTACGGAAAACGAACAAAAAAAAAAGGATTTATTGAGATAAATGTTTGATTATTACACTACATGTAGTAGAATATAGCTAGCCATTAGGCTAAGATGCTATCCAAATAACCCTAGCTATGAGAGAATCCTCAAGCTCTTTCCACTTAGATTCTTTCCCATTCAAATATATATATATATATATATATTTGGATCCTCTGTGGCCAGATCTATCTTACTCTCTTCATATTGAACAACCCATCACCACACGATCAGATTTCATCCCATCAGATCTTCGGTCGCTTGCTATTATACATTGGTATACATGAGATCTAAATATATTTCACAATGTTTAATTTTCATTCATTTAAACTATATAATAAGTATATATAATAAGCTATAAATTCAAGGACATCATGATGAAAGAAGTACATTGCAAATTATAAGGTAGAATGAAAGATTACATATAATTTTATAATATGGTTTTGGGTTATGGAAATGAAAGATATGAATCGATCCATGTGACAACCATGCAAATAAATGAAGATTTTATATCTATATATATACATAATCTGGTTAATGCTAAGAACAAATCCCGAACATGGATACATTTTAAACCGTTGCCAAACAGTGATTTGCAAACAAGAACCCTAAATTTAAGGGAAATGATGAAAACCCTAAAATAAAAGACGTATTGTGTCTGTGAATCTGTGATATTCCCTCTGCAAAAAAACATCACATCACAAGGGACAAAAAAAAAACCCTAAATTTGAAGAAGAAGAACAAAAATACCTCTTCATTGCCAATCTTTGAAATTAGGGTTTTTCGGGTAGCTGCAATAAGAAAAGGGCACGAGCATTGAAAAGGGTTAGTTCGAGAATTACCAATTTAGAGCATAATTGAGTTGAATAAGACATAGATGGATTAAAAACAAAAGACGGGGTAAGTTGTGATGTTAAAGATAAAAGATTTGAATCCCGATCTACACGGAATATGCTTGGCTCCTCGTACGCCATTTACGGAGGTCTTTGAAATTAGGGTTTTTTGGGTAGCTGCAATAAGAAAAGGGCACGAGCATTGAAAAGGGTTAGTTCGAGAATTACCAATTTAGAGCATAGCTGAGCTGATTAAGACATGGATAGATTAAAAACAAAAGACGGGGTAAGTTGTGATGTTAAAGATAAAAGATTTGAATCCCGATCTAGACGGAATATGCTTGGCTCCTCATACGCCATCTACGGAGGTCATCGGGTAAGACGGTGAGCGCTCTACAAATGGCATACAGGGAGCCAGGCAGATTTGATACATGAAAGCATATATCAGAAAGGAATGGAGAGGGTGAATGAATGGGAAGAAGGGAGGAAAAGGATGGGATATATAAGGAGATTGAAAAGGAAATTTGAAAATAAAAGGAAAAAGTGGGGGGTGGGAATGGTAAATATGGGAAAGTTGGAGGGGTGAATTGCAATAAAAGAGAAGAAAGCATGGGGTGTGGGAATTTTGCAGTAAGGCACCTGCTGGTTTTGCCGTGTTAATATAAAGAACAAAAAATGGTTTAGAGGGTAAGCACTCAATTCCCCAAGCTATGGCTTATGGTGTTTGAAATCTCCTTTTCTGCCTCATAAAGCAAACCTTACTTTTCTATTCTGAAACTCATTTTGTCTGCAAGTGTTTGGAAACATATGGATTCCTCCCCTTCCTTCCTTTTTCCTTTTTTTTTTTTTTTTTTAATTTTAAATAATTATAATAAAGAAAATAACATATTATATATATATATATACACACGCGCAAGCATTGGATGATGAAAGTCCCACATCGGCTAATTTAGGGAATGATCGTGGGTTTATAAACAAAGAATACTCTCCCCATTAGTATGAGGTCTTTTGGGAAAGCCCAAAGCAAACCCACAGAGTCATGCCCTAAACCTAGTTGTGACAATAGATTGGTAAATCCTCAAATGTCGATCGTAATTTAGATAATGGTCGGTGGTTATAAATTAAAAAAAAATGATGTGGGGGTTTAGTTGAATAATTATTATATTTAGGGGTAATTAAGATAAGTAATCCAACCCCACTTCACCTAATTGCACTTAAGGTTTGTGTCTTTATTTGGGTTTGGAAATGGCCACTTCATGCCTTTTGAATTGTTTTAGGACAAAAAGGTCATTTGACTATAAACGAAAGGGAGGGAAAATATTGGTATTGGTCCCTACACTCATCATTTACTTTAAATTCCTTTATCCTCATGTTCATCTAATTTGTCCAATTTACCTCTCCATCCCTCTCATCATTTTTATTATTATTATTATTATTATTATTTTACTTTTTTTTTCTTTAATTATAATTATTTTTTAGATCAACGAAAGGGGATCCCACAGTATTCGTTATAAAGATGTGGAAACGTGTCCCCAGTAAATGGGTTTGGTGAAATAATGAAACATTTCTTATACCGATATGAAAACTTGTCCCTAGTAGATGAGTTTTGTGACATAATGAAACATTTATTATAAGAGTGTGGAAACCTATCCCTACTAGAGGCGTTTTGTGAGATCCCTTATATGAGTGTGGAAACATCTCCCTAGTATAGGCGTTTTAAAATCGTGAAGCTGACGGTGATACGTAATGAGCCAAAATGAACAATATTTGCTAGTGATGGTCTCAGGCTGTTACATGACCTCTTGATCAATGATAGGTTGTCAAAGTAAAAAATATCTGCTAGTGATGGTCTCGGGCTGTTACATGACTTCTTGATTAATGGTAAGTTAATCAGTTGAGGTAGGGTAAGCTCGATCTTATTTATCTTTATTCTCTATTTTTTCCTTTAATTATTAACTTTTTTAGTTTCAAATAATATATGACCAGACATTTGAACTTCTGACCTCTTAATGGATGATATATGTGTTAATTACTCACATATGTCAACCAGAAATTACATCATTTAATTTTAAATTTTTGGTATAGTTTTCATTGAAAAAAATAATTAGTGCATGAGTGAATAAAGTCAACTATCTATCAAATCACATGTTTCTCAATTATAACAATGTTTTTAAAATCAATAATTTGTTTCTTATAATTTTAAGGATAAATACAATGTTTTAGCCCTTCATTTTTTCAATTTACTCGTTATTATTATTATTATTTTATTACGTCCTTGATTCCTCTGTGAGTTTTTCCAGCATTCACTAGCAGTGACTGGACGGTGCGAGACACTGGTCGTAGCAGTGCTAGTTCCTCTCCACAGTAGACACGTTTTAAAACATTGAGGGAAAGCCCTGGAAGAGAAAACTTAAAAAAGACAATATTTACTAACAGTTTGGAAGATATATATGTAATACGAGAATAAGTATATATGAGCACGGATACAAATCACAAATTAACACAAATATCTAAACATAAAGAACAAGAAGACACAGACGAACGACACATCCCACAACGAGCAACCTTTCTCGTCACGCTCCTATTATCACAACACAAACACCGTTTTTAACGAGAGTAAGACCGATAGAGTGGAGTCGGGTCGTGGAGTGTTGTAAAAGAAAAGAAAAGTGTGGGGGGAATCCTGGTGTCAGATAATTTAATGATATTGGGGTTCATCTGAAGCTGCCCTTTACTTGGTTTTGTGCCAAAGTGATCAAATTTTTTGTCCCCCTTGTGTTTGTTGTTTGTACCCAAAATGTGTGCTCAAGGTTAGATTCTACTCCAACCTCCCCATTCTTTTTAACTCTCTTTCACTTTTCCCAAATATCCACACTCCTTATCTCTCCTTTTCATGCCAACCAACATTAAATATTCCCCACATTCCTTTCTTTTATTCTTTTTCCATCAATTTTTGCACAAAACCCCAATGCCCTTTCTTAATAAAATACTCGATAACCACCTGTAATTCATGTTTTCGTGTCGTTATGAGTTATAACTCTACTAAGTCTTAGTGTTCAGGGCAAAACCCAAATGGGGTTTGTGAATAAAAGAACTAGGAAACTCCCCTACTCGAGAACGAGTTGCAAATTTTGATGTTTTAGTGTCGTTATGAGTTATAACTCTAGTGTTAGTGTTGTGCAATGTTTCTAGTTTTGTCCTAATTTAAACGGAACCTAAATGGGGTTTGTGAATAAAATAATTAGGAAACTTCCCCACTCGAGAATGAGTGGCAAATTTTCATGTTTTAGTGTCGTTATGAGTTATAACTCTAGTGTTAGTGTTATGTATGTTTTTGGTTTTGTCCTAATTTAAACGGAACCTAAATGGGGTTTGTGATTAAAATAACCAAGAAACTCCCCAACTCGAGAACGAGCTGCAAATTTTCATGTTTTAGTGTCATTATGAGTTATAACTCTAGTGTTAGTGTTATTTATGTTTCTAGTTTTGTCCTAATTCAAACCGAACCTAAATGGGGTTTGTGAATAAAATAACCAGGAAACTCCGCAGCTCGAGAACTAGTTGCAAATTTTGATGTTTTGGTGTCGTTATGAGTTGTAATTGTAGTGTTAGTGTTATCGAGAAACGACTAGGTATCTATATATATTTGTAAGTGAGTTTATTCTCTTGTCTTTAAGGTTCGTGTCTATTTAGTACTTGGATTTTTTTTATTTCAGGTTTTGCCCTACTTCAAACAAAACCCGCTCGTAACCGAGTAGTGGGTTTTGATATAAAATTAATTTACTAATTTAAAAAGAAAAAAAGAAAAAAAAAATGAGAAGGTTTTGAAAAACCCTAGAGGAGAGGAGAGGAGAGGAACAGAAAAGGTGGAGCAGAGGAAAGGGTACCTTATTATTCTCTTTTTCTTTCACATTTTGTTAAAGAACGTGAAACTCCAGCTTTCCCCTTGTGCATGCAACCCTAGCATCATTACCCTCACTACTTCCACTCCTTTTTTTATTTTATTTTATTTTTTATAGTAAAAAAATTAAAAAATATATATATATATATGAAACTTCAATTTTCATCATTCAATGGGCCCGTTTATTTGGGCTTTCTTGTCCAGGTTTATGGGCCTTTAGCCCAATGGAGTGTAATGATCTATTGGGCTCACACCACCACTTGCTTGTTAATCAGATTGGGCCGAAGTCCACCATTGTGTTTTACAGGCTTGCAATGACTAGCCCAATTAGAGATTGATGATAAAATCCTAATGGAATTATTAACTATTAGTTATGATTTTTGGTTTGAAGTTTTAGCTGAGCATTCGAGGCAGAAGGGTGTGTGGAGATTATTTCAAGAGCCCGGTTTAAATGATAGAGAGACTTAAACAAATAGGTGCTGAGTTTACGAGGTGAAGGAGAGGCTCGAGCACAAATAGGTAAGGGCAAACTAGTGGTGAATAAAACAAATAATGGAGTCTTATGCTAAATGATGCTTCATTTTTCCTCCAATGGTAACTTGATGCACTGAAATGAGGGGCAATATCAAGATACAGAGCACATTCAAAGCCGCAAAGGGAGGGAAAACCATCGAGTTCAGATTCAGGACAGGGAGAAATTTAATTACATTTGGTATGATTTAAGACAAAATTCAAGGGGAAATCGTTCTGGGGATGATGATGTCGCCAATGTTGTTGTGCCATGGGTCAGCCAAGTGAGTAGCCAAGTTCTCGAGTGGCCCTGTTCCTGGGTATGCCGATTGTTGCACACAGAACCCAACAAAAGCCAACAACGCCAACCGACCTACAAAAAAACTAGTCATTTTTCACGTTCTTTCCTCAGAATGCTTCAAGTTCTAGTGGAAATGAAAGGCCTCACCATTTTTTATCTCCTTGACTTTGTATTCCTTCAGCTTTTCAGGGTTTTTGGAGTAACCCAATGGGTCAAAAGCACCTCCAGGGTACTTCTTCTTCTCTGGGTCTTTCTCCATGCTGCGTTGGTGCTCTACAAAGGCAATGGCAAGGAACTCAATGACCAAAATGGTTGGCAAAGTTCCCCATGGGACTGGTTGCCCCAGGTAGGTAGCTTGGCCTCCTGGAATAGCTGCCCATTCCTGAGCTTTCACCCAGTTGCCCAATCCCAACGCCTCAGGTACCAACATCCCTGGCTGAAAAACAGAACAAAGAGTGTGAAAATTCATCATCGGTGGAGAAAAAGAACAGCCCCATAATCTCAGAATCAAGCAACTGGATTTGGAAAACTTACAACAGCAAGCATGGCCCATCTGCAGTGAATTAGCTCAGACTCCTTGAATCTCTCGAGATTCTCTGGCACTTCTCCCAGCCGAAGAGGGTCAAAGCCAAAATCACTGTTGAACACAACCACACATCTCAAGAACTAAGTAACAGTAAATTCAAACATGGATTCACATTCTCTAATAATTTCAACAAACCAAGGACAATTCACAGCACCCAAAAGACAGTCGTGACTCAGGCATTTCATCAAACATCTAGAGGGCAATCATCCCACATCAACAAAAAAAAAGAACCCCCAGATTTTTCGAAATAAAAAGAACATTTCAAATTTCAGTACCCGGGGGCAGAGCCGTCAAGGTACGGCGGGCGGGGCTGGCCAGGCATCCAGTCAGCGGACATGGAAAATCGAGAGGAAGCATTAACGGAGACGCCGGAAATCGGGACACCGGTGGCGAATTTAGACTTGGAGGAGGAGAGGACGGAGGGGAAGGCGGTGGTGGCAATGCCGAAGCTCATCAATGTGTTGGAAGCCATTGAAAGACGGTGGCAGAGATTGAAGAGAGAGTGGGAATGGCGGAAGATGAAGGGGGGGAGAAGGAGACTAAAAACACTTGCAAGACAAAGATTGGGGAATCTGAAGATTGCCTTTCATTGGCTAAGTATGGGTTGGTTTCGTGATTTCATTGGGCCAGCTGGAACTTCTCAATCCATTTTCTTTGCTGACGTGGAATATCCAGTTGGGTTGGGATCTTGGAATTCCGTGGTCGAGCTTCTTCCATTCAGAGATTCCAGTGATAAATTTTAGATTTTTTTTAGCTGTGATATATTTTAGACCACGTGGCATTATATCCTGTCAAATGTCCATTTTGCCCCTCGATTTTTGTAAATAAAATAACTAAATAAATATTTAAATTTTAATTCGTAAGAAAATTATCGAGCTATTTCTCTAAGACATCGATGAGCACGAGTGCTTTCATGCACCATGAAAGTATCTAGTTAAAGAAAATCACCTTGATTGTAGTTGGTCCTATTGACTCGAGATAGTCGGCACGTCTTCGTCCGTGATCGATTAGAGTCCCTCTTCTATCAATAGGTATTCTCAACGTGTCGACTGCATGCCCAACACTTACGAAAGAGAAGGAATCATCTTCAGTCTAATTGGTTGGATTTGGGGGTTATGAGTATTTGTAGATGTTAGACGAACACGACTCTCTACAATGATATGATATTGTCTACTTTGAGCATAATCTCTCGTGACTATGCTTTGGGCTTCCCAAAATGCCTCATTCCAGTGGAGAGAGTATTATTTATTTATAAACCCATAATCATTCCCTAAATTAGCCGATGTGGGACTTTCATGATCCAAAACCTCCCATCGAACAAAGTACGCCTCCCCTTAATCAAGGCTCAACTCCTTTGGAGTCTTAGTCATTTTTTATTGACCTTGAAGAGGCTCGACTCCTTTTCTTTTGGAGTCCTTTGTTCGACATTTGAGGATTTACCAATCTATTGACACGACTAAGTTTAGGGCATGATATATTCTTTGTTTATAAACACATGATCATTCTCTAAATTAGCCGATGTGGGACTTTCATCATCCAACAGTAGACTAATTCAAAATATTGACCGATTCGACTTTCAACTCGACCAACTTGAGTGGATTGAACATTCCAACTTCCGTTCGCGTGTTGTTGAACATAACAAAAAATATCCTCTATATATAATATATATATTGAAAACGTGTTACTAAACATTATAATTTGTTGATACGAGGTTATTAGTAAGACATTTCTAACATAAACACGTGTGTTTTGTGTTATAACCAATTTAGGTTTGAATAATTTAGGGTATTTAGTGTAATTTTATGTTAGATGAAGGTCTAATTTGCAAACATACATTTAATTAGAAAGCATGCAAAAGCAAAGGACTTCATGACGTGAGTTTCCCGCAATCAAATCATGGTCAAAGAAACTGTAATCAGAAGTATTCATGATCTGGATTATCCGCACGGGGTGCACCATAATACTGTACGCCTCACCGCACCCAATACCCAACTCTTCCACGTTACGATCTTCGAAGCTCGAGCCAAGACCCACCTCCTCTGTAACCCAAAAGTCTCCCGCGAAGCAAAACAGTCCATTTTTAGCACACAACTCCGATCACCGTCGTCCACGGTCTATTTCAACGGTCACTATCCACCGTCTCTGCATATGAGTACTCCAGCAGTACCGGGGGTAAGCTCCGTTACAATTGTTTGTTTTAATCTTCTCCAAATTGGCGGTCGATCAGTCGCATTCAGATCTCGCAGTTCGTCTTTTCTATCTCGGAACGTGTATGCTAGATCTTGACATTTTATCGAAATTCGGCGACGTTTCTAATGATGTTTTGTTGTTTTGTGTAATTCGTTTTGTAATTGGATAGGGGCCTGGCTTGTTTACTGGATTCACGAAGCTATGCAAGGGCTTAGCTGTGGTGCTGGTTGGCGGGCATATCTTGGTTCAGGTTTTTCCTGCGGTTGTTAGTTATCTCGCTCTTATTCCAGCCAGGTATCTTGTTTGGAGAACTTAGTCTTTGGATTAGTGGTAGTGATAACCGTGCAAAGCTGATGCGTTCGTTCTTGCAGTAATGCCTGTAGGTTACGGGTTAGAAATGTCTTTGTTTTCTCGAGTCGAAATTTAGTCAGGAAAAAATCAAGAATCTTGTGATCACAGATGAAAATTTATTGAATTCTTGTATCTGCTAGGATTTCAGGTGGGCAGGTATATGTTACATGTTTTGAAATGATCATAGTGATCCAGAGGCTTGTCTTGTGTCCTGTGGGATTGATGGAAGTTAGTCAATAGTTTAGTTTCCATCCATGGAAATTTGGTCGTAATTGTAAAATGCAATGACTCTGTTGATTCCTCTATTCAATTTATTGGCCATAACATCCAAGTAGCGGTTTACCCTTCTTCAGATAAAACGTTTATGTTGATAAGAAGTTGCAACAAACTTTTTGAGAGGCTACTGTTGTGGATTATTGAAAGAAGTAGTCCAACGCTGGCTAATTAGGAGGAAGATCATGGGTTTATAAGTAAGGAACACTATCTCCATTGATATGAGGCCTTTTGGAGAAACTAAAAGAAAAGTCATGAGAGCTTATGCTCAAAGTGAACAATATCATATCATTGTAGAGAGTCGTGGTTCCCAACAGCTACATGATCTACTGCTTTAGGATTCCAAGGGTTATGTTCCAGAGGCCTAAGTTTACTGCTTTGATGTCTAGAACTCTTTCATTTTTTTAATCTGATGTTTTCACTGCTACACAATCTGAATTATTAACACGAGTGTGAAATGTGAATCCCTTATTATTCTGAATTGGCTTTAGTTATTTAACTACAATATTTTAGTTTCCTGATAGGAAGAAAGATTATTAATAAGAGTAGAAATGTAGAGAATGATATCCTCTGCACTAGAGTATATCATTTTATATATAAATGATCCGAGTAAAAGTATGCAAAAATGATCCCACAGTCTAAATGTTTACACTCCTGGGCCTGCAAGAGGTAAAATATAAACATCTTTTTCAGAAAACTTCTCCATCTGAGTATTTTTGTTAGCAAGTCTTCCGTTCTAACTCGACTACTCAATGAAGAGCTGAAACTGCAATATGACCTCAATCTTTTACTAGCCATCTTCTGATAACCCATAATTTACTACAAAAATCAAAATGGAGAAATATATCATTTACCAAAGAGGTGAAGGGCCATTAATTTAGGGAAAACAAGGATGACTGATGCAATGGTATTATAGATATGAAAGCTCGATCAACTGCAAATCATGAGTCATTGTCATTCTATTGGATCATCTATTCATCAAAATACCAAAATTGTCATTATCTTTCAGTATTCTATCGATGTTTTTCACTGCTTATATATAGAATTATCAAGCTAAGACCATATTGAATCTCTCACTCTCAACTACAACAATAAAACTATTGATCAAAATGTAGAAATTTGTGCCCAGTTTAATTCATTATTTTATTTTATTTGTGTGATGTGGGAATATTTCCTCTGTAGTGTAGGAATCGATTAAATTCAGGGAAGGCAGGTATCTGACCGAGTTTTGAGTAGTTAAATTTACATGGAAAATGTGTAAACAATAAATGGTTGGGTCATTCATTCCTTTGAACTTCTATTTTGTAGGACTATTCCTTTTGCTTGGAATCTCATAACTGCTGGTTATGTTGAACAGACAGTATATGGGGTATGCACTCACGTTGTCATACACTATTTTGTTTCCCTTTACAGAATCATAATTTGAACATATCTCACTATTTTTTGTTCAATCTTCACTGGAAGTTAGACTCACTGAGAGCCATATATTGCAGGTTATTGTCAGCACAGTTGGTCTCCTTTTTGTTGGGAAGCTGCTTGAACCCATCTGGGGCTCTAGAGAATTTTTGAAATTCATCTTTGTAGTCAATTTTATAACTTCTTTATGTGTCTTTATCACAGCAATTGCCCTATACTATATTACACAGGAGGAAAGTTATCTGTAAGTGCTACCGAGTCCTCGTGCATCAAAGGCTCTTTTTAGGCATACTCGTGTACATGTCTTTAGCTGATAGCGCATTATGGATTTTCATTTAAGCCATTTTTTGTCCGATTCATTCCATATAAGTATTTTACAGTCTCCCTTTATCAACTCCTCTTTAAACATGTTTCATTTTACGCCTCTCGGTCTTTCCATACATCTTGTTTACATATTTTTTTTCGGTCTCAGTTATCTGCCTGTATCTGGTTTCTATGGGATTCTAGCTGGGTTCTTGGTTGGGATCAAACAAATCATACCTGATCAAGAGTTGCCATTATTGAAACTGAGAACTAAGGTATGAAAAATGTAGATAGCCATTTCCAAATTTTGAATGGTTTTTATCAGAGTTTTTCTTGAACGCTCTTTTGGGCTTTGCTTGAAACTTCATGCAGTGGTTGCCATCTCTTGCTGTATTAGTATCCATTGCTGTAAGCTGTTGGACAACAGGGGCAGCAACGTATCTTCCAACAATAATATTTGGAACATACATCAGCTGGATTTATCTGAGATACTGGCAGAGGAAACCTGAAACAAAACTGAAAGGCGATCCTAGTGATGATTTTGCATTCTCTTCATTCTTCCCTGAACTCCTACGGTATTCTGTTTATCTAGAAGTTCCTTTTTCTACCTTTTAAGCTTCTCTTGCCGATGTTTTCAGGAATATTCTGTGTTCTTTCTCTCCATAGTCCATAGCGTACTATGACTCTTGATGTTCCTGTGCAGGCCAGTCATTGATCCAGTTGCATCAATATTTCATCGTCTGCTTTGTGGAAGATCTGAATCCTCTAACGATTCCGAGGACTATACTGCTGCAGGTGCCCCGCTGCCCGGTTCAGATCCCATTGAGGCATCTCGACGGAGGTAATATTTGCTAATATTTTTCTTCTGACTCATAAGGTTAAGTGTAAAGAATAGTAAAGATTGAAAATTCTACTGGTTGCAGAGAAAGGGGAGCAAGAGCTTTGGAAGAAAGACTGGCAGCTGAGAGATTGGCTGCAGCCAGAAGTGGTCAAGAGTCGGGAAGAGATGCAACAGAGAATGTTTGATAATATAATCCTATATAAGTTGGCGTTCATCTGATGATCAACTACTTGGGGGGGACTGTGCAGTATATCAAGAGGTCCTCTTTTCTTTATTCTGTTATGCAATTTTGCTTTGCACATTCCTTCTGAGTTGCAAAAATGTTGCTTCATTTATGCCCTTTGCAGCATTATTGTGGATTTATTTGTATACAGCCCAAGATATATAGAGTACAATTTCCTCCCAAGTTTCTCCCACTTTTATTTATCTATTTATTAGGACTAAAATACATTTTTTATCGTTGAAAAGTTTCTATTTCGCCTTAAATTGTGAAAATAGAGGTTTCTTAGCTTTTAAGATTTGAATTTAGTTTCTATTTACTCGTTTGTACAAAGGATTTGGAGACAGAAACGGGCAAAGATTTGTAATACCCTTATTTGATATAAGGTTTACGGAATAACGCATTCTTATAAGGTTTACGGAATAATGTATTCTTAGGCATGGTTCATACAAAGGATTTGGAGATATAAACGAGTAAAGATTTGTGATACCCTTATTTGATAAAAGGTTTACGGAATAATATATTTTCAGTCAAGGTTTATACTCATAAATAATAATAATCAATACACGTATAAAGAACTTTCTTTTTGCCTCCCTTATATTTGTAATTTTATTTTGAATATACTTTAATCAAATCTTGGTAACCAAAATTAGTCTAATTAATTATTTAATTGAAGTATTCAATAATATTTTATTTTAATATATATTTAATTCGTTATTTTAATATAATTTTAATTAGTTCCGGTAATTGTAAACCTTAATTAATTTATTCTAATTAATTCTAATTAATTAAATATTTTAATGTAATGAAGCAAATTAGCAAACTTTAGCCATGTTAGCATTAATGTAGGCTGGTTTTCAAAGTCACAAGGCAAAAAAGAAAAGCAATGGTGAGACATTAGGATAAAAAGTAGAGTTCATTATGTACTTTAAAGCATCTTAAGATAAGTGCATAAAAAGAAAGCCCTGAAAACACCCCTTCCCTTTCGCTTTCAATCCAAAAACCGCTTAATTTTCTAACTTTACGATACTAAATAGCAATATAAAATGACATATCCACTGTTAGTAACGATCCATCCTGTCCTCCAACCATCTCCACCTGCAGAAACAAAATGAAGTAAAACAGTGTCGAATATTTAAAAGTACAGAGACTAAAATGAAATGACCAAGAGCGATGAATTACGTACATCTTGTGATCCCGTCTGGGTCCGATTTTGGTCATATGATTCTCGCCGTATGCATAATTCTCTTCAGCTCGCTTGGCGTTTCGGAATGCACAACAACCGATGGAGTAAACGACAATGAAAAAAATGAGTATCACAACATTGAGAATAGAGAGCTTATGCCAGTCTTTCCTTGCAGTCTCAAGCACACCTGCTTTGCACGAGTCGCACTCGAAGCACAGCACGTTGGGCGCTCCGTTCCACCGATAGCAATCGGGGTCTTGACCGTTCTCGTTGCATGACGCCGGCGGCTTGCAGCAGCCCGACTGCATGCCCAAAATTTACTTGAAAACCGTGCTTGTTTTCTAATCATTTCTTTACTCCAAATTAAAAAAAATAAGGGAGTACCTGAATTGGAGTGATGTCCCTTTGCAAGTAATTAAGAGGAGTCGAAGAAGGAAGTTGATTGCAAGTATTAGACCCCAAAATACAGCTTCTAATAGTGACCCAATTCCGAGGATCATCCACTCTCTTCCTTAGCCACGTCGAGTAATCCCCCAGCCCATGCTCGCCGCCGCCGCCGCCTTTACTGGCCACAACAAGCCCAAAAACTGTGAGGCCCAAGAGCGTGGCAATGAGCAGCAACATGACGAACAAATAGAGCCAGAGCGCCCAAGCTACATTGAAACAGGCCCCCACGAACCCCGCCAGCGAAATGACGAGCACCACAAAGCCGACCACCAGCAGCGGCGTCTGCAGAAACCCCTCGCACGTCGTGCTGTTCCGAGCCATCCATAGGGCGCCGCCGATGATGGGGATTGAGGCTAAGAGCGTTAGGAAGTTCAGGAGTCCGATCACTGAGTTGCTTAGTTTGTTCATCACTTTGGATTTTGGGTTTTTCTGAAATGGACGGAAGATTTATTGGGTTTTTTTAAAATTTTGTAGAAAGGGGATTGAATTGAAAGGATTGTAATTCAAGCTTTGAGAGGTTCTAATGGGAGGTTTATAGTTTGAAAATGTTTGTGAACCTTTTGCTTTTTCAAATTTCTTTGGCTCGAAGGTAACCCCGAAAGAATTCTCTTATTTTTATTTCAACAAGATCCATGATTCGAAACTGACCTCTTGACCGCTAGTATATATTGTCCTTCAGGATCCAGTGTCCTTGGCATTCGTTTCTTTCTCTAATCGATGTGGAACTCCCACAAACTCCACTCCATTCGGGGCTAGCGTCCATGTTGGCACATTGTCTCCTATCTACCCCTTCGGGGAATAGCCTCCTCACTGGCATATCGCCCGGTGCCTGACTTTGATACAATTTGTAACGACTTGGGCCCACTAGTAGCATATATTGTCCTCTTTGAGCTTTTCCTTTTAAACTTCCCCTCAAGGCTTTTGCTAGAAAAAGTTTCCACCCCTTACAAAAATTATTTCGTTCTCCTCCCGAATATCACAATTTATACTCTATTATGAACACATGATATCATGATTTTTTTTTTATTATGTTTTATGCGCTGAGATATGTTTGAATTGGCAAGAAGTAATATATTTTTTTAACACGAAAAAATGAGTTGGATATAGATTTAAACCTTTAATTTCGACCGAAACAATATATTTTAATTACTGATATGTTTATTTTGATCCAAAGAGTCGATCTCTTAACTATTAAGATATGATCATGTTGTAATTCATGATGATATTTTGAATTTTGAGTACTTTACTCTTTAACTTTGTTGGTCTAGTGAGAGAAATAATGGGCCCATCTATACACAATTGTATTAAAATATATTTACGAAATTGCCATTGAGAAGAGAGTCTTAGTCTTAAGGAAGAGAGGAGGCATCTATTCTTTATGAGATTTATAAAGGCAAGTAAAGAACATTTGGATTTGTGCATTTTGGTCATACCATATTCTTATATATATATATATATATATATATATGTTCATATTTGTTGGGCCCAATAAAGGCCCATGTTTCTTATTGGGCCTCGTTGTATCGTAGTCTATTTTCATGGGCCTTGATTTTCAGAATTTGAAATGGAAATTATATCAAATAAATAAAGATGTATTTTATTAATATTTAAATCCATACTAATGTATAATCATTTAGAAAAAAAAAAATATATATATATATATCACATTAATACTAGGAATATATTTGACGATCTGACCTTTTATGTCATTCACATGTTGGATGATGAAAGTCCCACATCAGTTAATTTAGGGAATGATCATGAGTTTATAATCAATGAATGCTCCCTCTATTGGTGTGAGGCCTTTCGGGGGAAGCGCAAAGCAAAACCATGAGAGGTAATGCTTAAAGTGGACAATATCATACCATTGTGAAGAGTCGTATTCGTCTAATATTGGATTTGAAAACGTTTTCATTTCAACCACGTACATTATAAATTGATTATTATTTTCAATAGTGTTATGAGTGAAATATAAACGTAATTGAATAAAATAAAACAAACGGACTCAAAAGAACCCTGCACGTCCAAGTTAATATTTTCAAATTCAAGTTCCAATAGAACGAGAAAAAACCCGTTCGAATTATTAGATTAACAAAATATAGAAAACCCGAGTAAAAAAATTATAAACGTATTAATACAATTTAATTAAAGTAAGTCAAAACCGTTATTTACTGTGACAATCTTAATTAATAATAGAAAGTACCATTTTTAAATTTTGTAATACATTCAACCACTCCAAATATTTTATCTATAAAATAAACAAAATACAACTCCATAGGTATTTTTTCAAATTCCAACTTTGACCCTAACCCTAGCCCTAGCGGCGAGCATTTAAAAGAAGCTCCAAATCCACCGGTGCGGCATTTAATGACTTCAGACTCTCTCAGAATTCATTTACCAAAAATAAATAAATAAATAAAAATAGCAGAATTGCCTAATTTGGTTAATTTTTTCGTAAAATTGGAAAACCATTCCCCGGAAATTACATTCCAAGACATAGGGGTAAAACCGTCAGTTTGATTAAAAATAGCAAAAGTCCACGTGGCAGATTATGGTTCTTGCACTTGCTGGGTCAGGAGTCGGGAAAACCGGATATTACCGACAGATAATGAAGATACCGGGAAAGATTCTGTGACATCTTCTTCACGCGCCCAACTTGACTTGAAGAGCGCGTGGTCCATGTCACAATTTTTCCTTTGACTTCACACGTGCCGTCCATGCGTGCCTTTAAGCTTCTGTACTTCTATTCCAATTTCGGTCTTTTGAATGCGTTTTTCAATATCACAGACTGGCTTTTTTTTTAATGCACGTTTTTTTCATTAATTATGTCACACAAAATCAAATACATTTAATATATCAAATCATAAATTATTAATTCTGTTTTTTAATGTTATTTATTTATTAACATGAGATGTACATAGTCCAGCTGGATTGAATCGAAGAAATTTTTTGACCAGCCCAAAGGTTCGGGTTAGCTGGATTCGTAACTCGACCTAAAATTTTTCACAACCCAACCCAACCTGAAATTTTTGGATTGGGTTGTCGGGTGGTTAAAAAAACTTCATTTATCCGCCCTTCATAATTATTCAATGCAATTTTAGATAAAATATATTAAAAATTTATAAATAAACCCAAATCAACAATTAAGTAAGAAAAATACGAAAAAGAAGAAGAATCCATAGGTGTAGGATTGAATGGGTAAAGCCGTGGCTGGATTGAATCCTTCGAGATGCTCTCTTTTTAAGACTTATACGAGAGGATTCGGCTATAGCGGCAACCCAGGAATCTCCAGCCACGTGGCGTTCCAACAACGAATGGTTCAGGTTCAATAGTTTACCTCGAACAAGAGGCATTCGGGAAGCAACTAGTCGCTTCGGGACAAGCTTCTATCAGGCCCCGCTTTCTTTTCATTCATCAGCGGCTTTCTCGATACGAAAGAAAAGGGAATAAAAGAATACGAGCTAAGCGAGTGGATTCCAAGTGTGACTGTTGGGTCTGGATAAGCAGGACCTCTTGGTTCGGGGGATATAAATAATTAGTAGATACTGTAACGGTGAAAATATTTTGAGCAAAATTTAATAAATTTCGCTATTTAAAATTATTTACTCTCCAACTGCATAAGTCATTCAAGTGCCTCCTTGCCTGTTTCAAATCCAATTGAGGCATCTCAAAGGAGGTCATTTTTGTTAGACTTGTAAGTTCATCCGGTTCTGTTTTAAACTATTACAACAGTAGCAATCCAAGCTCACTTCTAGCAAATATTATTCTCTTTGAGTTTCATTTTCAGATTTTCCTCGAAGTTTTTAAAACGTGTCTACTCCACACCTTTATATGAATGTTTCGTTCACCTCTTCAACCGATGTGGGATCTCACAATCCACCATCCTTAGGGACCCAACGTCCTTGCTGGCACACTTTCTCGTATCTGGCTTTGATACCATTTATAACAGCCAAAGTCTATGTTAGTAGATATTATCAATTTTGGGTTTTTTCTTTCGGGCTTCCCTTCAAAATTTTGAAAATGCGTCTGCTAATGAGAGGGTTCTCCACTACTATAAAAATGCTTCATCACTCTCTATAAAAAAATTTGAGAGCTCACAATCCATCTCTTGAAGGCCCAACGTCCTCGTTGACACACTCATAAATGTCTAGCCCTGATACCATTTGCAACAGTCAAATCCTGCCGCTAGCAAATATTGTCCGGTTGGTTTGACCCGTTACTTATCATCATCAACTTCATAGTTTTTAAAACGCGCATGATACGGAGAAGTTTACACACTATATATATGTATACACCATATATGTATATAGCAAATGTATGTATATGTTATGTATTAAGAAAAATGAAACTTTCTAAAATTGAAAGGAACAGGAAAAAAATTGACCAGAGCGACGGCGCCAGGCACCAACACGGAAGTCTAGTCGATTAAATAGAGAGAAGGGTAGTACAGTAATTTCAATAGAAGGACAATGGGGCCAGTTCCGTAATTATGCTCTAAAAGCAGGCGAAACTTTAGAAATAATTAAGAGAAAGCACAAAGAGGGGGCCGAAGTAAAAGAAAAAAAAATCGAAAAGAAATTAGGAAACGAAAGAAAGAAATACGAAAATTAGCGGACGCGAAAGGAAATAATTGAATGAGGATGAGAGTGGTTTTGAAATCCGGAGAACCGATCTCCTTCCCCCCCTCCTCCCTCCCTTTCCCTTCTCTGTCAGGGTTCTCTTTTGTCCCTCATCGGGTCAATTTCTCACTTTCTCGCTCCGGAGGCAAAAATTTTCCGCCAGCCAAGACGAGAGAGAGAGAGAGAGAGAGAGAGAGAGAGTTCGGAAATACGAAGGGCGGAGATTGTGAACTCGGAGTGAGATTGAGGTTTTGCATGTGATAGCGCAGAGCTTTTCAATCGGCATTGTCGGTTCCATCTGATTCCAAACCCTTTGATTCAGCCGTTTCAGTCTTTATCATCACGTACGCCTGTATTGGTTTTGATTCCATTTTTCTTCATCGTTTTGGTGGTTTCTGTTCAAGATTTGGTACGGAGTTATCCGTGTAGCTCGTCGTGGCTACCACATATTCCGGCGTATTCTCGATGTTACGCGTTCAGTGAGAAAAAGGAACAGCGATCGATTTCTCGAGTGGTTTTTGTTTGTTCTTTGGCGTTTGCCTTGGCTGGATATGGTATTTAGGATCTTTATTGTGAATAAGATATGTTCGTGAGGCTTCTTGTTTGATATGGTTGCGAAAGTAGTCGAATTGATTTCCGGCGGTGCTATTCGGCGCGCACCGTGTGTTGTGCGTTGAAAACGGTTGTTTTTTGAGGGTGCCCATGCTACTGGCCTCATTTTCATGCCGCCTGAACCATTGCCCTGGGATCGGAAAGATTTCTTCAAGGAGAGGAAACACGAGAGGTCAGAGTTCCTCGGACCTGTACCTAGATGGAGAGACTCATCCAGTCACGGATCCCGTGAGTTTAGTAGGTGGGGATCAGGCGATTTTCGTAGACCGCCAGGTGAGCTATACACTCGTTGCTTTCCTTTATGATTTCTTTTAGTTTTTTAGGTTTGGAAGAGTCGAGATTTCTACATCTATTTCCATGTCGGGCTCTTCATGTAGGCATGTAGTTCCAATCATTCACTATTATTTTGCTTAATTGAAACCAGAGTGAAGTGTTCTTTCTGTTCCTTCGGTAAATTCTGGATTCTTTCTTCCTGATAGATCTAGTCGACGGAGGATTTATCAGATAACTATCATGATTTATAAAGTGTTCATCATATAATAGTCGTCGATGGTCAGATCCAAGGTTTATCGCCTGTATTAGTCTCAACTAGAATTCTAAATTTGGCTGCAGAAACTGCTCAGATAGTTTTGTTTAAACTTTTTGCCTCATTTTAGGCCCTATGCTTGTATTGATTGTGTTTTCTTTTGTATTTTCTTCTTTTTTGAAATATTTTTGAAGGTCACGGTAGGCAGGGTGGCTGGCATGTGTTCTCTGACGACTATGGTCATGGATATGGGCCTTCCATGTCATTCAATAACAAGATTCTGGAAAATGTCAATAGCAGGCCTTCTATTTCGCATGGCCATGGGAAGTATGCTAGGAATAGTAGGGAAAGTAGGTCTTTTAGTCAAAGAGATTGGAAAAGTCATTCCTGGGCAACAAGTAATGGGTCTACGAACAATGGTGGTAGGCTGCAGCATGATCTAAATTATGATCAGAGGTCAGTTCATGATATGCTGATATATCCCTCTCATTCTCATTCTGACTTTGTGAACCCAAGAGATAAGGTAAAAGGCCAGCATGATAAGATCGACGATTTCAATGGGTTAGGCACAAACCAGAGACGTGATCGGGACTACTCACTGAGTTCCTCAGGGTGGAAGCCTCTTAAATGGACACGTTCTGGTGGCTTGTCTTCACGCACTTCAACATCAGGCCATTCCAGTAGCACAAAGGGCATTGATGCTTTAGATTCTAATGAGACAAAGTCTGAGACCGTGTTGCAAAGTGTATCGCAAAATCTGTCTCCTTCAGCTGATCATGCTGAGTGCGCAAGGTCTTCTCTCCCATGTGACGAGGCAAATGCCAAGAAGAAGCCGCGACTAGGATGGGGTGAGGGACTTGCCAAGTATGAGAAAAAGAAGGTCGAAATTCCTGATGGTACCGTCTTTACAATTGTTAATGCAGAAGCTACCCAGTCTCTGAATTCTAGCTTGATTGACAAAGGTCCTAGAGGAGGTTCAGGATTTTTCGATTGTACCTCACCTGCGACCCCTTCTTCCGTCATTTGTGGTTCCTCTCCAGGTACACACCAGCGCTCTTTTGTATTTTTGTTACTGTGGGGAAAATATTCAATTCATGTGGCGTTTATCAAGTGATAATATTTCAGTTTTTCACACATTCAACTGTTTGCAGTACTGGAAGAAAAAATTGATGAGTGTTTAATGTATTTATATTGAATATAAAATAGTCCCAATCAGAAGATCAGCCAAGCTAGAACAGAAGTATATAAAAAAATTAACAAAATGACAAAGGTACATCGACTATTTCCGTGGTTGTGGGAAGTCATAAATTTAGGAAAAAGCATGGTAATCAGTAACTAGATGTTATAGTTTAATAAAATCAGCATATGAACGTGGCAGATGAGACTATAATGTGTAGGAAATCATGATCGCATTTATGTCAACTTCAAGTACCAGAAGTTGAAAAAAGAATATCTAAGGTTATAGAAGCATTAGTGAGGAAGAGAGATAAGAAAGACACCCATAGATGAAGTAGGATAAAGAATGAGGAGAGGGTTTACAAAAAAGTTCTCATTTTATGATGACACGAGGATGCCCAAGGATAGAGAAGACTATAAATGAGGAAGATGATGCTAACAAACTATGAGGGACAGAGTAATAAAAGAGGAAACAGGCATGTCTTGAGACAGATAAAAGTCAGGAAGACGATGCTTTTCAGAAGGATAACCAATAATTTGACGTTTGACAATTCCTTCTAATGATTGCCTACCTTAATCCCCAAGCAGCGGTGGGGGCGCTCATCAGCATGGCGGGGAAGCCTAGCAGATTAATAAGAGAGAGTAGAAATATCAGGACTTTTCAAGGAGAGAGAGAGAGAGAGAGAGAGAGAGAGGAGAGACTGGTTGGGGCTAGTTTTCCCTTGGGTTCTGATATGTTCGGCCTAATGCTTGTTTCTAATATCCATAAATGGTATACATCTTACATTGTGGGCTGTTCTCAGAATTGTCCTATGTGGCTAAGGTATCTTAGAGAGAAGGATTTCACTTCGAAAAAATTGGTGCTTTTAATACTGCCATGTTGTGATCACTCCAGTCTGTTGTCTTTATTGCTATCATCAAGTGAAATGTGTTTGCAGTTTACTGAAATCTAACTCCTACATCTGTGTTTCACTGTGCAGGTGGGGATGAAAAATCATCTGGAAAGGCATCAAGTGATAATGATGTCAATAACTTTGGTTCACCTGGTTCTGGTTTTCAGAATCAGTATGAGGGTTCACCTGCTTCAAATTTAGAGAAGTTGGATCGTTTTTCAATACCTAATTTGGGTTCTCCTCTCAGTCAACTGCTGCAATCTACTGATTCGACTTCAGTGGACTCCCGTGTTGTGAGTTTCACTGCCTTGAGTAAGTTGCTTGCATATAAAAAGGAAATTTCTAAAGTGTTGGAGATGACCGAGACTGAAATTGATTTACTTGAAAATGAGCTGAAGGGGTTGAGACCTGGAAGTAAGGGTTACTTTTCTTCTTTCCCCTTGGCATCCAGTTCTTTGCCGGTGGGACATAAATGCTTTGAAGAGCACAATAATGTCACTGATACGATCCCGCCAGTTGCTACCCTGCCAGTTGTTACTTCCACAAATAATAATTCAATAACGATGCCACATTCTACAAGTGACTCGGAAGAAGTGCATGCTGATGTCAAGGAAAATGATCAGTCGGATGCTAAGGAATCTGTCATCATGAAAGAGAAGCTAACACTTACTGGTTGCAGTGTTGAAGATAATGTTGTGGCCTCGGTTGACAATAACATGCTTATGAAGAGTGAAGGTCTCGCATTAGAGCCCATTTCTAGTGACATTTATGAATATGCTGATGAGGGAGGAGATAACGTGTTTGATTTAATTCTGGCGTCCAACAAAAAATCTGCACGTGAGGCTTCTGAAGCTTTGATCAGGCTGTTGCCTGCCAATGAACGGAAGATCGATATTTGGAGCACAAATGCCTGCTCACAGAATCAATGTGCACTGAAAGAGAGATTTGCAAAGAGAAAGAAGTTAATAAGATTTAAGGAAAGAGTAATTGCACTTAAGTTTAGAGCCTACCAGTCCTTGTGGAAGGAGAGTTTGCATGTGCCTCCTGTAAGAAACCTACGTACAAAATCTCAGAAAAAATATCAGTTGAGTTTGTGGACAAATTACAGTGCTTACCAGAAGAACCGATCTTCCATCCGATTCCGTATGCCTTCACCTGGTAAGGAGAGATCTAATCTATGTCCTTACATTCATGAATATTTTAAACAGGGTTTGGTCTATTGATTTGCTTCTTTTATCAGCAATGGTATCAGTTTGCATTTATGAAACTTAACTGGTGTTCTAAGACATAAACTTCGTATCTGTGTTTATTTTGGTGTCTCTACCACAAAAATTGAACCCCATATGAAATGCTTGGACGAAACCCCTTCCACCCGACTGATCTTAGTGTTGACTGTCCACATTTATTCTCAAATGCACAGTTCAGTTTATTATCTGTGGTTCAAAGTCGATAGGTTTCTCTGAGCTTTTTGCATCTTTTTTTGATATTTCGTCTCAGCAGAAATGTTACTCTCTGAGGACTAATTTTGTTGTTTTCAATGCTCCCCTTCTTTAGTTTGCCTTCATGTGAACTTTTTCCCTCTTTAAATCAGGAAGCGTACATATGTGGAGAATCTCTTAATGTGATACAATTGATACTATCATTTTAAACTTTAAACTGGCCTTGCAGCAGGAAATCTGAACCCCGTTTCTAACACGGAGATTCTGAAGCACGTGAGCAAGCAGCTTTCTAATCCCCAAACTAAGCAGTATCGGAAGACGTTGAAGATGCCCACATTAATTCTAGACAAGAAGGATAAGATGGCATCAAGGTTCATCTCCAATAATGGATTAGTTGAGGATCCGTGTGCGGTTGAGAAGGAAAGGATGATGATTAACCCATGGACCTCAGAAGAGAAAGATGTTTTCATGGAGAAGTTAGAATATTTCGGGAAGGACTTTGGAAAAATTGCTTCCTTTCTTGATCACAAGACAACAGCAGACTGTATTGAGTTCTACTACAAAAATCACAAATCTGATTGCTTTGAGAAAACTAAGAAGCTGGAGTTCGGGAAGAAGGCTAAGTCCTCGACTAGTAACTATTTGATGACAACAGGGAAGAAATGGAATCCAGAAACAAATGCTGCTTCTCTCGACATTTTGGGCACTGCTTCAGCAATGACAGCTTGTGCTCATAAGTATTCTAGCAGCAGGTCGGGTGGAAGAACTGCATGTTACACGACTCAATTCGATGATAATCTATCAGAAAGGGCCAAAAGTTTTCATAGTTTTGGGAATGAAAGAGAAAAGGTTGCTGCTGATGTTTTAGCAGGTATCTGTGGTTCCCTGTCTTCAGAAGCCATGGGTTCATCATGTATCACTGGTAATTTCCACCGAAGAGATGGTTCTCAGGATTTGAAGTGCAAAAAGGGTGCTACAACCATATTAAGACGGCGTATGACAGCCAACCTTCTGCAGTCTGTTGACGATGAGGTTTGTTCGGACGAAAGTTGTGGAGAAATGGATCCTTCTTATTGGACAGATGGGGAGAAGTCTCTTTTCATAGAAGCAGTGACAGTTTATGGGAAGAATTTCTCAATGATCTCTACCCATGTAGGATCGAAATCCATGGACCAGTGCAAGGTCTTCTTCAGTAAAGCACGGAAGTGCCTTGGTTTGGATTTGATATGCTCTGCAAAGAAAATGCCAGCAAATGGAAGAGACTGCAATGCTAATGGATTTCCTTGCGAAGCAGGTGTGGACAGAAATGCCTTTCCTTGCGACGAAGGGGTTGGAAATGGTGGGGAATTGGAGTCCATGAATCCACAATCTACACATCAGGAAGTTAAAGAGATTAATAATCATAGTAATACAGCTGTAGATGCCATGGTGTCTGATGCCTGTCATAGGAAGGATAGCTCTCATTCAGCATTGGACGAGGACTGCCAGTCTGTGAATTCTGCCAATGATAAGAATCGCTCGCTACACAATCATGCAGTCGTGTCTGATGAAACTGCAAAGGAACAAGGAAATTCTTCTCGGGTCACAGTATCAGTTGGAAATGGTTTGGATGCTGAAACAAAGAGGGGGAATATAGGTCAAGGTGCGAAAGCCCCAGCTCACACAGCTGATAGCTCTTCAGCGCCCTTAAATTCTCATGTCACCTCAGTTCCTAAAGATGAACAAGGGCGTCTACATGTCAGAGTGCGTTCACGCAGTTTGTCTGATTCTGAACAATTGTCTATAAATGGTGACGTGAAACTATTTGGTCAGATTCTTACCCATTCCTCATCTGTGCCAAGTTCAAGTTCAAATGGGAACCGAACGCAGCGCAAGTTCAAGCGCAGATTGAAAGCAAGTAGCCATGGAAATCTGAGTACTGCCAAGTTCAGTCGTAAAAGCTCTTCAGGTCAAGAGGATGTTCCCTCAAGAAGTTACGGAATTTGGGATGGAACCCAAATGCGCAACGGGCTTTCATCACTGCCCGATCCCACCACCCTACTGTCCAGATATCCTACATTTGATAATTCCTCTAAATCTACCTCCCCTATAGAGCAGCAGCAGCCCCTTCTCAATGAACAGAAATCAAATTGTGATTCCCAGATGTCGGAGGTAAATAGTAGTAAGGTGGCTCAGGAGGTAGTTGGAGGGATTATTGTAGGAGAGATTTGTAATGATGATGATGATGCACTAGATACTAAATTGCATCGCAACAAGGCTGAGGATGGTGGCTCCTAGGAAGAGAGAATTAGCTGGTAGCAGATTTATGTTTAGAGAGAGCCTCTCAACAGAGGCACTCTCTTAGCAGCAATTGGTTTCTTTTGCTGCACCCCATGTATCATAGTTTCGTTGATGTCAATGAATGATAGCAGAATTTGACGGTTCTTATTGCCGTCTTTGTAGGAGGAAAAAGAAAAGAGTAATGCTTCAAAATTACTTTTCTTCAGTTTAACATAAATTTCAATTCCAGTCAACACTTACGGAGCTGTTGGGAATCGCCATTTGATTTCTGTTCATTTGGAATTTGATATTCCTAAATGTTTCAGGCAGAAGAGGTTAATAGTGCCATGCCTAAATAGCACATCTGGTTGGCAGATCTGATGGGGACCTATAAGAGGATGTATAGGTCTTATCTTTTAAATTATTTCTAGAACCAATCTTTTATAATATCTTTCATTAAAAAAAAAAAAACGTAAACGAAAAGATATGCTTTGTGATATTAAAGTATAAGGATAAGAGATTAGGACTAATCTTTTTGACATCCATGCTATGCTTTTTTCATCCACTCCATTTCTGGCATCTTCAGACCCCTTCCGGAGTGGCTCAACGATTTTGACAACCTTTCAACATGAACAAGAGACAAGTCCCTTTTTAGTCATACATGAAAGAAACAAGTATAAAACAAATACAAGAAAGAAAGCACTAGGAAGCCACTTCACATAAAATGCTTGCTTCATGTGCCAACTCAACAAATTGAGACGTTTATTTAAAGGGGGAAGCCATATAAAATATCATGAATGCTTCCATAGGAATAGGTTAACACGAGATGATTGGACAAGACCAATGCGCGCCAACCATGAAAATATTGTCTTCCCATACGCATACAAATAGTTATCTAATGAAATTGCATCATATGTGAAGGCATATATAACCCAGTAGAGTCTAGCCTACTATAATATTACTTGACTGCCAACGTGGGCGTTGTTCAAAAAATATAAATGCATCATACCATTGAATTTTTGCATCTCTATTATTCTCAATGGACACAAGCATCTGGACAAGAAAACGGAAGTATGACACTATGTTATATACTAAATTCAAAGCTTACCTCATTGGTTCTTGGGTGATAAAGGACCAATTGATGTGCGTGCAAGTAGTAGCTATAATCTCCAGGCACAGGTTTCTTAGCCTTTTGGTAACTTCTGGACAGAATGTGCATGGTTTCTTTGCAAGAAGAAAGAGGAATCAAATTCAAGATGGGGACAGCAACATAGAGAGGATCACCTAACAGGAAAAGACAGTTTTTTTTTTTTTTTTTTTTA
>NW_019268518.1:5516565-5578005 GCF_002738365.1 Cucurbita moschata
TTTTTTTTTTTTTTTTTTTGAGCAACGCATTTTCAGCACAGTCGATGAAATTGCGAGCTCACAAAAACGCAAGTCAACTAATGGTTGTTAGAAAAAAGTTCATCTGCAAAACAAGCAATGAGAACCCCCAAAAAATTTAAAAGTTGAAAGAATTGATCAACTTTAAAGAAGCATTACCCAATAGAGGATGCCTATTGAAGAAAGATGGACACGGATTTGGCGGGGTCATCCAGATTGAATTTCCACCTGTAAAATATATGACGAAATTTAAACCCTTTGGATTGTGGTGCATCGCACAGTTCACTTTCTTTATCAAGAATATTTCCACTATCAGACCAGCTGCAAACTCTCTTTAAATGGCTTCCAAAAATAATTGGAAAATAGTGAAGAATTTAGACCTTGGCAGTAAAGCCCATCGCACCAGAAAATTAAATTGTAG
Organism: Cucurbita moschata; assembly: GCF_002738365.1. Taxonomy (NCBI): domain Eukaryota; kingdom Viridiplantae; phylum Streptophyta; class Magnoliopsida; order Cucurbitales; family Cucurbitaceae; genus Cucurbita; species Cucurbita moschata. Next base: position 5,517,005 of record NW_019268518.1, read on the forward strand.
TTTTACGTACAAGCAGAAAATGAAAATGCGAAGATTATAAAAGTTTGGTCGTTGCAGTACGTGTAAATACATAAGGTGCCTTTTAAGCCTAATGGAATAAGCCCTCCCTCTTTCTTTACCAATCAGAAGTCTCTTGGGCATGTAATTGCAACTCAACAAACAGAAGAAGTCCTCTGTGACCTATTTCAAAGAAATCAGTAGAGGAGAAATGATAAAAAGGAGAGGTACATCCCCTTAAGTATTTCACAGAACAAGCGTGGTGAGGGTTAGCGGAAGGTATACCCATGCTTAGGACATACTTAAAAGTGAAAGAAACTCATATACTTTGGCGACAGTAAAACTAACAAAAATGTGAATAACAGCAGAAAAATCATTTTAAATAGAAAAGCATGTACAGAGAACTGTAGTCAGGAAGTTCTTCCAACAAAAGAAGATACCTGGACCAAAGTGTGTTCTCCTCGTTCGTCTATCTCAAGAACATTGACTTTTCTGAAAGCTGGTTTCCCTGCTCAAGTTATAAATTCAAAAAAAGTAAACATGATTGAATATTGAAGCTAGTAACTATTGAAACACGGTCAGATAGACAATGGAAGTAAACATGAACAGGATCATGATCGTGATGGCCATATAAAATTTATCTAGAAATCCATGAATAATGACACTCCACTTTCTTAGCCAACAACTTAAGAGACTTTTGCTTTCCCTATCACGTACATTTTTATGGTAGCAACACTGTCCACTCAAGAAAACATGAGTTTTATTGAATCAGCATATAAGATGCGAGCAAAAACCTGAGGAAGTAGCAACGTACAGGCCCTGAGCAACCTCAGGTATTGCATCCATCCAATTAGCAGGTCAATGCTCACCTACAAAGAAAGCGCTCTTAATCATTTATATGCAATTAACAGAAAAAAAAATGAAAAAAAAAAAAAACGTTCTGACAAGAAACAGAACTAGCTTTCACACATAGTGATGTAACCTCCAATTATTTTGCACCCTAACTCAGAGAGCAAGTGCCGCAACCATTTGCAAGAAATTTAAATCGTCAACCATATTCAAAGATTTTCAACGTTATTTTCATGCAATTTCAGAGGAACAAATGACCCTTGCTAATAGAATTTCCGACATATCATCTAACAAGTAACACTGCAGGATTAATATTACTCTCAGAACAGTAAACTAGTTTAAGGGATGAAATGAAAAAGGTTAACCATAACCAGAAATGTCATAATAGATGTACCTCATCATCTTGAATTATTCAAGTTACAAGTTTTTAAAATTCCTCTTTGTACCTTGCATAGTTTAGACAAGAAAAAACAGTAAGAAAGTCGAAGATATTATATGTTCAGATGTTCTAGAATGTTTACATCACATTTTTCTAGTATTAATGTATTTTTTGCTAGATAACTTCTGAAAACTAGCAACTTATATTCTAAAATTAGCAATTATAACAGCCAGAAGTTCAAAAATGAAAACGTGCAGATACGTGAAAACTTATCGATTTAATAACTGGATCTGCTTGTTTCCCTTGGAAAGAGCTTTCCCCCACCAATGTATGAGTTTGTAATACTTGCCTAGAAGATGACGCACTTTCTCTAGCATTTTTTAGGACTTGACTGAAATAATTACTCACCTATCCCTTTTATCTATAATTGCTTCGTCACCAGCCACTTCCTCATATTATTTATTCATTCTTGTTTTCCTTTACTACCAAAAATCAGGATACTGACACTGGGTGGGGGAGGCCTGTTACCTGTTATTTGTTTACCAGACAGATTTCACATTCATCAATCTTTCTAGGTTTGCAAGACAAGCGGTCCTGAATCGTTATTTAGGTGATTTAGCAATATGCTATATATCAGGATCCAAAGCCTCCTTCCCCCTGGCTAGGGCATCTGCATCTAACAGATGTTTGAGAAGAATCTTCATGTTATATTCTAAAATAAAGTAGTAGTAACAAAAAGTTACAGCTAAATTACATAACCTAAGTATCATAAGAATAAAACTCAAAGCAGCATAGATAAGCAAATAAAAACTTTGACAGATTTCAACCACGGTGAAAATTAAATCTGTTGAACCGGGACGGCTAGTTAGAAATGGCTGTAGACAATAAAGTCTGCAGCTTATAGAAACTACAAACAAAATAATCATTCTCTGAATATATATAACATGCAGAGACAAGACGAGAAATTTACAAAAAGTTATATTGCCTAACCTGTTTCTCCCAACGCAAAATGTTCCATCAGCAAAATATGCAGCAAACTGTGTATGAAGCATAAGGGTGACTGGTGAGGCATTCTAAACACAACCATGAAATACATTTCCTAAATAGTTGGTTAGTGAATTACGAAAAGGAGGAAATTCCTTGTGCCAAAGAGTAGACAATAGTCCAGGAGAAAATGTTTCTATACAAATTTATCAAATGGAGAGTAGCAGAAGCAGAATAACTAATTCTTAGGCAATAGTGCTTCATTAGACCGGGAAATGAGGTAGAAATACAGAAATAGCCTCAAGGCTTCATAACGTTGATACCCTCCCCAGCATCAGAGCAGCAGGCTTATGAACTGATGATGTTTCTATACTCTTTAACAATTCTAGGAGGCTAGTAACATTCTTACCGAAATGGCAGACCAAATAGGAAAAGGAGACATCTAAAGTTAAAAGAGGCACTCTAAATTCGTCACTAATACTACATCTTCAACATTCCATTGCAGTCTCAATTATTTGTTTCATTTCAACAATCACAACTGCCTTGTGCATATAAACTAGTAAATTGGGATTTCAACAATTTTCATTTGACACTGGATTATAGGCAAACAAGCAATCAGATATCAAACGATGACAATACATAACAATAAAACTTCTGCATATTCATGGAAATCTCGTCCAGCGTCGGGTTTATGTCACCTAACCTGAAGTTCCCCTTCACAGGCGATGAACAGGGACAGGATGCAACCCTTTTCAGTCAGAGGGACTCTGCTTCCTTGACCATCATTGAAGCTGCGTCAAAACTGTGCATTGCTGCCAGGTAATACTTGCAAACAAGACGGCTTACTTAATGCAATCTGAAAAATAGTTGGTGGCTCACAACTTCAAGGGAATTGGAAGCAACCAATAACACAGATTAAAAATACCAGTTAAAATGCATTTACCGTTTCGACGTATTCGTATAAAATCTCGAGCAAATACGGAGTATCTGATTCTTTCCATGGCAGCCGACGATAGACAACTTTTGAACAAATCTTCTAAAGCTTGTAATATATGAAAACAACTCAAGCTATCATGCAAGCTTTTGAACAAACTAATAAAATCGGGGGTAAAGAGACCGGTGTGAATAATCTGAGAACTGTTTGTGACAACCTGGCCATCGATCTATCTACACTTTCCACATTGATTTTGTTTCAAAACATCTTTAAAAAAATAAAATGTAATTAAATAAACAAGCACGCACACAAGTTCCAAATAATGTGCAGCAGTGCAATCTCTTTCACAACAGTCATAAATTTCCTAAATTAAAGACCACCGTACCTGTTCGTTCTGAATTCGCTGCAACAGTAATCGATGCAAAACAAGTTTCATTAACGATCAGCAATAGCATCAGAAATATCAAACACGAGAAAATCCGAGAAATATCAAACACGAGAAAATCCGATAATCTAGACAAAGTTTGAGTAGGCCTACCCCTCCAGTGGAGCCGATATCTTATATTTGCAAAAAAAAATAAAGCTCGATCAAAGACTTTCCTGACAAGTTATCACGCAAAGAAGAAGCGATCACTAAACATGAAATGGAAATGGCTTCTGTGAAAAGCGAAGTTGAACGGAAATAAAGAGAACCGGAGTCGGAGGGCTTAACGACATCGTTGTAGAACAAGCCGTCGTTGAGATCTGGCCATGGAATTCCGATAACCTGAAAGAACCTTCCGAGCATTATACGGATTGATCTTGAATGTGGAAATCGAGAAACAAATTTGGCCAGCAATGCATTCCGCGCCGCTGGTCCTTGAAATGCAGGAATTCAGTGCAGAATCACGAGCGGGAAGTAGCGTTGTCTTGAAGAGGAGAGTAAGAGGGAAAAGTAAGTTCAACAATCTCTTGACTCGGTCAAATCGGTAAAAATCGTTACATTTATAAACACAACGAGAAATATATATATATATAGAGAGAGAGAGAGAGAGAGAGAGAGAGAGAGAGAGAGAGAGCGGTCAGATGCGAATCCTCGTTATAAATGTTGCTCAACTAAAATTAAAAAGAAAAAAGAAAAGAAAAAGAAAATAATATATATTATGATTTAAATTTAATTTAATTTTATCTTAAAAATTAGAAGTTGATTCTTACCGTCTTGAATGTTAAATTTATATAGTTTTTTTTTTTGAACTTTTCAATCTAAATTTGATTAAATTTTACCAATTGTAACAATTTTTTACCCCTCCAGTATCCACCAATTTCTACTAAATTTTACTTGGCCAAACCATAGCATAAGAGACTAACACAATATCCAAAATGAAAAAGATTAGCTTTTATTGTTAATATATATAAGTGTATATAATGATTTACGAATTTGACCCAATTTTAATAACTAATTTCTTTTAAAATTATAAAAACTCAGTTAAATAACGTGATAATGGGCTTCTATGTATCTCCCAAAATATATTTATTTTTATTTTGTTATTTATGTACCAACACTTTAATCTAATACGCCTTGGTTGATGATGATTATTATTAAAACATATAGGGGTAAAATTGGAATTAATATTAGAAGTTACTAAAAAATGCAATTTGCCCAATAACAAATCAAATAACACATTATTGAAAATTGGGTATCTATTGTCAGGGTAACATTTTTAGCTTCTAGAAGTTAAATCTATAAATATTATTTTTATCTATGAATTTAGTTGTATAGTTATCCACTTTTTAAATATGCTTTAAAAGACTTAGAATTTTTGAAAAAGGAAAAATTGGAAGAGATTATTGATATCTATTAATATTCGTGAGTGCAAGATCCCACATTGGTTGGAGAGAAGAACGAATTCTTCGGGTGTGGAAATCTATGAAGAAAAGTCCAGAAGAGAAAGTCTAAGAATGACAATATCTACAAGTACTGAATTTAGAATATTACAGTGAGTATCCAAAATAAATTAACAGACAAGTTTAGACAAGTTTATGGCCGTGAGTTACTTCAGTATCGTAGTACTTGCAACTCGAACATAGGTTCGAGGTTTTCAAAATAGAGGTACCATGCGTCCTTGAACCGATAATCATCTTTTGGTTAGCTAACTAACTAAAAAGTAAGTGGAAAAATGATGAGAAGGAAACATCGAGAACACAAAGTCAACTTGACTCGGCCTTTACAAGGGAGAAAACGTCATAAACGTCGTAAACGCCAATTCAAGATCAGACATGCAAAACAGAAATTGTGCTCCATTTGCCATGAGTTTTCCATAAACACTTTTGGAAGGTTGAAGGAAAAGTACAAAAGAAATCAACCTTCCTGGGTCAACTAAAATAGTGATTGATTTAGCCGACAATATTGAATTCAATTCATGACAAAGTCTCCCATCTCCTCACATTTCACCATCTTTCCTCTATAATACGTTGTGTTTCTCATCACCTTCCTTCTGAGCCAAAATATGACAAAGCAAAATTGAACAACATTCCCACCGGGATTTAATACACACACAAAGACACTTTTTATTTCATCAATTTATACTTTGAACTGTCAAATACTGCCAAATACTTTGAACAAACTGGTGTATAATGGAGAATTAAACACAATAGGATACAGAGAAGAACACTCACAATAAATGGTGAAGGAGAGATCAGCAGGGTATGTTGGTTGGTGATGGAGGACCTGCTACCTGAAGAGTGGTAACTGGATTCCAGCTCTCGATGTCGCCACAATGACCGTTTTTCACAGTAACTACGGGAAAAGGGGTCGATTTGCTGATTGAATCTTGGAGGGTTAGTTTTTCCGAAGCTACTGCCTTGAGTCGGAATCGCTCTGCCCTTGAGCCGATAACCTGGCCTAAGACTGATGCTGCAATTGTAAATGCCATTGCTGACTTCGGCATTAAGATGGATTTCCTCAGCATAGCTATAAATGGAACAGCTGCATGAACGGCAGCAAACCAAGAGGGTGAGAATTTTTCGGTGTGTTCTCTCCATATTCCTAAAGGTACATTTGCTGCCATGCCTAGTAGACCGATTGCGAGTACTTTTGCTGGCAACGGTTGGGGTCGGAGATTCTTTGCAAATGCAGTCTTTGCTAATGCTGCTCTTGCTGCAACTACGGCTGGTGGACATCTAAATTTCATGCCTGGTGGGGGCTGAAGAGCTTTCGCAACAAGCGGTATGACATTGCTAACAGCACGGTACGACTTCGCAATTGGGCAGTTCCCCATTTGCAGCCACTCATTACCCACAGCTTCATGTGAATTTCCACCCTGAAAATGAACATAATGATAAGTCAAGAGAAAAGATCACATACATCCTACAGATTTTCATCCATTCCGATCACAATATTCTTTAGCATATGAATTCCATCATTTTTCACCTAACAGCCAAAGTACTCAATGGATATAACCCATCAAAGATTAACAATTGATCACCTTTGAAGAAGACTCTTTCTTGGATGACTCAAATTTCTTTTTCTGATTTTTCCACTTGTCTGAAAATGAATCAAAGCTGAAGGGACCTCCAGGTCCGAAGGAAGAGAGACTAATGGTGGCAGCTTTTGCAGCTAAAGGATTGAACTGCGATGGGGCTGGTTTGAGTTCTACACTCTCTGGATGCATAGATCTTCCAGAGAGTGGAACCACTCCATCTCGACCATGGAAAAGCCTAAATGCCATATCAAAATTAGGACCATCTTCAAAAATTGGCCCTTTAGCTCCACGCACCTATAACAAGTGTAGAAGCAGTTATTAGATTAACTAGAAATCAGAAAAATGTCAGAATTATATGCAAAACTGAGTTACAAGAACATCGAGGGAGACCTAACAACAACCTACATTGAAGATCATAAGTTTTGTCGAATAACTAAATATAACACTCGAATCCTGGAGCGAACCGCTAATAGTTATAACAACACACTAAGAGGATAACTAACAGAGGTACAAAAAGTGCATTTAATTCACCTCAGCCATGTCACTAGTGATAAGAAAGTATCCACTTATTCATCTATTAAGTCATACAAGCCAGAAACTAAAACAGGTATACGTATACCATCTACACTAGAATAAGTAGTGCTTGGGCTGGCAACACTAAACTATAAGAAATGATTTATATATAACTAGAATTAATATTTACATGTGTCAAGTGTTGTAAAACAAATATTTATATATTTATATATGTAGAGTATTGTAAATAGTTATAAAAATAATGGAACACTGAATAACTTTGACAGGAAAACTATTATTACATTCCTATTACGTTGAACCCTTAGTATAATTTTAGGGAAATACAGATGCATATCTGATATTAAAGTGTTTTCCATAGTTGAACATTGACCAATGTTGTAATTTATAGGACAAAACGAGTTGAATTAATTCATTTGTACAAATTCAAACACAAAATTATAGAAAGAAAAAACTTACAGGCATGGGGAATGCCATGGACGAGGAAAATGAGAAATGAGTCGGCTCATTAATATTCCTCAAGAATGGGCATCTTTGGATATCCTCTGTAAAGCCTCCAAGGAAATTATCCATTTCTACCTTCAATAACCTAACATACTCAAAGATGGAATGGTCACCATAAGTTTTTTACAACAGAATCGGTATATATTTATATAGAAGAAGAGTACACAAAGAAACAATATCCATAGCATGAAGGTTTTTCTTTTCAATTCAAGCATAAGAGCCCCAAAACCATACGACTGCTTAAAGCCAATTTTCACGAAGAAAAGTCAACCAAAGTAAAATGAACTAGGAATTAGCTTTTCTCCTAAAAGAATCTTCCCAATTCATCTAGAGGCCCTAATCACTAAAACCACTTCAATATGCAGGAGATGCAACAACACGCAGTAGTTGAAAACAAGGATATGCAAGCAATTCTAGACACAACTAACAAAACCGGTTGTTTTTTCAATCAACTCGATCAACACTTTGAGCAAAATTGTCATTCAATTAAGGCTATATGCGAAAAAATTCCACAACAACCAACTCTGAACTGAATCCATAGCTAACGGATCCTGAAAATACAAAACTAAAACACAAATCCGAAACAATTCGAATGTATTGAGCTCGTAAGAAGCAGATGTACGTCTAGCAAGTCAGATCGCACAAAAACTCCAACAATTACAACAAAAAAGAAACGAACGAAAATTGAGAACGCAATTAAAAACAGAAATTAAAAACACGATGCAAAGCCAGATCGGAAACAACAGAAGAAAAAGGAATGCAGAATCGTACCTGGAGATCAGAGAGAGAGAGAGGAAGAGGAGAGGATCGGAGAAGGGATAATAGGTAGGTGAAGGCAGAGATGGAGTAGAAAAGAGAAATGCTTTCGATTTTTGTTTTTCGTTTTTGTTGCAGAACAGAGCGGAGAGAGAGAGAGAGAGAGAGATGAAACGACGCCGTGCAAGACACACGCCTTGGTTGGAGTTCTGAAAGAGGGAGGGAGAAATTGGTAATTTTAATTGGGAAATTTTGGGAAAGAGGCGTGGCGTATGGCGGGCATCCGCGACCTTATTTTGGTCAACGCTTTGCAGCTGCCTCTGTTTTTTTCTTGCTGCCGAAATGGGCTTAGGTTCCCTCATTGTGGGCCCACGCGCCACGCGCTTCACGCGCTTTAAATGCAACTCTTCCTCTGCCCAGCCTGAACTTGGAAGTACTCCCCCCTGGTCTCCCTCTCTTTTTTTTTTTTTTCTTTTTCTTTCAATTATTATTATTAGGTTAATTATTGTTTTTTCTATTATATGAAAGAAAACACTCCATATTAATTTTTTACTAACTTTAAAATAATTTGAAAATAAAAAGACTAAAATATATTAAAATTTATTGAAAATATAAAGACAAAAATATAATAAAAATTACATAATCAAAATAATATTTTTATATTTATTTATTTATTTGAATTCAAAAGATAGAAGTAAATAAGGGAATGCTGAACTTTAATCTGTTTCACTTCCTTTTTGTTTAATTTAATTTAATTTAATTTATTAATTATTCCTCCCTCTCATTTACTTTCCTATTATTTCTCAACTTTGGAGATTTTTTTCTTCCTTTTTTTATTTCCCTCCCTTTACCTTTACTTTTTTTTTATTCAAAATAAAAATAATTCAATATTTATTATATAAGAACGTTGTGCACAAATTGACTATATATTCTATAACAGAGATAGATAATAAATAATTTCTAAAATTTTTATAAAAGTATAGTTGAATCTAGATTAATTTTTTAGTATAATTTAATGTTTTATCTACAAAATTATACTGAAAATGGGCAATTAAATTTGGTTAAAAATAATAATAATCACACAATGTTAAACCATTTTTATACTTGAAATTCAAAATTATTTTTCTTTTAAAAAACGACATGTCGGTTTTCGGGTACCTAAGAAGTCAAAATAATTTTTTATAAAAAAGAAAGTAAATAGAAATAAGATGAAATCCTATGAGTTCGAGTTTAAGAAGAAACTGAATCCATACAAATAACAAAAGAAGTTTTTAACAAAAGCTGTGATCAAAAGCAACTAACTGCCATCACTATGTACAGATGAAAGCAACCAGGAAACTGATGATGGATAGATTCACATCTCTACAAAACTCCAGTGCTTACACTAATGAGTTCTACAAATTCGACAATACGAAATAATCACCTACAAGCCTATCCTATACTATACTAAAAGAAACACCAAGGAAAACACACAAATCTTGCACTAAATAGACAGTCAAATACCAAAATCATTGAACCAACCGACCTACCGCGGTTTCGTTTCCTCACATGTTTCCTTGTACTCTGGCTTCAGCTCATATGTTCCTTGGTGAACACCCTTGTTGTTGTAGACACAGAGATCTTTAAGGATTTCTTTCATATATTGCTGCAAAAATCAGATCATGAGGTGTGCCAATTCAAGATAAATCTTATTTCAGGTCGATCGGTCTCTCGAAACAACTGTTTTGATGTCCAATATGGTGGTCTTTCAAAGAGAGTAAAGATGAACTTGTAGTTGACAAATTTTCATATTGGTTGTCTATCCAATATGGTTGTCTCTAAATCGATTGTTGACAGATTAATGTATATTTATAAACATGCTCTGAAATGATGCACAAGGAAAAAACACAAATGATTCATTTCGATGAGGTAAAAACCAGGTGATAAACTATAGGCGCAAACTTAGTACTAGATGGGTGTGCAAATTCAAGATAAAGCTTACTTCAGGTTGATCGGTCTCTTGAATCAATTGTTTCGAGGTCCAATATGGCTGTCTTTCAAAGAGCCTAAAAATGATCTTCTCCAATTCGCCACGCTCCTTCCTCAGCCTCTTATTTTCCGATCCCTTGCTCACCACCTTCTTCTTCTCCTGTATCACATTTGTTCACACAAAGAGTAAAAAATAATTCTTGGAAGCATTTGAACAAGCTTCCGCCTGACTACGAGCGAAACAGCGAGCAAAATCAAAATTGAAATTGACAATGAGAATATATGGAACAATGTAGAAAAGAAAGTAGTATAAGTACTGCAGCTCCAAATGACAACACGTCCATCCCTGGCATTGGCCTCATATGTCCTCCTGTGACATGATCAATCACCTGTATGGAATATTTGGAAATTTGAACTAAGATCATAAAAGAAATAACCCAACACCCAGGTACGCTGCATAGAAAGTTACAAAGGAGACCTGAATCTGTCTGCTTTTGGTCATAGACTTGTGAGTTCTTTCACGACAGAGTTTCCCGTAACTATCAAGATTTTGATCATGCGGCTTCATGTCAAATTTGTTCAGTATTTTTCCTTCAACAGTAAACTTCCCTAAATTGAAAGAAGAATTGATACCATCAGGCAGATATTCTGTAGTAATGATCTAAAATAATGTTGAATAAGTTCAAAGAATAAAAAAAAGTTATAGCTGCTATAAATTTCTGAAAGTCTTTGTACACAGAGAATTTCAATATTTCAAGATGAAAAATAGAAGTTATAGCTGCTCTAGATTTCTTGAAGTCTCTATAGCACACAGAACTTATCAGTTTTATTTGTTTGTCCAGTAAATAAGCAGAAATTTGAAGATAAAGATCAAGATGGTGGAAATTTGAATAGAAGTTCTCTATACTATAACTCAATCAATGTAAATCTCCTCTGCTAACATTACAGAATCTCAATGTAAAAAGCTGGAACGAACATATAAATGTCAAGACAGAAAATACTTAAGAACCCTGTTCGTATGCAAAGACAAATCTTTTCTGCAGAATTTGATCAACAAGTGCTTTGAGATCATTTACTCCATCTCTCACTGCTGAAAACATGTTTTAATTTTTCATCAGATAAAATATGTGCATCGAGATCAACTACCCCATCTCAATACACCAGATGTTGGACAGAAAAGGAATTAAAGAGGATTGATGAGAGAAAGGACACAGAAAGGGACGGAACTTGGAAGGAACTATAAGCACACAAGCTTCATCTCACCTAATTGGGAAGTACAACAGAAGCCTAATGAACTTGTTGTAGTCAGATTCATCTAAAGAAACTGTCTCTCATACTAACTCCCACATTGTAACATTTTCTTTTTCTTTTTTAACAATGGACACACTATATAAATAACCAGCACGAAGCGAATTGAGATATCTCTCACGCCCAAACCTAGGAATTTTAGAAAGCTTCCTAATGCAAATATATTTGAAAGAGATAATAGCAACAATTCAACCATTGCTGACGATCAAACTCATGATGTTTACTACTATAAAATTAATATTGAATAGACAATTTTGAAAATAATTACTGGCACACATATAGTCTAAAGTAAATAAAAATAGATATTCACATCCAAGATTAATGAAGATGCCAATAACAGTAGAACAAATTATATCAATTGAATCTCATATCATAATTAGAGTAATAATTCATCCAACTGACAAGTAAACATTTGAAGGCATCATATTCATCGGTCAGTTTTTAATAAGCAGGCCAGAGCGACATAAACCAACCTTGTGCTGACTCAGAAAATACAGACATCGGAATGAAATCTGTGGACATATTCAATGAGTAGGCCCTTAATGCTTTTCCAGAGTCGGTGTCAGCCAATTCCATGGTAAACTAAAATCATAGAGGCATTGTAAGCTGAAGAAATAAAGCAAACAGATGCTGATATAATTAATCTCTAATTTCACTTCTAGTATAACTAATAACCAGTGTAAGTACCCTTGCTTGAGAAAAAAAAAACTTAAGCCCAACTTTGATATAACAGATAAAGTTTCTTGCATTTAGAAGTAAGAAAATCTACAAGGGTTAAAAAGGTAAGTAAATCGACAGTCTGTTAGGACGAATAATAGAACCATTACGACGACCTTATTGGAATAAGATTGTTCCTATAGGTTGTACCTTGGTGTGCTTGAGTTATTAAAAATAATAATAATAATAATAGAACCATTACAGGAGCTGTGAGTAAACATTCTTTAGAGATAATTGTAGTAAAATATTGTATCACAATTGGAAGGCCAAAGCCCTGAAAGGCGCTCTCAGCAACATATGGATTAGTTTTCACTTCATGGATAAAGTATTCATCTTCTATGACAAATAACTCTACAATTTATTAAAGGAGAAATAACTAAGAACTATCTTGGAAATGTGCCTTGCAAGAAAATAATTTAAAAGCAAAGAGAAAGTCATTAACATGACATGGCTAGCATTACAAATAGGTAATCTGTCATAGTATTATGGTAAACTTAGTCAAATTGTGATGAAAAAAACTATTTTCTTACTAAAAGGTACCTGAGCCTCCTTGCACACGACCAAACCGAAGGTCTAGTAATTTTTAGCTAAAACCATGTACAAGTCACAACAATTACACAGAGCATCTTCTTATCTAACACGCTAATAAACCAGAGATCAACAGCAAAAAATTCGCTCACCAATTCAAAGCTCTAAATAAATTCTAAACAGTGACATAGTTTGGGAACACATAGCATTTCACAATCTAAAGATTCTATTGTTACTCATTTAGATATTATGTTCTCTGATACTTGCACATCAACCATGTCTACTTACAAACATCTCAACTAAGTTTATGGGACAATCACATGAGCCTATAACATCTGGTTGTGAGAAAACTTGTAGAACTTACATAAAGTTGAATTTGAATCAAAAAGTCACAACTTGTTATTAGTCAACAAATAATTTTAGGAATACAAGGTCGGTGTTGGGAAACATTTGAAGTTTTTAATTTGGAAACACATTGGACCCTTTGCCTCATCACCAGGCACTATAGACATAAAAGTGTGGCTAGAAAAAATATGGAAGAAAAGACAAGGAAGATTTGTGACGGAAAGCATGGACCCAAACAATTCAGTCATGGGCTCAGGGCGGGTTAAACACGAGAAAATGGGGACCAACAGTGATAACCAACAACATCCCGTACAAATCCTTTAGTCAGTAGAAAGTGATAAAACACTACCACTAAATTACTTTATTTTTACCAATCTCCATAGATTCCTGATCCCCTGTGTTCTAAAAATCACAGTTCAAATTAAATACATATGATTGTTAGGAAACCAAGCATGTAAACCAGAAGGACCCCATTCACAGAAAGCATCACGAGAACGTAACAGTGAGAAAGCAATTTAGGCTAACCACCCGGCAATGAAACTTTAACAAAGAATAAAAGTTTCCGTAATCAGTGAAATAAGGAAGGAACAAAAAGATTAAACTATAAGGAAGGAACAAAAAGATTAAACTGAGTAATCAATGAAAACAAATTATAAACTAAAAGAACGGCAAATGCATGCACAGAAGCAAACAGAAAGCCCTAAGATAAAGACAGTATGAAAACAAGAAGCAATGAACAAGGCAATCTAAAATGGAAAACATGCAAAAGAAAGTAAGAAACGGAAGAAATCACACAATACAGTAAGAAGAGAGCCCCCAATCCAAAACCAAAAACGCCATAGCAAGATGACGTTATATACCTCAGTAGATGAAGAATCATCGTCGTCATTCGACTGCAGAGGATCAACAGAAACAATGACCTTAGCGACCGGACGAGAAGGATCATCCGGCGAATTGGAAAGGGCGCGAGTTACAACTTGCGGGCATTTCAATAGCCACATTGCTCTGTCCGCCTTGTTCGTCTCCAAGAAGTCGGTTCCGGCGGCGGTGCTGCTATTGCTGTGGAGTTTTCTGGAACTGCCACGGTCGATGGGTTTGTCGTCGCCGTCCATTGCAGAAGAGAGAACAGGAAGAAGAAGAAGAAGAAGGAAAGCAATGATACGTCTACGGAAGTGAAAAAAATTGAAAGGAAATGGGACAAACGGTTTTGGTTAGAAAGGCATTTTCCGTAACTAACCTCGGTTCCAAGATTTGGATTATATGGACGAATTGCAATGCCGGAAGCCCGGAGAGTGGGGTCCACCTCAATATGCCACACCTGGCTTTTTTCTTTTTTTCTTTTTGCTTATTAAATAATATATATTATTAATTATGAGTTTAATTTCTTAAGATTATATATTTTTAATTATGTTTACAATTTTAAATATGTGGCCTTTTTTTTCATATTTATATTATTAATTATGAGTTTAATTTCATTATATATTTTAATTATGTTTATAAATTTTAAATATGTGGCTTTTTTTTTTTTCATATTAAATAATATATATTATTAATTATGAGTTTAATTTCTTAAGATTATATATTTTAATTATGTTTATAAATTTTAAATATGTGGCCTTTTTTTTCATATTAAATAATATATATTATTAATTATGAGTTTAATTTCTTAAGATTATATATTATAATTATGTTTATAAATTTTAAATATGTGGCCTTTTTTTTCATATTAAATAATATATATTATTAATTATGAGTTTAATTTTTTAAGATTATATATTATAATTATGTTTATAAATTTTAAATATGTGGCCTTTTTTTCATATTAAATAATATATATTATTAATTATGAGTTTAATTTCTTAAGATTATATATTTTAATTATGTTTATAAATTTTAAATATGTGGCCTTTTTTTTCATATTAAATAATATATATTATTAATTATGAGTTTAATTTCTTAAGATTATATATTATAATTATGTTTATAAATTTTAAATATGTGGCCTTTTTTTCATATTAAATAATATATATTATTAATTATGAGTTTAATTTCTTAAGATTATATATTTTAATTATGTTTATAAATTTTAAATATGTGGCCTTTTTTTCATATTAAATAATATATATTATTAATTATGAGTTTAATTTCTTAAGATTATATATTTTAATTATGTTTATAAATTTTAAATATGTGGCCTTTTTTTTCATATTTAATATTATATATTATTAATTATGAGTTTAATTTAGACATGATTTTCAAATTTTTGTTTCTAAAATTTTATATGTTTTTTTTTAAATAAAGGATGAAACTGAATATAGGGAAAGGACAAAAAAACAGAGTACAATTTTCAAAAATCGAATAGTTATAAAATCAGTTAGTAAATCATCTTATAAGGAAGTATATTGAAAACAACGAATGAATGTCGATATCTTGACATCGCTTCTATATTCCATATAAGAAATGACTGTAGAGTCAAATTTGCAAGTTTCATTTATTCTTTCATTATCCTATGATTAAAAAAGTGAGTCCAAAGTCTAAAGGTCTTAATCCGTTAATTTGCTAATTAAAAGCTTTGAAAATCATAGTCTAAAAACATCTAATTTATCTTTAAAAAAGTTGCGCTCAAATCGGAATCGGAACATTTATGCATTGGTAGGTTGTTGGGCTTAACCCAATACCTTACAACACGATTTAAAAAAGTTGCGCTCAAATCGAAATCGGAACATTTATGCATTGGTAGGCTGTTGGGCTTAACCCAATACCTTACAACATGAGCTGACGACAACTATGCACCACGTGTTCGTGTTCTCGAAGGCACCCCTCTTTTTCAGGATGGTTCATAGCACCACACCAATCCATCTCGAACTTGGTGATTAAATTCTACTACGGTGACGATACTGTAGGGGAGGTTATGCGAAAAAATAGCAAATAATAACTATCCAGTGATCATTGGAAACAAGAGTTCTTTCTTTGGCAACGAAAATCAGTTTTAATCCTAGAAAAGCTGACAGCAATGGACATGGACATGGTAATCTTAAAATCACAAAATAACTATTTCCTCAGCTTGAAGACAGTCAAGTTGCATATTGTAAGAGTTATGTATTGAAATCCTCTCAGGAAATTTCATATTTTAACAGAATAAGTTAAGGCTTCACACTGAAGTTGAATCAGAGCTGTTGCTTCCCATGGAACTTTGTTTCCTTTCGGCCTGAAGCGATCGACACAACGATTCAAGCTTTTCTTTCTGATTCTTGGTTTTCTCCAGCTGTTTCTTCAAGCCTTCCCGCTGCTCAACCAGAATTCAACTCAAAATACAATACTACAGTAATGTAAAGACTGATTAAGCTCTTAAGTGCACTTAAAATGCAGGACCAAAGTTTTCTAAAGCTCTAAGGTGCAATAGCGCCTCCAGAGACATAATAGGTGCAATGCGCCAAAAAAAGTGCATACCGTTTTTTTTTTTTGTGAGATGCACTATATATATGAACATACATAAGGAAGAAACAGCATGGTTCTAGTTTTTAACTAATAAAGAAGAAAAAACCGTAAAGGCAAGGCGCTAGACCTACGCACACGCCTCACGGTGCCTTCCAAAATACCGCTTAGGACAGCGAGAGCCTAGTCTACATAGTGATTTAGTTCACATAAATCTGACTCTAGCCTGTTGTACAGCTATGTGAAGCACATCATTTGACTAATGAATAGTGAAAGTCAATGACAAATGTCTGAATTTGTTATAGTTCAAACTAAAGACAGTAGAGATTCAAATATGTATCTTTAAAACAGATTATTAGCGATTCAAATATGCAAACTTTAAAAAAGATTATTAGCGCTTAATGAGTTATACTTAAATTAACACAAATAACTACGGATGAAACTACTGGAATAACAATGTGACATGCGGTTTCCAGAAATGGCAACATGCCCACTCAATAAGGCAATAAGGTACATGCATTTATGATATTGAGTTTATATCTGCATAAATTAAGATGAAAGCAAAACAAGCATAAGATGAAGCGTAAGGTTTGTTTGCAAAATGGTCAGGTCCCATTTACTTTTAAGAACAATAATACAACAAACATTTATTTGGATAGTTATCTTTTAAATGCTTTTTCTTTTAAAGTAGCTCGTCTCGTACTTTAGAGCTAATGCCATTTTTCTTCCTAAATCACGAACTTGCGATTAATAGTATTTTCAGGTGCATACTCACTTTAATCTCTACCAGCCACCCAACCATATTTTTTTTAAGTATTTTTTTTAAATAGAGACAAACAACTGTTTTTGAAACAAGGAATTACTGTTTGATGTTGCCAAACAAATATACAATAAAATTATAGCAAGTGTAGGTATACCTCATCAAGAAGCTCAATAAGAGTAACGTCTGATTTCTCACATTTGCTCTTCAAGAATGAATTTTCCTTCTTGAGTTCCTTGATGGATTTTGTCATCTATATACATAGAAAGAGAGACAGACTAAACAATTGAGGAGAGAAGAGCACAAGTAGATAGTAGTTTAATCAAGTGTATCGTGCAACAAGAAAGCCTTTGGGGACCTTTACCCCTCTTTCGAGAGAGAGAGAGAGAGGTGAGTGGGGGAAGAAGAGTTTACCTTCTCAATTTCTTGTTTGAAGGTTTCAAATACCTCATTGCTTTTTAATAATGCATCCTGTAACATTAATCAGTACATAAACTAAGCTTAGGTTAACTTGGTAAGTCATTCCATAAATGACGTAACGTAATATCATTAGAAAAAATTCATTTATATGAAATATGTTTCTAAATTAATTTAAAAGATCACTACCAAACTCAAGCCCTACTTGGAATTGTTGAAACTTTTCTCCATCAGCTGTTAGTTGTAAACGCAGATTTTTTTCTGTTGCCAATAATTGTGAAATTTGCTCTGCATATGATTTCATTTGAGATTGTTCCTGAATCAATTTCTCCTCACATTGCTTAGTTTTCAGATCAGCAATCTGAAGTTCTAGTGTTTTCTGCTTCAACTGTTTGATCATGTACAAAACATTATGAATCAATTTAGCCCCACAAAATAAATAGTTAAACATGCAAGGTGTACTGACTTCAGCCACAGAAGAGTAAACTTTACCTTCTGTGCAAATTGTTGTTCGGAAAAAGCAAACTGATCAATAAGTTGCTTCAGTTTATTCCTTAAGCTGGAGATATACAAAAATTTTGGAGAACCAAAAGAAAGAAATGTCATTTTTATAATTCAAGTCCTCAATTAACTATTCAAATAACGTTTTAATGGGAAAATCTAACATATTGATATTGTTTACTTAAGAAACTAAAGTATACTAATTGCTCAAAGATAAGTACAAGGAGAGGTCCATGGACAAGGGAGGAGAAATTATCAAATGACTATAAGAATGTTGCTCTTATGAACAAATGGTTCTGCCAGTCTAGAGCCCTGTAGCACAAGATTTTTGGCAAGTTTGGGGATCACTCGAATGGTTGGGTATGTATGCAAACTTAGAAGAGCTATTGTTGTTATCCCAGATCCTCTACCCATCGTTTACACCATCGGCAAAGAGATCGGGGCATTTGGTCCTTTGAGTCTACAAAGATTCTCTCAAGCAGTTCAGTTTTTATAGACACCTCTACAATTCTCAGTATTATGGAAGATGCGTCCCTTATTTTTTTTAAAAAAAGGTATTGAGGCAAAGTACTTCCTAAAGATAATATCGAACACCATTTTTACTTTTAGAAAATGGTAGCATGGCATGCACTTTTAGAAAATGGTACACGGTATTCAAGGTTAGCCTTCACACAATTTAGAAGCAAAAACAAAAATACTTGTCTATTTTAACTATTTGAGCATAAAATGAACTTCATCTTACGTTTCATTCTCTTTCAGCTGGGCAAGGCATTCATCCTTTTGCTCTTCTAGCTTAATGCTAACATCCTGTCAAATAATAAACACGAGGAATATAATAATAAATAATAA
Organism: Cucurbita moschata; assembly: GCF_002738365.1. NCBI lineage: Eukaryota > Viridiplantae > Streptophyta > Magnoliopsida > Cucurbitales > Cucurbitaceae > Cucurbita > Cucurbita moschata. The sequence continues at coordinate 5,536,228 of NW_019268518.1, forward strand.
CAAGCACAGAGAGAGGAGCCCTGATTTACTTAACCCAAGTATAGATTTGCCTGTTAAGTTTCATCAAACAATTTACATGCATCCTTAAATTTGTTTTATCATTATCATTTTGTTTAAATAGGAAACGTTATCAGTTCTATTAATAGGTAATTGGAAAGGAGAAAGGACAAATAGCAGGTCCAACGACTTCAACATATAATTGAGAAACAAGGCAAGCCACCATCCCAAAATAAATAATGTATAAATAGTTAGTAAAAAATTTAATATCAAAATAAATGGAAGAGACAGTTCTCAAGATATTCGGATACACAAACATTGAGGAATTTTCAACAAAGTCCAAAATTGTAATAGAAAAACAAGAAAAAATTGTAACCAATGCAAAGCTGACAAAACAATTTTTGAGCATGTGCACTATATGTAACAAGTTCCATTTACGATTTATTTTCAAAACAAGAAGATCAGAACTTGCAATTGTTCCCTCAAATTAATTAAACAATTCTCACCTACTGGAGGAAATGTAGATATAAAACCCACTATATCTTTAATTGTTTTACAGTTTATAATCAAGTTACTCGCACAAAATCATACCTTGATTGCATCCTGAAACTTGACTGATAATTCTGTTCTCAGGCTCTGTCCCTCAGTTGAGACCCGTTTGCATTCATCCTATGTTTCATTTGCGTAGATATTATTATTTATTAGAAGGTAACTTATATAGAAAAAAAGTAACGATAGAGATGATTGAACGGAGAAGAAAACAGGTATACAATGGAATTCAGATAAAACTGGTGACAGATCAAGAAGCAGAGAGATACATACTGACATAAATACCCAGTCAATACCATACACATCAACCGGAACCTCAATTTCTATATATACATACGTCGAAGTGTCATATTAGTTATTAGCTTTCTCATAACAATTTAACAAAAAAAAAAAAATTAACATTTGAGACCAAATTTATAGATTTGTGGAAATACTATAACTAAATTGAAATGAATTTTAAGTACAAATCAATGTTAAGAACCACCAAAAATAAATAAATAACCAAGGCTAGAATTCTAATGAACAAATTAACTTTTATATGGATAAAAACTGTAGATCATACCATTAGCATTTTGTTTTGACGCTGCAACTCCCTGCATAGTGACTCCAACCGGTCCCGGACAACAATAGCTGTGATAGTTGATGATGACATTACAAATCCGTAGCATGCAATTCCCAAATTAAGTATCATTGAAAATGCAAACCAATTTGAATAATGCAAGGACAGAAGAAAATTTTCCGAAGAGAGAGATGATAAATGAGATAATGTTATCATGCTATAAGCATGTCCAAATCTTTTGCCCAAATAAAATAAAGAATTATTAACTCCTACAAAGTTTTATTGACCTCCAAATAATTGAACATAGGTGTTTTTACTGTAATATAGCATATGCAAAGACAAAGAAAAAAGAAAAAAAAGAACTCTGCAGTAGCAAAAAATAAGACTGATCTAAAGTGCAGCAGTGTGGATTATTTTCAGTCTGCTACAACAAATAGGTAGACATTCTTATTGAAAATACAGAAGCAAGTCCATTCGTTGCCCATAGGTCAGATAAGAAAGAAAACTTCCATTTCCAACAAAAGGCTGAACCCAGAAGCTTCACTGAAGCTATATATGAAAAGAAAGTAAAAACATGAAAAAGAGGCTCACTTAGCTTAGAATTTGCATTAAAATTGAGAAACCTTTGTTGTCTTTTTAAAACAGTTGACAGACATCCAAACAATCTAATTGCAATCAAAGTTCATACTTCTAACTTCACACTATCTTGTAGGTATAGTGCTCAATTTGTTGTTAAAGACCAACGAATAACCAACATACATCATCATCTGGAATAAATTTCAAAAGAACTTGAAAATCAGACAATTGAAACAATAAAACTTGTCAAAGTTCACATCTATACTTGCCTGCATCTCTTTCTGTAAGAACTTGGTGATACTTTAAAGTAAATTCAAGAAATTCCTTTTCTGTCTTAAATGTCCGCTTTGGATTCTTGCGTTTGACTTCAGCACTTTCCTGAAAGTTAATGCACCTTAGTACTCCCAACGTAATTGCTGGCCTTTAAATAGGATGCTGAAGACATGGGAAGTAAAACATAGCTTTCTATTCAACCAAATTCAGTCCATGGTAAATCACTGCAATGCTCCATGGAAAAACTTATTGTCACATCTTTTATCTAACAGGATAACTACCAGTGAGAATATTTATGAATGAGTTAAAAAAATTATCATGACTTTTATACAAAATGAGTTGCTACAAAGCATTGTCAATTACTCGTCCTTCACAACTAACAACATTCTTTAAAAGTAGGTGTACTAAAGCATGATGGGTCTTGGAGCTTCGGTTCAAAAACCAAAGAGAAGGCAGGACTTCTTTTTGTGGAGCCTAATAGCAAAATGCTGATAAATATTTTTATATATGAGAAGAGAGATAAGTTTCCATTATAATAAGAGGCAAAGGAAAAAAGAAAACAACTTCTGATATCAAGTCCAAGAGCTAACATTGGAAAATATTTCAAGTACTTTGGGAAACACAACGAGTCAACATCAGTTGTACAAATCAAAGAAGTGACCAGGACGTATTAAATTTTCTGAATCTTTCAGAAAGCTAAGAAATGCAGAAATAAGGTCAAAATAAATATTACCCATGCTAAAATGCAACGAAGCAAGCAATTCAAAAATTACTCACAGGCTTTATGGTTTTTGCACCTTCAACAACCTTTGTTGACAATATTTCCTTCTCATGTGTTGCGGATGCATCTAAGTCACCACCTGTGATGGCAAGAAGTAATAGAAGATAATAATGAGTACACTTTGACAACAGGAGCAGCAAAACTGTGAGCTACATGCCTGTTTACGCGAATCCCAGCAACCGACTCATACTACAATATTTGACACCGAAAAAACTTCTAGAACATTTAATACTCCAGGTAGTTGACTTGTATAGTTTGAACTCAACCTCGAATACAGCATTAACACCTCGATCCATTGAGCATTGCACCCACAGTAATTGCAGCAAACAAAATTGAACACATTAGTAATTAGATGATAGTGTCCTTCTCCGGTAATTGGAACAGAAGACTCCTAATCAATTCTTTTTTGTCACCGAAGGAAACAAACCAACAAAAGGTTGGTGTTACAATGTAAATGATCCAATATTTTATTGGCAAATCAAAACTAAATTTGCTAATATTTTCCACTAAACTGATTCATATTAAACGAAGGGAAAAATCTCTATTGGCATCCTTTTCAAATTATATTGTCCGATTTCCTGATCTCAGCATCCCTGCATATCTCTACTTCTCTTTTGGTCTCATTAGCATGGGCGTCTTGTCCCCTAACTTGCCAACAACTGTTAGCATCCAACAGCATTTCTTCAATGTATTGTTTTTCTTGCCAGACAAAAGCAGGATGAAACAAAGGAATGTCATGTATCCATTAATTCAAAAATGCGGACCGCAAGGTAAATAAACTAACCCTTCTCTGATTAGTATCCTGATTAAGAAAGATGATAATAACAAAAATGCATACGGCAAGGTAAATAAACTAACCCTTCTCTGAACTTTGAGCTTCCTCTTGAGCTTGTCCTTTTATTTTGCTGCATGCAGACTCATCAATCGAAGTCTCGTTAGAAGCTTCTTTAACGTTAAGAATGGCAGTTTCTGCTTGTTCCGTACAGCTCTTATCAGCCACCTTTTCCAAACCCTCCGAATTATTAAATTTTACTGTCTCAGATAAAGCAACAGGAAAACTTTCTAACTTCTGGGTCTTCTCTGTTTTGTACGGTTCAGTTTCAGAAGTTTCCACAATCTCATGCCTTTGCCTATTGGAACAATCAGATTCTGATTGAGTTTTGTATATGCAATCTAATGGCTTCGCTTGTTCAGAAATTTGAGCTGAAGGTGATTGAGTTTCTGCGGAGCTTTCAACAAAATCATCCAGCGATGAATTAACTTCAGGAGGGTGATTTAGACCTGGGTTCTCCATACGACCTACATTTTGTACAATCATGATCAGAATTTTTATGCAACACCATATGGGAATATCATCACATGATTGGTCAAAAACGAAAATGAAATCTAGAGCTTCCTATCAATTTTGATTTAAACAAGGTACACTTTTAACCACACTTCTTTAGTAACATCAGGAACTTGGTTCTAGACTCTTACTTTTAGGATGGGAATAATGCAACCTTGTCTACCCAGCAGGTTGAAATGTTTTCCCGCTAAATCAGAACCAACACTCAATCTTGGAGTACTTGTCTCACGACTTCTGAAGTACTAGAAATTCAGGTAGTCGTTCACCATCATCTTGTGCTGGATGTCCTTCTGTCCCAAAAAACAAGATGATTCATTTCAACTCCTCTTATATGAGCATCATCTGGACACCACAACTTCTATGAACAAATAAACCGTCATACGGTTTAATCCGACCTCCACCGATAAAGCTACATACCTAAATCGAGGCCTTGGCTAAACATGCTGCTCCAGGAAGAAAATAGCGAATGCAATATGTTTGCAACAGCATGCCATACATGTAGCCTTAAGAAACCAAATACAATAACAGAAAGAGTCAACCAAAACCTTAGATTACAGGAACAAGAAAACTTCAGCTCAATTTTCAATTTTCAAAACTTGCAGGATAGCACGACGCTTATATCATCAAAACCCTCGCAAGATTCAAAAGTTATGGAGAAGTAACCATTTCCTAACTAGAACAGTGCGCCACATGCAGTTCGCTACATTTTCCAAATAACCAAACGGAAAAACAGAAAGCAAACTAAATCATATCCAGCAAAAGGAGAAGAAATCCGCGCAGCTTCTCTAGAATTTTGAAGCTCGCAAGTAGAAAAGCGAAGAAGAAAATGAGAGAATTACCAAGCTGCTTGAGAACGGTGAAGTTGACACCGGCGGAGCGATCTACGGTGTCCGTGCAGTGACTCAGTCCAGCCCCCGAAGCTCCCCGAACCGATTTCAATAGCGTCAACTTTTTTTTTTATTTCTTCCCGCAATTGCCATTAGCGACGCTGTATTTACTGGATTTTTTTAAATAATAAATAAAGATGCTCTTTTGTCCTAAATTTTTATTATAGTTCCCTATAGTTCCTAGTTTAAAATTTTTATATTTTAAAATTTTGGGTTGAATTTTGAATTTAATTTTGATTCGGTCTTTATGACTATATATTTACTCCTAAGTTTTTATTTAATGTTTATTTTTGTTCGTGTTAAATTTAGTTAATTAATTCTAAACTCGAAATTTCGTGTTTATTTTTGTTCGTGTTTATTTTTATATTTAATGTTTATTCATTCTATATATTTAATGTTCATACACTTTAATTCTATATCTCGTAGATCCTTAACTTATTCAACGTTTTTTTGTGTACCTGTTAGACATAAAATTATGAGGCTCGACACGAAATCAATTTTGTCTTAAAAATGTGGAGCCTTGATTGATACCTCAACCTGAACCTAAACCTCACTTAAGGTTCGATGAAGCAAAAAGACAATCGAAAAGACTGTTCAAGCTAGAGATAACCTAAAAGTTGGTCATGACGAGTGTACGATTATGGCGTTAAAGAGTCAGTAAACTCCAAAAGGGGCTGGCCTTTTTCGATTACACTCCGGATTTGATTTCAAGCATAACATCATCAGTTTGATCTCGAACTTACTCAACACTTTCACAGTTCAAAAGCAAGTTTGCCCGTTCGGAATACAACGAACGACGAAAAGTCTAACTACACAAGAAAAAATATGACATGTATGGGGTTAGCTTGTTACTAAGATCTTGTTGACATGAGATCTTCACATAGACACTGATCGCTTGCAGCATGCTAAAGAACCAAGCAACTAAGAGCCAAAATCTAACTATGTGCACACACAAGAACAAAAAATCAGTGATGCTTCTCAGCTTCAAAGGTGGAAAATTTTGGCGTCGGCTATTGTATCTCAAGAAGAGGGCTTTTTATTAGGTTTTTTCTTGGCTGTTCTGGCTATAGCATCGCAAATCTCCTTTTTTCTTTTGCTGTTACTGTTGGTATTATTGCTGTTTGTATGGTTCTGGTTGTTGCCACCGCCCGTGCTCGCCGAGCTCTTAGCATGAACTTCGAGGGCATCCTTAACGAAAAACTTTAACCTCCACAGGGTAGTTTCACTCTACATGATGCAGCAATAAACTCAATTAATCGTTATGTCATCGACAAGTCCAAGGCACATGAAAGGAGCGAAGGGGGAGGGGAGGTGTAGCGCATTGCGATAATGTAAATTACAACCTGTGCATCGATATCGAGATCGACCTCCACGGCAGTGGCTTGAAAACTTGGGTTAGTTTCAGCAACAATCTCCAACGCTTTGCAGAGATCTTCTGGAGACAATTTGGTGAGGGCTGCTCCAAGCTTTCTCTTTTCTTCAGTTGATATTTTTCTGAACCACACATTGATAGTATCAGTCCACTCTATCTATCTATTGAGTGCGAGTCATTTTCTAATGTCACAAGCACATCACCCCATGAATTAACCTCAATTACAAAATGCAATTAAACATCACTGGTAAGAGTTTTATATGGGGGCACGCAACTCGTGCTAGTCAAATTCAAATATGTCAAAAGGGGCCAACCCGACCAAATTCTGAATATCCTATGGAATAGGTAGGAGGGGAGGTTTGGATCGGAGAATAAAGGCTTTGCGCCATAGACGGTCTTGTATTTCACTTTCTGCACATAAGCCTAACATCCCCATTGAATATGGTCCAATGAGGGTGTGCTCTCCCGGTCTCGATTTGAGTTTAGAGAAAGGAACCGAGCTGTGGTGTGGAGACAGGTTATGTAGTAATGTGATTGTGCAATTATACCAATCATTGTACCAGAAAACAACTTCGAAAGCTGCAATTTGCAATAACAAAAGAGAGAATGAACCTGCAGTTTTGCACGACAAGTTCTCGAAGCTCTTCCAGTTGCATATCTACCTCGTAAATCTGAAAACAGTTCATTATCCATGTTTAAACAATCTATTGCTTTTCCCATATAAGATAATAGGAAAGCAAAGGACGTAGGCAATCTCCAGACGAACTTTCTCAAGATAGCTAAATCCTAGGAAAAAGGAGACAGCAAACCTCATTACTTATGTCCCTAGCCATTTTTGCTTGAGCAGCCTCCTGAGCAAGCTGCATATCCAACAGCGCTTCCGCTTCCTCCTCTTCTCGTCTCTTTTCCTGGAAGGTGAGATCGTTTTAGAACTTCGACCATAATTTACCATTTCTTCCAACCAAATGAAACCATATTTCTGAAGAATCAGAACTCCCAAGCACCATGAATTGAATAAGGAATCTTGATCCATTTAAGAACTGTTCTCAAAGTAAACAAGTTACCTCTTCAGTGACTTTAGGCAGAAGTTGAAGCCATTTCTCCTCGAACTTTTCGAGCAAAGTCTTGGCCATGACATGAACATCACTTCTCTCTTCATTATATTTCATTGCATTCTTGAAGACTAATCTCATATCAGAACATATCTCTCTTACATTCTTATATCCAGTACCATCCTTAGCCTCCATTTGATTTTTAATTGTACTGAAGTCCATTGGCTTGTCAATTACCTAATAAATACAATACATATGTTACCTGAAGGATTGTTCTAAAACCTAAATGATGCTAAAGTTTGCTAAAAAATGCTCACGAGTATTCGTATAAGAAGCTACCCTTGTAATAACGCTCGTGCCTTATACATTTGAGGTAAGTGTGTGCAAGATCGATACAAATACTCCATTTCTAAGATCGGGGACTCCAGCCAAAAAATTAGTTATGCGGAATCCAAATACCTTATTGTAGCAAATGAATCTAATATCAATTAAAAAGCTAGATATTCAAGTTTCAAGGCATAGGACAGCACAAAACTAATATATACAGCATAAAAAGCTAGATATTCAAGTTTCAAGGCATAGGACAGCACAAAACTAATATATACAGCATTTAATATTCATTTATTTGATAGGGATATTGACCTCACCTCATAATAGTCGTGTAATCGAAGACCTTCCACATCCACTGGCTGCATAAAAGGCCAAGCCCACTTATGCTGTGATAACTGAAAGTCAAGGGAGAAATATCAAGACTGTATGTCGAAATGTGGCAGCTGTAGCAGTACATTTTCAAATAACCCACTCCAAAGTGGTAATATTATATCAGCAAAGTTCTTTTGATCAAAACAGAATTGTTTATGATGACAAAGACACTTAATTTAGTGCAATGACAAGTTCGCCAGTACTAAGCCAAACCCCAATGTGAATGTGCGAACGCATGAATTTCTTAAGAAGCAACCAGAAAGTTCAACATCAGAAAGGCACCCGATGATGCGATAGCATTCGATAACGAATGAAGACAAACAACTAGCAATAGAGTAAGAAAAAAAATTGCCAGGGAGTTGATAACCTGACGCAATATTGTCCCAAACTGCCGCATGAGTTCTTGCATTCTCTTTGCAGCTGCAGCTTCTCTGCGAGCTGCATCTTGCTGCTGCTTTTTAAGACTTGGAATATGTCTTTCCTTATCCTTATCCTTTACAACAGAGCTACCTTTACTACCGTTTGGCTGCTTCTTTTTCAATGTCAAATAGAACTGTTCTATCTCATTCACGTTTTGCTCAAGCTGCAAGGATAAAAGAAAGCTCAGATTCGACGAACTTGACGATAAAAAAGGATTTTTGTAATCCTTATAGTTTGGGGACGTAAAGTGATTAGACTAGACATCAGTAGTTTGAAATTCAACAGAACTCCTAAGATTTGAATCTTATTCTAGATGATCTGTCTAGTAATCGTTGTTGTTAAAAATTCAATAAAGATATGAGATGATATCTGTGCATATGTGGTATTTTACTGCCATGACGAATAGTAATCTTTCCTCCACTCAATTGTTCCTATCCCTTCCTTGTCATACATGTCAAATTACGGAGGCTATCATGCCATCTCTTAAATTGTAATTCAATGTTTTCGTCCCAATCATTAACAATACTAAAAATGTATTTTAAGGACTACAAAAGTATTTTCCCAAGATTTCATCAATTTTATGTTGATAACACCTAGCAAACAGTAAAACTGCATAATTAGGTCTGCCAAGACAACTATATGCCCCAAGTAAAAAATGTGAAATAGAGATAGCAAAAAGAAAAATAAGTGCAATGCAATTAGGTTAATGGTATATCATGTTTTACCTTGTCAACCTTCAGAAAAATCTCATCGACTTGATGCCTAAAGCCATCCACTTCTGCACCAACAGTATCTCCCACAACAAAATTACTGGCATCTGCAAATGCTGCATCCATGGGATCCATCTAACTCTGTACAACAACATTTGGTGAAATTGATTAACAAGGCAGCTTTTCGGCATGAAACCCATTGAAACGTGATGGTTCTTTAAGATTACACACACAAAAAAATAATAAAACGAGGCAAATCTTAGGAAGAGTATATTAAGAACAACAAATTAGAGTTTCTAAAAAGAGATTATTCACAGAGATCGGTTTTTATACAGAATCTTTCCATTTTTAAAGAAAATAAGAACAAACAACGCGAAATTTCCTCACTGCAGATAGAACCCTAGCCCTACTTTTTGAATCTCCTCACACACGCGATGGACGAATTAAGCAACTGAATAAGAATCATCACAAACTATAAATATGAAATCAAGCAAGAAAATCATGCAATTGATGAGACAGGATGAAGCAATTGATTATAAAGTAAAGAACAACCTGGATTTTCTTATTGCATTACCGTAGCACTAATTTTTCTCCAAAAAACAATGCAAATTTCCCCCAAGTTCAATGGTGAGCTACTCTACTTCTACGTAATCTAACTTCTATCAAGAGTATAATAAAAACGCAATACGTTCCACATGGATTGATCCTAGCTTTTCCAGTGTCCAATAATCCATAGAAATCCATACATTAGAACAAGAGATTTGGAAGTCGTGTTCAAAGGCATTCAATAAAACATGGAATAGCCAAGTTCAAGGCTCTGGATGAGAGAAGAGTTAAAAGTGTTTTGAGAATTACCTACGGATTCGAGGAAGAAGAAGAAGACGCTAGTTCGATATGAACAGTCTGTTGCTCTCAAAAACCGGACCTTGGATTCCAAAGGGGAATTTGGTCTCTTAAACTGATTCTTTTTTTTTTTTTTTTCTTTTTCAAATTATAAGGCGAAATTGAATTTTAATAAATAATATTATTTTAATTTTTACTCTACACGAGACAAAATTTATAGTTTTAGAGAACTCAATTTAATTTTAATTCCATTTTCTAATTAATATAAATATATACCACCAATTAAAAAATTAGAAGACTGGTTGATTTTCATTTTAATTTTTTATAAAAAATTTCATTTAATTTTATAGGAATAAATATATAAATTTGGATCGAGCTACAGCCCTCCATAGTTTTTGTTACCGAACTACTAATGAAGTTCCAACTGTCAATGTGGTTAAGTTAGACATTTGTTGTTCTCGAATTTTAATACATATTTAAAAAACAGTTTTATATAATTTATATTGTTTATAAATTAATATAATATTATTGTTTATAAATTGTTATTAGATTTAGTATGATATTTTGAATTTTATAATAGAAATTATATTCAAAATTGAAATTATCCAATAAAGAGTTTTTTAAAACGAATATTCTTTAAAGACTAAATTAATGAAAATAATTTTTAATTTTACATTTTATTGCAAAAATATCGTGAATTTTTTAAATTTTAAATAATATCCTAAACTTTAAAAAAAATCTACAATATTTTTAAACTTTAAAACAAAATTAAAAAACTATTTTAATATTAATTTTGAAAAAAAAAACGTTAATATTTTATTTAAAAAATAGAAATAAACTTTCAAAATGGTTTCAAAATTTTCCTTTTAATAAAAAATATTTTTTATTTTTCAAAACTTTAGTTAAAACCCTTAAACTTAAAAAAACAAAAATTAAAAATACTTTTAATTCTTTAAAAAAAAAATAAAATAAAACAAATTTTAACTTTTTTAAAAAATAAAAAAAATACACTTACCAATTTTAAATACTTTTACTTTTTCTTTAAAAATTAAAAATTAAAAAAAAAAACAAAATTTAACTTTTAATATATATATATATATACAACGACCAATTTTTTTAACAGTTTTTTTTAAGTAAGGACTGTTAATATTTTTTTTTTTTTAAAGTCAAAGCCTATTAATTAAATTTGATACTTTTTAAACAATATTAAAAGTTAAAAAATTATTCAAATATTCTTCTTAAAATCAATTTTCATCCAAAACTAATGTAAAAAAATCTTCTAGATAACATCTTATTGTTTCTATATCATCGAGATAATTTAGAGTTATAAATCAATTTGAGTGTAAAATATCTAAAATGCACTCAAATGAAATACTATAATTTATACAAAAATATAAGAAATAAAATAATAATTACAAAAATGTAAAGAAGGGAAACCAAGCTAAACACCATGAATCGGAAAAGCCAAGCAGCCAGGACTCACTCACGCACGAGCTATACAACTAGAAGCCGCCTTAGCCAACACTCTAACCAGAACCGACCTATACCTGAGAGCCCTAATCAGGCTCCATGGACTCATTTCTCCGCCGGTACCGTCGGCGGCAACAGTTGCCGCCGCCTCCCCCGGAACCACGCGGAACATCGGCGCCGGTGCCAGCCGAGCCTGTCTCCTCCGAATCTCGCTCAGTTCTGTTCTCGACGGAGTTCTCGTTAATCCTATCAACGCCATCGGCCTCCTCAAACTACTCCGCTGATATCCGAAACTACCGATTACAGGCGACGAAAACGATTTCGACCGAAAGCTCTGGTTTCGCATAAACGACTCCGAGTTACTCCGGAAACTCCGCCCTTCCGCATCAGAATCTTTATCTCGGAGAGATAGAGTTCCAGCGTCCAATATCTTCCCGCAGAAGACGATTTCACTAGGCGGCGATGAGGAACTTGTTCTCTGCTTCAAATCGGTGCAGAATTCAAACAGATCGTGGTAGGACGGAGAGCGACATGGCGGATCCACATCATCTTGTTCGTGAATCGGAAAATCGCGTAAAGAGAGATCGTCTGCATCGTCGTCAATCAGATCCAAAACTTCCAAATTGTTCTCCACAGACGCCATTGAAATGCAAAATTCTTTATGCTGCGAAAATTACAGTGAAATGAAAGATGAGATGAGGTTAGAGTTGCTGGAGATGCATTAAATAAAGGGAGAAACAGGGAAGGAGGAGGATGCTTCCACTTGGAGGTTGGATTTGATCCGCCATGGTTTTTAATTAATTTTGTTCTTCCAGATGAAGTTTGAACTAAACCGTGTTGCCAAGTATCCTAAACGAAGACTTTCTAGAAACGGAGGTAAGAGAGTGTCTAAATAAATAAATAAATAATAATACTAGGTGCATTCTATTTAAAAAATAATAATTATTATGCTAAATTATATATATATATATATATATATATATATATATATATATATATATATATATATATATATATATATAATAGTTGAAATTTTTATTAACTCATAAATTAAAAATATTAAATATGGTTTCTAGAAGAAAAAAACTATATATATATATATATATAATAGTTGAAATTTTTATTAACTCATAAATTAAAAATATTAAATATGGTTTCTAGAAGAAAAAAACTATATATATATATATATATAATAGTTGAAATTTTTATTAACTCATAAATTAAAAATATTAAATATGGTTTCTAGAAGAAAAAAACTATATATATATATATATATAATAGTTGAAATTTTTATTAACTCATAAATTAAAAATATTAAATATGGTTTCTAGAAGAAAAAAACTATATATATATATATATATAATAGTTGAAATTTTTATTAACTCATAAATTAAAAATATTAAATATGGTTTCTAGAAGAAAAAAACTATATATATATATATATATAATAGTTGAAATTTTTATTAACTCATAAATTAAAAATATTAAATATGGTTTCTAGAAGAAAAAAACTATATATATATATATATATAATAGTTGAAATTTTTATTAACTCATAAATTAAAAATATTAAATATGGTTTCTAGAAGAAAAAAACTATATATATATATATATATAATAGTTGAAATTTTTATTAACTCATAAATTAAAAATATTAAATATGGTTTCTAGAAGAAAAAAACTATATATATATATATATATAGTTTTTTTCTTCTAGAAACCATATTTAATATTTTTAATTTATGAGTTAATAAAAATTTCAACTATTATATATATATATATATATATATATATATATATATATATATATATATATATATATATATATAGTTTTTTTCTTCTAGAAACCATATTTAATATTTTTAATTTATGAGTTAATAAAAATTTCAACTATTATATATATATATATATATATAATATTGTCAATGTCTTGCAATTTTTAACAATTACGTAGTGATCTTCTAGAATTCATTATTTATACTTTATTTTGTAATAATAAACTCTTTTCTTTTATATATGCCTGTGATTATTATTATTTAATTAAATGTTATTTTAGTTGACTTTTTTTTTTTTAATTTTAATTTTTGTACTTTTAAATATTTAAATTTAATCGATTTCATTTTCAATAAATTTTGATATTAGATTCTAGTTAAAGTTTTCAAATTTTATTTTAATGTCAATTATTTTTTATTTTATAAATTGTAGGTTGTGTTGCAAAATATTATTATTATTTTTATTAATTATCTAATTTTGTTAAAATTAAAATTAAATAAAAGTACACATCAAGTATACCTATTAAAGTTGAATAAATTTAAAATAAAAGGACGAAAATGATAATTTAATTTTGTTATTATTTTTTAAGTTTGGGTTTATAAATTTATCCAAATTAAAACAAATATTTTATATAGCCTTATAAATTAACGATGATTTACTAATTTTTTAAAATAAAAAATTAAAATTTCTACTGGATACTTGTTGTAGGATTAAGTTGGGCTTGACTGGGCCATATTGGGCCGAGTGGCCCATTATAGATTGTAAGAAAAACCGCGAGATTACATCTTGTAGCTTCGAAGTAGACACCAGCAAGGGAAGAGGTTTTTGCTTCCGCAGAATGACGAGGGCGGCTCTCTTCCAGTTGCTACGATCACAATCCAAGCATCTCTCGCAAAGAAATCTCCATTCAGGTATCGTTCTCCTTTCCTCTTCCATTTTTCAATCCCTCACTGAAAATTAGGAGATTTTTTCTTTCTCGAGTTTGCAGTTCTGTAATTTTCATGCTTTCAGTGTAGTAAAGAATGTAAAGATTTGGTGCTTGCGTCCATTTAATACGTTCAGAATGGATGATTTTTGCTCTTTTGTTTTCGGAAATGATTCCAAATTTGGATTAGACGATCCTTTAATGAAATTATATGCCCTGAAACTTGCTTGCCTATCTTATAAGATGAGGGATCTTGAATAAGCTCCTCTTAGATCTCGGATTTGAGATAAATTTTAGTTGAAGAATTCTGTATGCTCGGAGTTGGACCTTTGGCTGCACTCTTGTTTGCCTTTCCTACCGCTAGGAATCACTATCACCAACATTTCTGTGTTCACTTGTTGGATATTGAATCTGGCGATTCTTGCTAAACTAGGTTTTTGTTTGTATTTTTTCTTATAAAGAAAATCAATATGTGAAGGTGTGATGTTCGAACATTTGATCTCTTGGCGGAGTGTATATATGTTTTAACGGGTTGAAGTATGCTCGAGTTGGTATTTGTACAAGTCTTTTTAATTTAATATTTACATGAAAGTATGTGTAATAGCCCAAGCCCACCGCTAGCAGTTTTTAAAACGATTCTGCTTGGGGGAGGTTTCTACGCCCTTATAAAGAATGATTTGTTCTCTTCTCCAACCGACGTGGGATCTCACAGTATGTATTTGGTCTAATTTGGTTGAAAGACTTGCTTTGTCCTGACTAGCTAGCTTGTTTGGTTCCATCCTTTCGACGTGATGGTCTTGCATCGCGTTCTTGGGTTCACCTTAGTGTCGCCCGGGAACTTTCCTTTTGTGCACCTAATGCCCTGAAGAATTAAGTGAAACAACAAGTTAGAAAAGATAAAAGCAGTAGGCAAATAGTTAAAAGAATGCAAAATTTATTCGAGTATTTCTGGTTTATTAACTCAACTTTCTTTAGATACTCAGTTCTTTCCTTTGTTCTTGAAAAGAGAAATTAAAATAAATTCAGCACTAAAAATATGCTTACTGGGTTTGGTGCAAGATTTTCATTGGAAAACTCCTATGAAGATTACCTCTGTTTGAAGGAGGAGGTAGAATCGACCTTATTCGAGCGGATTTTCTCTGATTTCCTTATCTATTCATTATTTAGAATTTAGAATCAATTGATGAGCTCTAATCTACTGTAAGAGGTAAAAGAGATGGGTTTTGCCACTTGCACTAAAGTTCGGTTTCCCTTTCGGAGGCTTCGAATTAGTTACCTTTAGAGGAGAAATCACGCTTATCTTTTAAATATAAGTCGGCCTGTAGATTTCATCTTGAAAAGGAAACTTTTGGAGGAGATTTATTGTTGCCAAATATGACATCGCTTATGGCGAAACTTTATTTTTCCCACTTATTTTTTCTCCTCTTCCTCGTTTATGTGGCTCTTTCTTGAGGGTATCTTGACGATCCTTTTCTAAACGACAACCGAATACCTTCAGGAAGAGTTTCCGTAACCTGCAATTTAATATTGAGATGTTTCACGAAATTTTCGTTAAAATAATGATGGTTTTTTGAACTCAACTTATAAGCAGCCTATCGATGTCTAGAATGAGGTGAGGCGAGGTAGGTGAAAACAATTCTCCGAGGTCGATATTATCTTCTCTGTGGGTTCGTAGTAAACTTTGCTTGTTGTCTGTTTCAATCTACAGCAGTAACTGCACAGGAATTCTTGTTGATATCTATCCTTTAACAGTCCATCTCTTATTTATTAACTATGTTGGATTTGCTTCACTTGCCTGTTCTGGTTCAAGGTTCTTGACATGATACCAAAACAAGAAAATTTAGAATCTATAACAGAGCTTTATCACCCTCATTAGTAAGTTTTCTTTTGCATCAGGTTATCATCTTCAAAGTTCATCTGCGTGGATCGATAAAACTTGTGGACGCACGAGCAGCTTTGTTTCGCGTCTGAGTGCAGTTCAGAAGAGATGGGCATCTCAAGCTACAACAAGAGAGGATGAAAGCAAGATCAGCATTGGACCACGCAGAGGACAAGAAGGTGAGGAAGATGAAAAAGATGTTGCTTACATCGGACCAATCTCGTCGACCATCAAGAAAGTTAAGCTTCTATCTCTATCTACATGCTGCCTCTCCGTGTCGCTTGGCCCGGTCATAACCTTCATGACATCCCCTGACATGAATGTCATCCTGAAAGGTGCTGTTGCTTCATCTGTGATATTCTTCAGCGCTACCACCACCGGGGTGCTTCACTGGTTCGTGAGCCCTTACGTTCATAAAATTAGATGGAAACCAGGTTCAGACAGTTTCGAGGTCGAGATTATGTCGTGGCTGGCAACGTACATTCCTCGAACAATCCGATTTGCAGATATTCGACCACCCGAAACCAATCGTCCATTTGTGACATTCAAGGCTAATGGGAGCTTCTACTTTGTAGACCAAGAGCACTGCCAGAACAAGGCGTTGTTGGCCAGACTGACTCCTCAGCAACAGGAGTCGGCTTTTAAAAACTTGTAATTGCGTGAGAGATTTTTCTTTTCTTTTCTTTTCTCACTGAGTTGAACGCCAATGAGATGGCTGAACTGATGTCATAAATTTGCTCCAAACAATTGAGTTTTAGAACACATTTTATTTGCGTATTCGATAAAAGTAGAGTTTTCTAAAGCAATGATTTTAAGTAGAATAATTAAAATATCCGACAGGCCAGATTTGAACCAGCGGCCAAAGGATAACTTAAGAATAATTGGTTACACAACAATCACAAATACAGTCCTCCGCTCTACCAATTGAGCTATAAGGTCGGGTATGAAATTGACCAAAATTTAAAAAGTCAATGCAGAAATTTTAATTCGAATAATTAAAACTTCCGACCTGCCGAATTCGAACCAGCGACCTAAGGATAACTGGTTACATCACAACTACAGTCCTCCACTCTACCAACTAAGCTAAGGTTAGGTACAAGTTTGTCCAAGACAAAAGCAACAATTTTAATTAAATTCAGGAAATCAATGAATGAATTTTATAAGTAGAATAATTAAAATTTCCGACCTGCCAGATTCGAACTAGCTTAAGTATAACTGGTTACATCACAACTACAGTCCTCCGCTCTACTAACTGAGCTAAGGTCGGGTATGAATTTGTCCAAGACAAAAGCAACAATTTTAATTAAATTCAGAAAGTCAATAAATTTTATTATAAGTAGAATAATTAAAATTTCCGACCTGCCGGATTTGAACCAGCGACCTTAGGATAACTGGTTACATCACAACTACAGTCCTCCGCTCTACCAACTGAGCTAAGGTCGGGTATAAATTTGTCTAAGACAAAAGCAACAATTTTAATTAAATTCACTACCAACTGAGCTAAGGTCGGGTATAAATTTGTCTAAGACAAAAGCAACAATTTTAATTAAATTCAGAAAGTCAATGCATAAATTTTATAAGTAGAATAATTAAAATTTCCGACCTGCCGGATTTGAACCAGCGACCTAAGGATAACTGGTTACATCACAACTACAGTCCTCCGCTCTACCAACTGAGCTAAGGTCAGGTATGAATTTGTCCAAGACAAAAGCAACAATTTTAATTAAATTCAGAAAGTCAATGCATAAATTTTATAAGTAGAATAATTAAAATTTCCGACCTGCCGGATTCGAACCAGCGACCTAAGGATAACTGGTTATTAATTAAAATTCCGACCTGCCGGATTCGAACCAGCGACCTAAGGATAACTGGTTATTAATTAAAATTCCGACCTGCCGGATTCGAACCAGCGACCTAAGGATAACTGGTTATTAATTAAAATTCCGACCTGCCGGATTCGAACCAGCGACCTAAGGATAACTGGTTATTAATTAAAATTCCGACCTGCCGGATTCGAACCAGCGACCTAAGGATAACTGGTTATTAATTAAAATTCCGACCTGCCGGATTCGAACCAGCGACCTAAGGATAACTGGTTATTAATTAAAATTCCGACCTGCCGGATTCGAACCAGCGACCTAAGGATAACTGGTTACATCACAACTACAGTCCTCCGCTCTACCAACTGAGCTAAGGTCGGGAATGCATAAATTTTATAAGTAGAATAATTAAAATTTCCGACCTGCCGGATTTGAACCAGCGACCTAAGGATAACTGGTTACATCACAACTACAGTCCTCCGCTCTACCAACTGAGCTAAGGTCAAGTATGAATTTGTCCAAGACAAAAGCAACAATTTTAATTAAATTCAGAAAGTCAATGCATAAATTTTATAAGTAGAATAATTAAAATTTCCGACCTGCCGGATTCGAACCAGCGACCTAAGGATAACTGGTTACATCACAACTACAGTCCTCCGCTCTACCAACTGAGCTAAGGTCGGGTATAAATTTGTCTAAGACAAAAGCAACAATTTTAATTAAATTCAAAAAGTCAATGCATAAATTTTATAAGTAGAATAATTAAAATTTCCGACCTGCCGGATTTGAACCAGCGACCTAAGGATAACTGGTTACATCACAACTACAGTCCTCCGCTCTACCAACTGAGCTAAGGTCGGGTATGAATTTGTCCAAGACAAAAGCAACAATTTTAATTAAATTCAGAAAGTCAATGCATAAATTTTATAAGTAGAATAATTAAAATTTCCGACCTGCCGGATTCGAACCAGCGACCTAAGGATAACTGGTTACATCACAACTACAGTCCTCCGCTCTACCAACTGAGCTAAGGTCGGGTATGAATTTGTCCAAGACAAAAGCAACAATTTTAATTAAATTCAGAAAGTCAATGCATAAATTTTATAAGTAGAATAATTAAAATTTCCGACCTGCCGGATTCGAACCAGCGACCTAAGGATAACTGGTTACATCACAACTACAGTCCTCCGCTCTACCAACTGAGCTAAGGTCGGGTATGAATTTGTCCAAGACAAAAGCAACAATTTTAATTAAATTCAGAAAGTCAATGCATAAATTTTATAAGTAGAATAATTAAAATTTCCGACCTGCCGGATTCGAACCAGCGACCTAAGGATAACTGGTTACATCACAACTACAGTCCTCCGCTCTACCAACTGAGCTAAGGTCGGGTATGAATTTGTCCAAGACAAAAGCAACAATTTTAATTAAATTCAGAAAGTCAATGCATAAATTTTATAAGTAGAATAATTAAAATTTCCGACCTGCCGGATTCGAACCAGCGACCTAAGGATAACTGGTTACATCACAACTACAGTCCTCCGCTCTACCAACTGAGCTAAGGTCGGGTATGAATTTGTCCAAGACAAAAGCAACAATTTTAATTAAATTCAGAAAGTCAATGCATAAATTTTATAAGTAGAATAATTAAAATTTCCGACCTGCCGGATTCGAACCAGCGACCTAAGGATAACTGGTTACATCACAACTACAGTCCTCCGCTCTACCAACTGAGCTAAGGTCGGGTATGAATTTGTCCAAGACAAAAGCAACAATTTTAATTAAATTCAGAAAGTCAATGCATAAATTTTATAAGTAGAATAATTAAAATTTCCGACCTGCCGGATTCGAACCAGCGACCTAAGGATAACTGGTTACATCACAACTACAGTCCTCCGCTCTACCAACTGAGCTAAGGTCGGGTATGAATTTGTCCAAGACAAAAGCAACAATTTTAATTAAATTCAGAAAGTCAATGCATAAATTTTATAAGTAGAATAATTAAAATTTCCGACCTGCCAGATTTGAACCAACGACCTAAGGATAACTGGTTACATCACAACTACAGTCCTCCGCTCTACCACCTAAGCTAAGGTTAGGTACAAGTTTGTCCAAGACAAAAACAACAATTTTAATTAAATTCAGGAAATCAATGAATGAATTTTATATAAGTAGAATAATTAAAATTTCCGACCTGCCGGATTCAAACCAGCGACCTAAGGATAACTGGTTACATCACAACTACAGTCCTCCGCTCTACCAACCGAGCTAAGGTCGGTATAAATTTGTCCAAGACAAAAGCAACAATTTTAATTAAATTCAGAAAGTCAATACATAAAATTTTATAAGTAGAATAATTAAAATTTCCAACCTGCCGGATTCGAACCAGCGACTTAAGGATAACTGGTTACATCACACCTACAGTCCTCCGCTCTACCAACTGAGCTAAGGTCGAGTATGAATTTGTCTGAGACAAAAGCAACAATTTTAATAAAAATTCAGGAAGTCAATGCAGAAATTTTAAGTAGAATAATTAAAACTTCCGACTTACCGGATTTGAACTAGCGACTTAAGGATAATTTGGTTACATCACAACTACAGTCCTCCGCCCTACCAACTGAGCTAAGGTTGGGTATGAATTTGTCCAAGACAAAAGCAACAATTTTAATAAAAATTCAGGAAGGAAGTCAATGCAGAAATTTAAGTAGAATAATTAAACTTCCGACCTGCCAGATTTGAACCAGCGACCTAAGGATAACTGGTTACATCACAACTACAGTCCTCCGCTCTACCAACTGAGCTAAGGTCAGGTATGAATTTTTTAAAGACAAAAACAACCATTTTAATGAAATTTAGGAAGTCAATGCAGAAATTTTAAGTAGAATAATTAAAACTTCTGACTTCCGGATTGCGACCTAAGGATAACTGACTACAGTCTACAGTCCTCCACTCTACCAACTGAGCTAAGGTCGGGTATGAATTTGTCCAAGACAAAAGCAATAATTTTAATAAAATTTAGGAAGCCAATGCACAAATTTTAGCCCGCTCTACCAACCGAGTAACACAGGACAAACAACATCGACCAAGAAATTAGAAGCTTAAATCCTTATTTTTCACCTATTGTTTTAATATTAAAGATGAAATTAGCAATTTAACGTCAATTTAATCATAATTTATTCATAATTAACATTTATTAATTCTCTTCCCGTCGGATATTTAAATTTTCCTTTCAATAATTTAACCCCAAAAAAACAATTCTAACAAAATAAAATCAACGAGTTGGGAAGAAAAATAAAATAAAATAAAATAAGAGAAAAGGAAAATAAAATAAAATAAGAGAAAAGGAAAATAAAATAAAATAAAATAGGAGAAAAGGAAAATACCATATAGAAAAATTGTCCCATCAGGCGAACTTGGCTTGGTCTTCAACCCGCCACTGTAGTTAAAAAATCTGCCTCCGTCTGCTCTCTTCTAGAAGGCCAGCACAACCAATAAAATACTCCCTCTCTCTTTCGCTCTCAATTTGTTGCAATGCCCTATAAGAAATTGATGATTCTTCAATTTGAATTCCATCATTTATCTCGAATTTGCATTTTGTCTGAACTCAGAAATGATAGTTGCTAAAGAATCTTACAGGGGAGAAGAAGATGCCTCCATCGATCTCTCAGATGATAGGTATCCACACGATGAAGAAGCGGAAGAAACTCTCTCGCTGTGCGACCTTCCAGGTTACAGCGATGAATCAAAATGCGATGATTACTCCAAGCAGGATCAGAGCGCTTCGTTCGACAACGAAGATACATTGTTCGAGTTTTTCAGCGACGATTTCTCTGTTTCTGATTCAGCATATTCTGGATCTGATAGCATAATCTTCTGCGGGAAACTGATTCCTTACAAACAGCCGTGCGATTCACAAAACAAAGGAAGAATCGCATCGGAGAAAATTTCCGGAAAGAATCGTCAATTTCGTACGAAATCACAATCGTTCGATGCAAGAAAATCGCCTACGATTGACGCAAGAGGTCGCGAGATCACTTGTGCGAGAACGAAGAGAGGGGTTAAAAACTTCGATTCGCTTTCCATTGCACTACCGAAGAATCCGGAGTACATCAAACGAAAGAGATGCTGTAAATTGAAGAAATACGACTT
Organism: Cucurbita moschata; assembly: GCF_002738365.1. Taxonomy (NCBI): domain Eukaryota; kingdom Viridiplantae; phylum Streptophyta; class Magnoliopsida; order Cucurbitales; family Cucurbitaceae; genus Cucurbita; species Cucurbita moschata. The sequence continues at coordinate 5,558,310 of NW_019268518.1, forward strand.
ACAGGCGGAGAGAGCGATGATACTGCAATCGTCGCCAACGAAATCGCGCTGGTTCTTGTTTCTGTTTGGTAGCGCGAGGTTGCCGAAGGAGATGGAACTGAGTGATATGAGGACAAGGCAACGACGGAGCAGTCGGCCGGCAATGTTCCGGTCGCCGGATGAGAGGAAAGTTGCAAGAGGAAGAAGTGGAAAGAAGACGACGGTTCATGAGTTGTGGAAGGTTCTCAAGGCTCTGGTAATGGGCTGCAGGAGCAATGATCAAAACGCCGCCGTAAAGGGTTCTTTCCGTCCATTCCATTCGTCTGATGCTGGAAAGTCGATTTTGTAGATGCTTTTTACATATCTTCTAATACAAAAAATTACTCTTTATCTACTTTTTTTTTTTCTTTTAATTTGTTTGTTTGTGAAAAAAAAAAAACTTACCTAAATTAGTTAAAGATAATATTATATAGTAAAAAGTTTTAATTTCAGTAAATTAAAATTCGTTGAAAAACATCTTAATATGATGTTTTCCCCATTTTGAAATGATGATTAAAGCAAATTGATGTTATTAATTATTAAAAAAGTGACACTTCATGAAATATTTTGTACACCAAATACAATTATTTCATAAAATAATTAAACCCTTTTCGTCATGTTCGGTTGAGAGATTAAGCTCGTATGCATTGTCTTTAAGAATCATTTTCGAATTTGAAATACTCATTGAAGTAAGATTTAGGTCAACGTTTTCATACAAATAGTTCTTTAAAACTGTTATATTTTACTTAATTAACGTAATTTTTTTATTCAAAGGAATGACTTATACGTGTAAACCTCATTTAACCATAATTTTCTTAACACTAGTTCGAGAACAGAAACGTAAAATTATTTGGTTAACAAATATAAAAAAAAAAAAAAAAAAATCCTAATTCTCCATCCTAATTATTTTATAAAATAATTATATTCATTTAGTCATATCCGTGACGAGAGATTAAACTCGAATGCATTATTGCCATAGAGCATTCTCGAATTTGGAATACTCATTGGAACAAACTTTAGGTCAACATATTTCGAGAATAGTCCTTAAAAACTATTTTATTTTACTTAATTAACGCTATTTTTTTTAATAACTTTATAAATATTTATTTTAACTTATACACGTCAATTAACTAACAATTTTCTTAAGACGAGTTTGAAAACAAATCATAAACACAATTAAAAAAAAATCCTAATTCTTAATACTTCCCTTTAAATTCAAACCTTCAATCCCACATTTTTTAAAGCGATAATTTCAATTTAAATTTATGTCAAAGTATCAACCCCAAAATATAAGTTTAATCAATCATAATTGATAGCACGATAAATTGTCATAACATAAAAGCAAGTGTTTTAATAAATAGTCAACAAAAAAAAAAAAAAAAATATATATATATATATTTTCGAACAAAATAAAATAAGACCCAAAAGGTCCGGAATTTAAAAAATAAATAAATAAATTGTCAACTATAATTTATTTCTAATTGTCGGTATTGTTAAGGAGTGGAATATTTAAAAAAAAAAAAGAATATATTTGTTAATAAAACAAAGGAAAAGGGAAAGACGAGTTTGCCACCACCGCTAAACAATTGGACGAAGCCTCCAATTTCTGTCTTCATGCAGACATAAAATACAATTTATTCCCAATTTGTCAATTATTAATTTGCATTACTTGCAGCTTATTCTACGATAATTTATTTTAAATTTGAACTATAATTTTGTTTATTTATTTATTTTTAGAAGAAATATAATTATACAAACCAAACAATAAACAAGAAGCAATATCTTATTAATAATTTGAATATATGGAAATTGCACAAATTAAAAATTGATTAATTTATAAATTAATTATTGAAAGACCCAAAAATTTTACATAAGAAATAAGCATTATTGTCGTATTTATTTAAAATTATATCAATTTTGTTTCATACATAACATTAAAGAAAAATATTTTCAAACAAAATTTGAAGGTATAAATAAAATATAGCAATAGTTAAAATTTAACAATAAATATAATATTCAGAGAATATTTATTATAGTAATTCTATAAATCTCAGTTAATATTTTATATTAGAATTTGATTAATTAATATTTTATATTAAAATTTGATTAGTAGCATATTTTTATTTTATTTTCAAGATTTTGTTAGTTTATATTTTCTTTTTATTTTTAAATATTAATTGGTAGATTATATCATTTTTTAAATGTTGTGAACATTAATGAATATCGAAATTTTGATTCTACCTATATTTCTCGAACTTTCAATTTCACTTTTACTTTTCATTCTTAACGAGGTAAAAAAACATAAAGATAACTTCTCGATTTAACAGTAAAAAAACATTTATTTAGTTTATAAATTTGAAAAAGAAAATGGAATGTCAAGATATTAAATTCATTCAAGGTGTGGGCCCCACCTCTCTTTAATGTCACTGCTATAATAATAATAATAATATCTGCCTTATCTTGATGGATAAGACGTGCCCGAAACAATAGGGAGGGAGAGGGACAAATTCGATGGTAAAAAATAAATTTCACTGTTTTTACTTGGTTGAATTCTTTATTCATAAATGGTAAAAAAAAAAAAAAGCCTTAGGAATATATCAATATTTAAAATATGTCAACTTGAGTATCATATAATTAATTAATTAATTAATATATGATATTTGAACCGTGATTTTGAAAATTATTATTTATGTATTTTAAAGATGCAATTATATAATTATACAAGAAGAAAATAAAAAATGGAGAATTAGTAAAGTGAAAATAATACCCAAAATTATATTTGATGTGAAATAAATAGCACAATTCTAAACAAGACTTGTAACGGAAACGCCGTCGTTTAACCAATGCAGTCACTTTGGAGGTGTGACATGGGGCAGATGCCATGCATTTATTATTATTATTATTATTTTGGAAAGTACGATTTTTGGAATGTAACGACACAAACATTATAAATAAAAAACAACACACACACACATATATTTTTAGTTCAATATTATAATAGTTTTAAATAATTATAAAAATAATTGAATTTGATTATATAAAGCCAATAAACAATATAATATAAGTTTATAAATAAATACGGTTTGTTTTTATACCGATTTTGGATCGATAAATTAATAATAAATTATATCATCAATAAATATATCGTACTTCCAAGACTGAGAGGTGAACAAGTGTGGGACGCCAAACCACCGCACTGAGACATTCAAACCTGTAATCGAGCCCTTAGTTTTCTCAACCATCAGCTAACTCCATTGGATCAGTCATACTGCCCTCAGGGTCATTCACAACCTTAACTAATTTTTATGGGGTCGAACTCGACTAACCTTTAAATATGTTTGGTAGATATTTGGTAAAGATTTGATATATATATATATATATATATATATATATATATATATATATATATATATTATATTATATCTTTGTATTATATACTGTTGTACATACTTAAAGTCATCAAATAAAACCTTTATCTCTCCTGTTTTTGGTGTTCATCTTGATCTAGTGTGTACGTGTTGAGCGATCCTAACACTTTTAACAAACTTAACTCGTAGAACCTAACGCATGACTATATAATATGAACATAATTTAATTAATGCAATAAAAATAGAAATAATAATTATTATATTATTGTTAATTGAGAGAAAGAAGTGAAGCAAACAGGTTGATTCTTTCTTAAATAAGACGTTACATAAGGCAAAAATAGGAAGGAATAGACAAAAGCATCATTTTCTAAATTTTGTTTTTTTTTAAAAATTTTATTTAATAAAGACATCACATAATTACCTCTCTATCCCATTTATTTACCCCTTTTCCTTGTGCAATGGGGTAATGGCTGTAATTTAACATTAAAGCAACAAAACTTTTTGGTAGTTTCAGAAACTGATAACAAAAGGCAACGTGGCAAGTCATGATTGGTCAGGTCCCCACAAAACTATTTCTACTTGGTGTACACGTCAAGACCTCATCATGATTTCCCTCCAAAAGTTTTACCGGACGACGACGGCGGAGAAGACGGCGGCGACAGCGATGGGCACGGTGACAGCAACTTGGGTTTTGTTTTGTTGCTCTGTTTGCCTTGCCGCTATGCTGTTAAAATAATAATAAGAATCACACACAACCCACTCGGTCTACTACTACTACTGCTACTACTTTTCTTTTCCCAACGCCCTACGCTCCTCTCTCTCTCTAACCTCGAGATCTGGCCCTTCTCTCTCTAATGGTGGTTGCTGTGTTCGTTGCCTATCAGTTTTTTTAGGATCTAAGAGAGAGAAAGCTCCTGAGATTCAGAGGAGAAATGGAGATTTTGTTCTGAGGTATTTTAATGGCGGATTGCTTCTACTTGTCCATTTATGAACTTCTTCTTCATCTTCTTTGAATTTTTCTGGATTTTGCCTTTAAATCTTCTTTTCCAAATGAATTAGTTTATCTTCGGAATGTTGGAGTTAGGTGATCTTCAATTGGATGTTTTCGGCTCTCTTCAGTTTAGATCTGTTGGATTCTTCCGGATTTTTGTGTTCTTAATGAATTCTTAATGAACTATTTTATTCATTTATTTGTTGATATTCAGATGATTGAATAGGAAATGGGGAAGAAGGGAGGCTGGTTTTCTGCTGTGAAGAAAGCATTTGCTCCAGAATCAAAGGATAAGAAAGATCAGGTTCTAATTTCTATAGATTTTTGTTTTCCGAAGTGTTCTTCTAAGATTCTGGACTGAGAGTTTGCTAATGATTTTTGTTACTAGAAAGCTAACAAAACAAAGAAAAGATGGTTTGGGAAGCCAAAGAAATTGGAGACAGTGGCATCTGGGGAGCCAGCGCCATTGGAAGTGTCTATTCTACCTATTGAGGAAGTGAAACTAGCTAATGCAGAGAATGAACAGAGCAAACATGCTTACTCTGTTGCCATTGCCACTGCAGTCGCTGCGGAGGTGGCGGTTGCAGCGGCTCAGGCCGCCGCCGAGGTCGTTAGACTCACCACCCGCCCTTGGTACTCCGGAAAATCTAAGGAAGAAATAGGAGCCATCAAGATCCAGACTGCATTCCGCGGCTATATGGTAAGCAATATCTTTCACTTTTTTTCTGCAAGAATTGTTGGCACTGTTTGTAAGATATAGCTGTTTAGAAACTATTCACTACTTTTTAAACTGTTCTTTTGGATAGAATTTGATTGAAATAGCCATTAACTTGAGAGAATATTTTGTTTAAGACAAGTACAAATCAAACAATTCAAGATTCTTAAAACAAAACATCAATAACAACAGAATGCACAAATCAAACTGCCTTTTTGCTATGAATTGAGTACTTTTTGCTATGAATCACATAAACCTAACTTCAATGTAGTCTTTGAATGTGTCATTTAATGGTCTACGGAGTGTTAAAAAAGAGTCATTTAAAGTGATGAACTGACCTGACCTGCTTTCTCTGTAGTGGCCCCTTTAGGAATTTGGGGCATTAAATATGGTATTGAAGAGATTGGTTTTGTAATGGGGATTTTGTATGGCTTAGGCTAGGAGGGCCCTGCGAGCATTAAGAGGGTTGGTGAGGCTGAAGTCATTGATACAAGGCCAATCTGTTAAAAGGCAAGCAACATCCACATTAAGATGCATGCAGACTCTTGCTCGAGTGCAGTCACAGATTCGTGCTAGAAGACTTAGATTGTCGGAGGAGAATCAGGCTCTTCAGAGACAGCTCCAACAAAAACATGAAAGAGAGCTCGAGAGATTAACTGTTACTGTAAGTTTTCACTGTTCTCTTCTGCAAATTCCTCGCATTTTGGTTTCTTTTACATAATCCAAGTGTTTAGGGCAGTTTTTATAAGACTTTTTAAGAGTTGAAGTCCACCGCTACTAGATATTGTTGGCTTTGATCCATTACGAATCGCTGTTTGCCTCACGGTTTTAAAACGCGTCTGTTCGGGAGAGATTTTCATACCAAAACGTACTTGTTAGGGAGAGGTTTCCACAGTTTCATTCTCCTCTCCAACCGATGTGGGATCTCACAATCCACTCTCTTGGGGGCCAGCATCCTCACTGACACAATGCTCGGTATCTTGCTTTGATACCATTTGTAACAGCCCAAGTTCGCCGCTAGCAGATAATGTCCACTTTGGCCCGTTATTTATCACAGTCAGCCTCACAGTTTTAAAACGTGTTTGTTAGGAAGTAGTTTCTACACCCTTATAAGAAATATTTAGTTCTCCTCTCCAATCGATATGGGATTTCACAACTTTGACCTTGTCGAATGTAGTAAAGTGATTCATACAATTCAGCTGACCCTACAATATTTAATATTAGAAACTCTTAGGATAGTTACTATTTCAAGTGGGTAGCAAGTAGGCCATGTTCCTTTTTCTAGTGCCCCTTTGTAATGGGAGTTTATAATCCATTAAGTGTTCTAGTTGACTTCAGACCATTTCAATCCATCTTACATGGTTGAGTCCTCCCGTATTTTGTTCCGTTCTCAAGTCCCTGAATTTATGAAGTCTTGTTTCGGTAGTAGACCAATTTGTTAATATTCTTCTAAGTCATTATTTATTAACATAATGACACCGAGCCCTTGTTGCAGCCCGGACGCTGAATCCAGTGCTTTAGAATTGTTTGTCTCTACTAGCTGATATTTAGCACGAGTTTTGAGTATAATTTAAAACCATGAATGTGGCTTGTATAGTATAAAACCATAACGTAAGGGGCATATATGAATGTATTAGTGTTTGCATGTGTTCCTAATCCTTGTGTTCATACTACGGAGAAGAATTCAAGTTTTGATGTTTCAATTAGGCAAACAATGAATGGGATGATAGTACCAAATCAAAGGAGCAAGTTGAAGCCAGATTAGTTAACAGGCAAGAAGCAGCAACAAGAAGAGAAAGGGCGTTGGCTTATGCTTACTCTCATCAGGTTCAATTCATTTCCGTTTCTTGCTGATTTGATTATCATCTTCATGCTCTGATCACTGATTTTCATTCTCCTGGTCGTTTTCCTCAACAGAAGTTATGGAATAATTCTTCAAAATCTGCAAATCCTACGTTCATGGACCCCAACAATCCCCACTGGGGATGGAGTTGGTTAGAGCGATGGATGGCTGCTCGTCCATGGGAGACCAAAAGCACCGTCGATTACCACGATCGTGGCTCTGTCAAGAGCGCGATCAGCCATGCCACGTCAATTGGAGACATCGCCAAAGCTTACGCCCGTCGAGATTTCAATCTCGACATCAAGCCTTTTCCAAGGACTCCGACGAGCCATAATACGAGCCGTGCACCAAGTCGCCAATCGCCGGCGACTCCGACGAAGGCGCAATCGTCGCTATCTGCAGGAAGAAAATTGAAGTCAGCAAGTCCAAGAGGATTAGGCTGGGGCGGAGACGACGATTCCAGAAGCGGATTGAGCGTCAAATCGGAGCGGTTCCGGCGACGTAGCATCGCCGGATCATCGGTGAGGGACGACGAAAGCTTCACTAGTTCGCCGTCCGTTCCAAGCTACATGGCGTCCACAGAAGCAGCTAGGGCTAGGTCCCGCTTGTCGAGTCCGATGGGAATAGAGAAGACGACAGCAACTCCGGAGAAAGAACCGGTGAGTGGCGGCGCAAAGAAGCGGCTCTCATTCACCGCCTCGACGGCGACGGTGAGGAGACACTCTGGTCCACCGAAAATAGACGCTACTCCGATCAAGAATGTTGCAGCGACAGAGAGAGATTTTACCGGCGAGAGCAGATAGTTGAAGGAGATGGATTTGGTAGCGATTTTAAATCATCGTTCTTTAATTTTTTTTTTTTTTTTTGAAGGCAGGAAAATGGTGAATAAAAGCTGTTCATGTAAATGGAATTGTGCTTTGTTTGGCTGCGGACTTCTTTTTTATTTTTTTTATTTTTATTTTATGTATATTTAAATTGTCAGGCTATTTTATTTTCTAGTGTTTGTATGATCCTGTTGTAAATGCAATGAATTTATTTTTTTTCTTTCAGTTTTATAATCTTTTAGTGTTATTGATTGTGTTTAAACCTATCTCATTCTATTTCATTTATGTATTCTCACTAAAAAAAATTAATTTCCCTTATTAAAATTTATATTTTTAAAAATTATGTTTAATATTATATTATATTTTTGCATATAAAATATTGTTAAATTTATCATGAAATTTAATTTTTTTAATATGAATTATATTAAAAAATGAAAATTATCCATTAAAAAATTTGGTTGGAATGTTATATTTTTATTAATTATGTTATAAATTATATTTTTATTATTTCCGTAAGTATGCATCCCAATTACGAAACGACACCGTTTACCTGGAGGCCACCACTACGGGCTTCCCTCCTCAAAATTAGGGCTTGGGTAGTCGGTTATATTCTCTTCTAGGTCAGCTTTTGGGCGTTTCTCATAGAAGTTGCAGGACCTTAATTCGCCATCATGCGGTACGTATTTTTCTATTATCTACTTCCTCCGACGATTTTTTATTTGATATCTGGGAATCTAAGTTCGCGATTCAATTATTGAACGAATTGCATTTGTGACGACTGTTTTTACTGTGTTATACGAACCTTTTGTATTGTTCAGTCTTCTTCATCTTGTTTTCTGAACCATTTTGCACGATAAAATGGAACTGGAACTCATAATGAACAAATTTCGAAGGAATTATTTCATACGAGCTACAGAAATCTTAAAATGAAAGTCAATTATATTTTCAAACAAACACAACAAAAATTCTATAGACTACGACTAGGAGTTTGTAGTTTGCCATTGGACATGCTAAACAATTAATGAGGGCGAGCGGCATTCTATTTGTTTGTTCTTAATGTGAAAATCTGGATGATGAGATCAGAAGTCAAAATTTTGATAGCCTTACAATTATGAACAAATAGATTATAATTTGAAATTTTATTATATTCAAAGACGTATATTCATTACTTTTTAAGTATTTTTGAACAAATAGTCAAATTTGATCGGTGATTGTCATGCGGTTTAATTTCTTTCTGTTCATGAAGCTGTGGATATCTCTGTCTCCAAGTTTGTAAGTTATTATATCTAATTTTGGTTTGTTTTACACCTAATTGGCAATAGATGGGACACTTATCCGAGTGATTGTGGTTAAACAGCAAACTGCCCATTGTAATGGACAGTTTAGTAAAGAAACAGGAGAATGTTGATGAATCAACTCCCATTAAGAAGTGTTCTTGTTCATATTGGACGTTATGGGTCCATACTTCAAGCTGTTGCTCTATCATCTTCAACACCTGATAGTCTCATTACCACTGTACTTAACTGCAAAAGCCCCCAAAAGGCACTTGAATTATTCAATGCGGCACCCGAAAAGAATACTCGGCTTTACTCGGCTATCATTCATGTCTTAGTAGGATCCAAGCTATTTTCCCATGCCAGATGTTTGCTAAAAGAGCTCATACAAGACCTCCTCGTAAAATCTCGCAGGCCATACCATGTATGTCAGTTGGCATTCAACGTGCTGAGTAGCTTAAAAACCTCAAAATTTTCTCCAAATGTATATAGCGAGTTAATTATTGTCTTATCTAAGATGGGACTTGTAGATGAAGCTTTGTGGATGTACCGCAAGGTTGGGGTGGCGGTTGCAAGGCAGGCTTGTAATGTGCTTTTAGATGTCTTGGTTAAGACTGGAAGGTTTGAATTGTTGTGGGGGATTTATGAAGAAATGGTTTCCAATGGGCTGTCTCCTGATGTTATCACTTACGGCATCCTAATTGATGGTCGCTGCCGGCAGGGAGATCTTTTAAGGGCGCATGAAATATTCGATGAAATGAGAGTGAAAGGAATTGAGCCAACAGTTGTCGTGTACACCATTCTTATTCGTGGCCTCTGCTCGGAAAACAAAATGGAGGAAGCAGAGAGTATACATAGATTGATGAGGGAATTAGGGGTACTTCCAAATGTGTACACTTACAACACTTTGATGAATGGGCACTGCAAGGTGGCCAATGTAAAACAGGCTCTTAGATTGTATCATGACATGCTGGGTGAAGATCTAGTGCCAGACAATGTTACATTCGGCATTTTAATTGACGGGCTCTGCAAATTTGGCGACATCAAGGCTGCTCGGAATCTTCTTGTGAATATGGTAAAGTTTAGTGTTACTCCTAGCATAGCTGTATATAATTCTTTGATCGATGGTTACTGTAAAGCAGGGGATATTTCTGAAGCAATGGCTTTCCTTTCGGAGCTGGAAAGGTTTAAGGTTTCGCCAGACGTCGTTACTTACAGTATACTTATTAGAGGTTTCTGTTCTGCGGGTAGAATTGAAGAAGCAGATAACATGCTTGAGAAAATGATGAAAGAGGGAATTCCTGCAAACTCTGTTACATATAATTCACTTATTGATGGATGCTGCAAAGAAGGCAACATGAATAAGGCCTTGGAAATATGCTCCCGAATGATCGAGAACGGTGTAGAACCAAATGTGATCACGTTCTCAATGCTGATTGATGGTTATTGCAAGATAAGGAACATAGAAGCTGCTATGGGCATATACTCAGAAATGGGTATCAAAAGCCTTTCTCCTGATGTAGTTGCTTATACAGCTATGATAGATGGGCATTGCAAGCATGGTAGCATGAAGGAGGCTCTAAAACTCTACAATGATATGCTGCAAAATGGTCTTACTCCAAATTCTTACACTCTTAGTTGCTTATTAGATGGACTTTGTAAAGATGGCAGAGTCTCGGATGCACTCGAACTTTTCACGGAAAAGGCTGAATTTGGGACTACAAAATGCAAGCTTTCCTTCACAAATCATGTGGTGTATACAGCTTTAATCCATGGATTGTGTGAGGATGGACAAATTTTCAAGGCAGCAAAGTTGTTTTCAGACATGAGAAGCTACGGTTTGCAACCAGATGAAGTAATTTATGTGGTCATGTTAAAAGGATACTTCCAAGTTAAACGCATCCTCGACATGACGATGCTACATGCCGATATGTTGAAGTTTGGTATTATCCCAAACTCGGCCATCTACTCGACATTGTCTAAGGGTTATCGAGAGAGTGGGTTTCTGAAATCGGCTCTGAATTGTTCCAAGGAACTTGAGGAACTATATTGTTGAAGCTATCAATGGGGAGTCTTTTACATAAGTCATCCAGTTGATTGCAATGAATTGACGGTGAGTGGAAACTGCTCTTTCAAGTTCTGATCATGTAAGTTATCACCAAATTTAATAGTGTAGCTTCAATGGAAACTGCTTCCAACTTCGAAACTAACATTATGTTCTGCTGTTCTTGATTTGATCTGTTTTATGTTCATTATATTTTGAAATGCAGAATTGGGTAATTGGGGAAGAGGGGAACTGCTTTTCTGCTGTGATCAATGATTATTATGGCAGAAGAGAACAAGAGAAGAGCTTAAGAAACAAGATACCATAGGAGAGCTTGAGAAACAAATATGCTTTTGGATTCCTCGTTGTATTTCTCTTGAACTTGATCATTTTGGTGCTCACATTTGAGCAGCACAAATTATGGCCATCATAATTTGATGTTTCATCTTTAAGATCGAACCGCGAATTTTAGGTTAAATTATACAAATTACTCTCGAACTTTCGAGTGAGCTTCAATTATACCCTTTAATTTTGAACTTACCTTTATGGTTGATGTGTAAAAAATGAAAGGATGATGTGAATTCGTTCATAGAGTATCGAGTCCGGAGGTAATATAATTGGATGAAGTACAGAAAACATAATTTCAATGCCTCGTTTCCCTAATTTGCTTGCAGTGCTCGATTCGTATGCTCTTCCCTAGCACTGGATATATTTTTAATTAAGTTTAAACATTATTTACAAAGTGGGCATTTGGTCTAGTGGTATGATTCTCGCTTAGGGTGCGAGAGGTCCCGAGTTCAATTCTCGGAATGCCCCAAATTTGCTTTTGGTACAAAATTTAAAATATCTTATTTTAATAATGTTTATATCGGCCTCATTGATATTTAAATTTTTATTTATTTGAAAATTTATGAGGAATAGATTGAAATATAGTATATTATTTTATTTAATTTAAACTAAAATCTTTGAACTCCCAAGGGTAATTCCGTCATTATCTAGTCGAAACCGCATCAATTACCCGGAGGAGGTGTGTATATATACCGTCCGTTCCAAATTTCATGGTCATTAGGGTTCAGAGTTTCCGCCAGACAGTCTAACACACTTGTGTTTCGCATTTCGGTGCTTCTTGAAGAAGTCGCAACACCTTCTTAATCCGCAACCATGGGGTACGCATTTCTATCTCATTTACTTCCTCTTCATCCAATTATGTTTTCTCGAGGAAGTTGCAAAACCTTTTCCGAGGATTTGCCTTCATTCTATCTGCTTTTATCTGCATTATAGGAGCCTCATATGAACGATTTCAAAGGCGTTATTTCATACGGATGTTTGATTTTAAACTGGATGCTTGTTAGGATGTTAAACTGGAATTTGTACACCAGGAGAAACGACGTTTTGAACTTTTGAGGATTGTTTTTTTCTTTCTTTTTTTGCTCAAAAGAAGAATCAAAATGTCTTGGTTAAAACATGTACTGATACGTTCTAGTCGGTTTTCTGAACAATCGATAGGCTCGGAGTTGTAGATAATATGTTTTGTGACTATATTCATACTCTCTCTCTCTCACTCTCTCTCTCTTCGTTTGTTCATATGCTTGATCGTTCTAGTTCGTTTTCTGAACAATCGATAGGCTCGGAGTTGTTGATAATATGTTTTGTGACTATAATCCTACTCTCTCTCTCTCTCTCTTTTCGTTTGTTCATATGCTTGATCGTTCTAGTTGGTTTTCTGAACAATTGATAGGCTCGGAGTTGTGGATTATATGTTTTGTGACTATAATCCTACTCTCTCTCTCTCTCTCGCTCTCTCTTTTCGTTTGTTCATATGCTTGATCGTTCTAGTTGGTTTTCTGAACAATTGATAGGCTCGGAGTTGTGGATAATATGTTTTGTGACTATAATCCTACTCTCTCTCTCTCTCTCTCTCTCTCTCTCTCTCTCTCTCTCTCTCTCTCTCTCTCTCTCTCTCTCTCTCTCTCTCTCTCTCTCTCTCTCTCTCTCTCTCTCTCTCTCTCTCTCTCTCTCTCTCTCTCTCTCTCTCTCTCTCTCTCTCTCTCTCTCTCTCTCTCTCTCTCTCTCTCTCTCTCTCTCTCTCTCTCTCTCTCTCTCTCTCTCTCTCTCTCTCTCTCTCTCTCTCTCTCTCTCTCTCTCTCTCTCTCTCTCTCTCTCTCTCTCTCTCTCTCTCTCTCTCTCTCTCTCTCTCTCTCTCTCTCTCTCTCTCTCTCTCTCTCTCTCTCTCTCTCTCTCTCTCTCTCTCTCTCTCTCTCTCTCTCTCTCTCTCTCTCTCTCTCTCTCTCTCTCTCTCTCTCTCTCTCTCTCTCTCTCTCTCTCTCTCTCTCTCTCTCTCTCTCTCTCTCTCTCTCTCTCTCTCTCTCTCTCTCTCTCTCTCTCTCTCTTCGTTTGTTCATATGCTTGATTGTTCTAGTTGGTTTTCTGAACAATCGATAGGCTCGGAGTTGTGGATAATATGTTTTTTGACTATAATCCTTCTCTCTCTCCCTCTCTCTCCGCTTGTTCATATGCTTAATAGAATTTATTCCGATGATGTGATTGCATATAGTTACAAGAATTTATTCATATGCTATGTTCGAATTCTATCGTTGATAGCTTCTCTTTCCTTCTTCGCTTATCCACGTGGTTGAAATAATTTATCTGATAATATAAGTGGAAACAACTTGTGGAAATTCCGATGATGTTATTGTATATAGCTATAAGAATTTATTCATATACTACGCTTTTGGATATGTATGTTTGTTTACAACTTCTATTCGTAGTTTCCATGGTTCCTCATCCTCGTTGAATACGATGATGTTATTGTCGTATTCATGTATTTAGCCTCTCGTTCTCTCTATCAGTTTCTATAATGCTGAGAACAAAGTTTGAGTAATACCTTCCAGTTCATATTTCATATACAAAGCTTAGATAATCGACGTTATTGTATGTCAGTTTCTATATGTAATTTCGTTGGAGGAAACATAAACATAGATTCCTCATACTCGTTGAATTTCATATTCATGCCCTCAATTTTAATATGTAGATTAAATCGTTCTTCTCATTTGACAAGAGTCATTATTTCCATGAAAAATCTTGAAGAATACATTCTTAGCAACTGAAAAATCTTTAGTCATACACATTGTATAAGTTTGTCCTACTCCTTATTAGCTTATTTCCCAAATCCTGCTATGGTAATGGCCAATTGTTGTTTGATATGTGTAACCGTTCAGACGGTCTGTGTTGAGGATTGAGGATTATTGGGAGTGAGGATTATTGGGAGTGAGTCTCACGTTGGTTAATTTAGTGGAAGATCATGAGTTTATAATTGAGGAATACTATCTCCAATGGTATGAGACATTTTGGGGAAGCCCAAAATAAAGCATGAGAGCTTATGTTCAAAGTGGACAATATCATATCATTGTGGAAAGTCGTGATTCCTAACAGTCTGATCATGTAATATGAGTTTTGCAGGAAGACTCGTGGAATGGGAGCGGGTCGTAAGTTGAAGTCCCACCGTCGGAGGCAGAGGTGGGCGGATAAGGCGTATAAGAAGTCCCATCTTGGTAACGAGTGGAAAAAGCCCTTTGCAGGGTCATCTCATGCGAAAGGGATTGTGCTAGAAAAGATGTAAGGTTATATTATTGGATCTTATGCTACTGTCGAAGAATTGTTTATATTTACAAATTTGAATTTGCAAATGCAGTGGTATTGAAGCCAAACAGCCAAATTCTGCTATTCGAAAATGTGCTCGTGTTCAACTCATTAAAAATGGGAAGAAGATTGCTGCTTTTGTACCTAATGACGGTTGCTTGAATTACATCGAGGAAAATGTAAGTCAATCTAATTATGATCATATCATGTTTTTTCGTTGACTTTGCTTTGCTTTCTAATTTGCCTGTAAAAAACGTTTTTGAAAACTAGAAAATGACAGAAAAATTATTGCTAATTGCCCGAAATGCGAAGCAAAAATATTCTGATAAAGACGTTCTTCAGTAATATCATCATGACTTTCGAAGTCATGCGCGGTAGCAATACCAAACCAAATACGACGAGTAGTGGGGTCCTGGCGGATAGTTTTTTTTTATTTTTTATTTTCCGTTTATCTTTCAGTGATAAAAATGTTTCTAAATTTATAAGTAAACAAATTTTTCGAAAATAGGTGTCTGCTTTCAAAGTTCTTCCTCTTATCTTCAAAACTTTTATTTATCGACTTTATTCCTATAATTTTTAATTTAAAAAAAAAAAAAAAAAACAATGTATGCCTTTTATGATATAAAAAGTAGAATAATTTGATAGTGTTATTTTGTATTATGTTTGAAAATTAAATAAGTTTGTTTATTTTAACACGTTTTAGTTATGTTATATTACAGGACGAAGTATTGATCGCGGGGTTTGGACGGAAGGGTCATGCCGTGGGAGATATTCCTGGTGTTAGGTTCAAGGTTGTGAAGGTTTCTGGAGTTTCACTCTTGGCTCTCTTCAAAGAGAAGAAAGAGAAGCCAAGGTCCTAGAAAATTTCACTCTTGATTCTCTCACCCAATTTTAGGATTTTATTGGTTAGCTTTTAACTATTTTAAAATCAATTCAAATTTCAGTTTTGAAGAGTTTTCATGAATCACAGTTGAGGCCTTCAAGATGAATAATGTTCCATACTTTCGTCTATATGCTTCAAAATATGAAAAGTGCTAAAACCTATAGGATTATCTAATTCTAAAGCACATTCAAAATATGAACTTATCATGTGCATTAGTGGAAATAAATAGAGCATTATGCATTAATCATCGGGGAAAAATATTTTTTTATTAGGACTTTTACATAGGCGAAGTTCTTTATTGATAATTCTATATAGGTAGTCGGTGTCGTTAGAAAAATGTTTTTATAAATCAATAATAAACTATAATAAAAGTAGACATTATTCTAAATTATTTAACTAAAAGTTGAAAAATTAAATTAATCAAATTTATGTTACCATTTAAATTAAAAAATATATCATAAAGATATAAAGGCCAACGATCAAGAATAAATATACTAAATTTTAAAAAATAAAAATAAAAATATACTAAATTTTCAAAAATAAAAATAAAAATAAAATAATAAGAAATTTTTATGTTTTTTATTTTTTAAATCTATTTTCAACCATAATAAGAAATTTTTTAAACTTCTAAATAGGTAGTTCTAAATAGAACGGGTGGAAGAAAATCATATACAAATTCTTAAAAAGATAATTTTATTTTATAAACAAAAATATAATTATAATAAATTCAAATTTCACTATTACAAAATAATAATAATATAAATAAATAACAGGGCTGGACGGAAAAGGATGAGACTGTAACCTATATATGAGGCCGAAACATACCGGTATTTTTATTAGGATTTTACGCGTCGATGGTTATCCTCTTTGATCCATTGCTTATTTGTACTATACTCTATAACAGCATAATATTATTTGGGGAAACTAAGATGGACTGATGAACAAATTATTATGATGGAGGCAAGAAATTACCATTATTTGAGAGACACTTTGCTCGTCTGAAGCTCTGTAATGAAGGGAAATCAAAACCAGATGAATACAATGGCAGTTGCATGAAGGCTCTGATTTATAATTTAAACAACTTCGCCTCACATTTTTCCTAATGATTCTTATTAGTAAAATTACATGATCCTTAATTTTGTTTTAATTTATTTTTTGTATATCATGATCCGTAATTAAACTTATTAATTGCATGATCTGAGAAGACTAAAC
The DNA here is from genome assembly GCF_002738365.1 of Cucurbita moschata. Taxonomy (NCBI): domain Eukaryota; kingdom Viridiplantae; phylum Streptophyta; class Magnoliopsida; order Cucurbitales; family Cucurbitaceae; genus Cucurbita; species Cucurbita moschata. Next base: position 5,575,121 of record NW_019268518.1, read on the forward strand.
CTTAGATATTTGTTTTGTAAATCCACCCAAATCTAAGATTCCCCAGGAATATTATTAAAAGCTATGTTCTAGATTGCTTTTTAGATGTTCATTAAAAATCTAGAAAGAACTAATGACACATATAAGATTAGAAACGTTAAGAATTATTAATATAGTATTTAACTATACCTGGTCTTCCTACTTCACCACTAGAAGAAATTTGGTTAATGAGGAATCTTCGCTCTATAAGAGACTATTGGACTTCCATAGACCAAACTTCATCATCAACGGCCAATTCAAAAGGGTTCAAAACTCTCCTGAAATACAGGAAAGAACATTTAATCGAACAGATTAAGCCATCCATTTTTTCAAAGAAACAAACGGCATACTATTAGCCGGTGCAATAATCATCAAGGTTGCAGCATACCTTCGCCGGTGAAAAGTCTGTAGCTAAGCTCTTAATGAAGTTGTGATTTTCAGCTTTGCTGTTAGTGTTTGGTTCTAGCGATTGAGAAGATACTTAAGAGACGTTCCTATTTCCTCAGCATGTTAACCACATTATCATAATTCCTTGAATTCATCGAGTTTCAATAAATGAAATCAAATGAACTATATATAGGTTTGCACAGAGAATGTAGACTATGAGCCAATAGGCCATACCTGGAATCATGCGCCGATTACACTTGGAATCCGGTAACACCTGTTCCTTGGAATTTTCATTTAGTGCGAACATAGCAAACTACTGGCGATCCTACCCTGACATAAGGAAGCTCAGCGCTGCAGCGATCGCGCACAAAAGAAACGTGCACGGAAGCAAGACTAGAAAGCTTGGAAGCCGCATCTAATCAATAAAAGATCAGTTCAAGATTCAAGCATCTATGTGATCCAAGTACGATGTATAAAAATAAAGGTTCTATAGCCATTAGGACGCAAGAGATTATGAAACACCACTCGATATGTTCAGAATCCGAGTTTCTAAGTATAAATTCCAAACAGCAATCAGAGGCGAAATGAGAAGCTCGTAGTCTACATCATAATCAACAAGAAAAGCAATTCGAGGTTCAAGCATCCGTCTCATCCAATTACGGTACATCAAATTCAAGCATCCGTCTCATCCATGTTGAGGATTATTGGGATTGGGAGTGTCCCACATTGGTTAATTTAGTGGAAGATCATGGGTTTATAAGTGAGGAATACTATCTTCATTGGTATGAGGCCTTTTGGGGAAGCCCAAAGCAAAGCCATGAGAGCTTATGCTCAAAGTGGACAATATCATACCATTGTGGAGAGTCGTGATTCCTAACAATGTTGAACACAACTCACTGTGGGAAACACTCGCTCTCTTTATTAAGACCAATCGAGAAGAGAATACAAGACACTCTTATGCTTATGCTTTTTTATTGTTTTTAGATTTCTTGGATGAATAACCTAGGTAGGGTGGGGTATTTATACTGAGCCTAAACCATCTATATTTAACCAATCTAAATCTAGACCTAACAAATCTAAATCTTTCTCCTAAAATATTTAGATCTCTTTCTCCTAAAATCTCTACTAAAATAAATATACTGGGCTCGTACAATTATTGGGCTTGACTCTATTGGGCTAGTACAATTATTGGGCTTGACTCTATTGAGCTAGTGATGATATTTCAACACTCCCCCTCAGCACTAGTCCTCATTCGCTGCATCATGTTGAGCTGACAGTGAAAGCTCTCACGTTTGCCAATATTCAGCCCTTTTGTAAACAAGTCTGCTACTTGGTCATCTGTCTTGATCTGCTGCATCTCGATTTCTTCCTTTAGGACCTTCTCTCTAATGAAATGGTAGTGCACCTCCACAAGCTTTGTTCTAGCACGAAACACCGGATTTTCTGCTAGGCGAATCGCAGATTGGTTGTCGCAATGAAGTGGTATTGGATACTCAATTTTCTGGTGCCAATCTTCCATCAAAAGTTTTAACCATGTATTTTCCTGAGCTGCTCTATACTCTGCTTCTGTAGTTGATAATGATACTGTTGGTTGTCTCTTGCTACACCAAGAAATTGTTCCCGAACCAAACTTGAACACATACCCAGTGGTTGGCCTCCAAGTATCATGGTCTCCTGCATAGTCAGCATCACTATATCCAGCTAGCTTCCAGTCTTTGCTTCTTTTGTATAAACGATCGTAATTGATTGTACCTTTGACATATCTCAAGGTTCGTCGAGACGCATCCAAATGAGCCTTCTTCGGATTTTGCATATATTGATCAATGACACCAACTTTATTTTCGAATTTCTTCGATTGGTTCATGTAGAACTCTCTGTTTAACTCTCCATGCAAGAAAGCATTATTCATATCCATCTGCCATAATTTCCAATCTTTATTTACCGTAAGTACTGGAGGAACTTGTACGATAATGATCTTTGCCATTGGACTAAACGTTTCATCATAGTCTAGTCCATATTCTTTAGAGAACCCTAAATCTATAGTCTGAGCTTTGTATCTCACGATTGATCCATCCGGGGTACACATTATTTCGTAAGCCCACTTGCAAGAGATGAGTTTGGTATCTCTTGGTCTTGGCACTAATTCCCAAGTCTGATTTTGTTCCAGGGCTATAGTTTCTTCCTCCATCGCTTTCTGCCAAGCTGAGTTTTGTGATGCTTCTTCATATGTCTCCGGCTCATTAACTTCGTCTTCTACTGCGTTGGCACACTCTGGATTTGCCTTTAGGATTATTTTTGAATGTCTGAGTTGTTGAGGTGTCATTTCATTTTCACTAGGCTCGCTTGGTTGAGTCACTTCTTGCTCACCAACACTAGTGTCACTTGAATCTTCAGGCATATCAGCACTTAAGCAAATGTGTACAATTTGCTCCACCGTCTTTTGTGGAAGAATCTCTTCAGTTTGCTCCCCTATGTTCTGG
>NW_019268518.1:5578766-5588556 GCF_002738365.1 Cucurbita moschata
TGTTGAACACAACTCACTGTGGGAAACACTCGCTCTCTTTATTAAGACCAATCGAGAAGAGAATACAAGACACTCTGTAGAATACTTCTGCTTTTTTATTGTTTTTAGATTTCTTGGATGAATAACCTAGGTAGGGTGGGGTATTTATACTGAGCCTAAACCATCTATATTTAACCAATCTAAATCTAGACCTAACAAATCTAAATCTTTCTCCTAAAATATTTAGATCTCTTTCTCCTAAAATCTCTACTAAAATAAATATACTGGGCTCGTACAATTATTGGGCTTGACTCTATTGGGCTAGTACAATTATTGGGCTTGACTCTATTGAGCTAGTGATGATATTTCAACAATCCATTCCTTGTAATTTTAATAGAGAGTAAATACAATAGAGATTCCAAACCACCAACCCCTAGACATAACGAAGCTCAACACGGAAACGATCGCGCACAGAAGAACGTTCACAGTTGCAAGATTGAGAAGCTTGTAAGCAACATCATCATTCAATAAAAGAATCAATTCAAGATTCAAGTATCTCTATTATCCAAGTACAAGTATGGTAATCAAAACTCAATTACAATTAGTACACAAGAACTAAGAGAAGGTGAAATTTCAGAAGATGCGTACAGAATAAGAGTATCCACATGCATTCATCGTTACTTCAAAGAGAAAATATAACAGAGAAAAGCGACAAACAAAAAGTTCCAGAGTCAACGAATCCACTATTCATCAAAGTGGCTTATCATAGCAAAGAAATAACAGTGCGACTCCATTCCGGATGAAGAACATGAAATTAAGTTTCATAATTATGCTTTCTCGATGCTCTGATAGTCGCACGACTCGCTTAGAACACAGCAATTAAGATTACCAATCGAAAATGGGAGAAAAGAAACGAATCGAAGTAGAAAGTTATAAACAGAATCGAAAACGAAAGTACCTGAGAGTTGAGATTCTTGAAATCTGTGCTCAGAGGACATAACAACGGATTCGAGCTTTTCATTCTTCATGAATTATCTCTTCGCAAATCATAATCAACAAGAAAAGCAATTCGAGGTTCAAGCATCCGTCTCATCCAATTACGATACATAAAAATCAAAATCCTATAATAATTAAGAAAGAAAAGAAGATGTAATTCCAGACAATATATGCAGAATTCCAGTTTTCATCCATTCGTTGTAATTTTAATAAAGAGTAAATACAATGGAGATTCCAAATCACCATCCCCTGGACATAACGAAGCTCAACATCAAACGATCGCGCACAGAAGAAACGTTCACAGTTGCATGATTGAGAAGCTTGTAAGCAACATCATCATTCAATAAAAGAATCAATTCAAGATTCAAGTATCTCTGTTATCCAAGTATAACGTACGGTAATCAAAATTCAATTACAATTATTACACAAGAACTAAGAGAAGATGAAATTTCAGAAGATGCGTACAGAACACAGCAAGAGAAAATATAATCATGTAATCATCGTTACTTCTAAAGAAAATATAATCATGTAATCATCGTTACTTCTAAGAGAAAATATAACAGAAGAAAAGCCATAAACAAAAAATTGCAGAGTCAACGAATCCACTATTCATCAAAATCGCATATCATAGTAAAGAAATTACAGTGCGACTCCATTCCGGATGAAGAACAAGAAATAACGTTTCACAATCATGCTTTCTCGATGCTCTAATACTCGCACGACTCACTTAGAACACAGCAATTAAGATTAACAAATGCGAAAACGGGAGAAAAGAAACGAATCGAAGTAGAAAGTTATAAACAGAACCGAAAACGAAAGTACCAGAGAGTTGAGATTCTTGAAATCTGTGCTCAGAGGACATAACGACGGATTATCTCTCGGCAAATTGATCCAGAAGCAGATGGAAGGAAGGAGAGAGGATTTTATGAAACTTGAAGTTCCAAATGATTAGAAAAAGGCAAATGGAAGGAAGGCGGGAGCGGGACACTTATATATTTTGAATTATATTTACTTATAAATTTGAAAATTTTATTTTATTTGATATTATCAAATACTAATTATAAAATAAAGTTAAGTGTAATAATTAAACTAAATTGATGTATTAACGATTATTTTAAGATTAAATTTTCGTTAAAGATATAAATTATTCACTTATTTATTTATTTATTAAAATTGAAAAGTCTAATAGATAAATATATTTTAAAAAGTTTCTATAAATATTTTTTTAATAATTATCCATCTATCTAAATATATATTAAATATTTAAATATTTAAATATTCAAAATTATGATGACCATCCAAAATATGGCAATAAATTGCTATTATCCAAAAATGTTAACTAATAATTATAAATATGGAAATGCACTAAATAATTATAAATCTGTGCATTTAATATTGAAACTAATTTTTATTTTAAAATGATTTTTTACAATATTTTCAAATTATACAAAATTTTAAATGTCATTTTTTTAGAATTGAAATTTTCATTTTTTAAGGCGGTCTCCTTTGCGTCATATTTAGTATGAATATTAAATATTAAATATTAAAACAACTAAAAATAAAAATAATTACTTCCTATTATTTTTTTTTTATCATTTTTACATTATTTTCTCTAGAAAAATATATCTACCTAAACATTTTGAATTAATTTTTTTTCTCCCCTCGAACCAATAAAAAAGAATGAGCTTAGTTCGGTCTTTGATTTTTATTGTCATCCCTTGCGTGCGGTGAGCTTGATAGTAGCATAGGTCGAACCTCGAGCTGTTTTTTCAGGGTTGGAATTTGATTCCCACTCCCGTAGTCTTTTTTCAGTAATTCGCTTGGAAAGTAGTCTGTCGTAAACAGGAACGTAACGCTTCGTGACTTCTTATATTTAAAGTTAGTCATGTAGCTACTTCAATGATACTATTTTTCCGTACCATTATTTATTCACGTAAAATATGGGCTTCATTGGGAATGGAAAAAATTAGATTCACTTTAATTTGCATTTGGTATTTCGCCTTAAAGTCTTTGACATCTCGATTCTCGATCAAATCTTCTCTTGTAAGGATTGAATGTTCGCCTATAGTTTTATATTTAGTAAGTCTTGAACTACTATTTTGTATTCGAGATCATTGGAATAAGCAAAAATACAATTTATATGAAAAAAAAATACTATTTATGGATATTTCAGTGAAATATCCCTCCTTTGTGGGCGTTTGAGCCCTACCAGAAAAGAGGCCTTGGCGAACTCTCATAATTAGTGAACAAATGTAAGCTTCACTGACAGTATAGAGTACTGACCACATCGAGGGACAGGCCCTGAAGCAAAGGACAGAAACGAGTAGAATAAATGTGTTCAAATTTCTGACCTTGCACCACCCTCTAATGGACCATGGACTAGGCGCCCACGGTCTGATAGAACTATGTCCAGGAGACCACCGCCTCGTGTAGTTCTTTTTCTCATCCTTTAAGTGGTTTAGTGGCATATAAATCACTTAGCTCAACTCGAGTGATCGATCTAACACTCTTTTAAGTTGTTCCGAGCATATAATTCTTAATTTTACATTAAACCCGAATACTTTTTCGAACCGTTCATGACATAACTTTTTAGTTTCTCTCTCTTACATGCAACATATAGTCCCAAACCCGAACAATGGCTCGAAAATATGGCAAGTATTCTTACCAAAACTTTCAAGAGAGAAGCCTATATTGGAAATATGTTAATGGAGTTTGGATTCCATTTCTGCAACGAACACATAACCCCTCAAAAGCATCGATTCATGCAACCCAAATTCCTCCATGGCGTCTCTTCATGCCATTAAATACCGACCCCCAAGCCTTCCCATTTCCTCACCATTTTTTTCTTTTTTTTTTTAATTAATTAATTAATTTTTTTTTTTTTGTAAATGGCTTCCTCTTCCTCTTCGTCTTCCCCACGCGCTGATATTTACACTGTAACGCAAGAGGAATTCAACGTGTTCCACACGATCGACAGAACTCTCTTCAGTCGCATGGTGTTCACACTGGGCCGCGACCCGGACGAGTCGGTTCGGGTCATGGGCCTCTGGCTCTGGCTCGAACAGAACGGCGAAGAGTTCAATTTAGTCTACAAAATGCTGTCGTTACCCGACGCGTTGGTGGACGCTCTGTTCGACGAGGCTGTCTTGTCGTTAGCCTGTATAGAAAACGACAAATTCCCCTTCGAACCGGACACGTCGGTCGATATTCCACTCATTCAACACGTTTCTAAAACCCCGGTTTCCCTCCGGTTCTTCCATGAGAACCGGCTTAGGATCCTCCGTGGCGTTACCAAGATTTGTACTGATATTTGCTATCGGGCGTTTAAGGACATTCTCTACGCGCTTGAAACCCAGCGCGTACTTTCACGAGCCTCCGTGCCCGTTCCCGCAATTCACGGTGGCCGTGGAAGTTACTTCCCGGCGGCTCCGGCGAGTCCGCTCGCTGTTCCAGCTTTTGGATTTGTGAATGTGAGGGGAGAGAGTTCGCCGCTGCCGCCGCCGACGGCGGCGACGGCGAGTCAGAGTGCGAGAGTGGGTAACCGGAACGTGATTTCGAGGAGTGAAATGAGTGATTTGTTCGGTCGTTTAAAGCTGAGGAGTGGGAAGGAAGAAGGGGAGGCGGTTCCGCCGGACGAGAGGACCATTTTTCTGACGTTCTCCAAAGGATACCCAATCTCTGAGGAGGAAGTTAGAGACTATTTTGGCAGGTTTTTTTTTTTTATTATTTTTTTTATTTTTAAAATTTATTATTATTATTTTATTTTTATTTTCCCAATATTTCTCTATATTCCTCTGCATGTGGATTTTTCTGTCAATATTTTCTAGATTATCGTGCACAGTCAAAATTTTCATAATTAGGGAAATATTTTAAATTTAATTTTTTTTAATTCCCTTCCTTATTTGACTTTTTAATTTTTTTTTTTAATTTGAAAATCTTTTACTATACAATACAGACTTTATCAGTACCATAAATGGATCTATTTGTTGGATGATAAAAGTCTCATAAACTTATAATAAATGAATCCTATTTCTATTGGCCATGAGAACTTATGCTTAAAGTGGACAATATCATACCATTGTTGAGAGTAGTGTTCGTCTAACATAGTATCAGAGTCATGCCATAAAACTTAGTCGTGACAATAGATTGGTAAATCTCTAAATGTCGAACAAAGGAGTCAATCTGTATTTTTTTTAATTATTTAGTTATTTATTATTTATTTTTTGTTTAAATAAGTATTTCTATCTGTGATTTTCTTGTTTTACTATCCTGTTCTGTTAAGTTATTTTTCAAAAAACAGTGCGAATAAAAAAAATAATTTTTAAAAATATGTTTTATTTGATTAAAAATTTAAATATTTAAAGAAAAAAGAGAGAAAAGGTCACTAAATTTTCCTTATTTTGTTTAATGAATGTATAATAGATTAATATTATGTATAAATTTAAAATTTAAAATTTTATTTTATTTTTAAAAAATTATATACACAAAAAATTCAGAACCTTAAATCTAACATGTGAAAATCTGATTCTGGAGCAGAAGATATGGAGATTTCATAGAGAGCATTCACATGCAAGAGGCGCAGCCGCCGGAGCAGCCGCTGTACGCCCGGCTCGTCGTCAAAACGGAATCCTCCATCGACCTCGTCCTCGAAGGAAGGACCAAAGCTAAATTTTCCATTAACGGCAAGCACGTTTGGGCTCGAAAATATGTCCGTAAAGCCCCCAGGTTGCCGCACCGACCTTCACCACCGTCGACACGACCGCCGTCTCCGCCGCTGATCGATGGAGTTAGAGCTTTCAACTTCCCCCCACCGCCGCCTGCACCCTGATGTTCTCCGGGAAGCCGGATGATCTGTGCCGTTTGTGTGTTTGAATTGTGGAAATCGTTGTCTAAAATATAATGCAGATTATACGAACTGTTTTTTTTTTTTCTTTTTCTAAATATAGTTATGTATGTAAGGAATAAATTAAATGTAATTACGTGTCTCCCAATCTCAGTTATTATAATATTATATTGAGAATATTGTATTACTGTTTTACTCTTATGTTGATATATACAATATAATTAAAAAAAAAATCTCTTACTCAATAATTCAAATAATAATAAGAATAATAATATCAAATTTCAACCTGGCCTTATATAAGGCCCGGGAACGAATTCATCGTATGGCTAATGGGGGGTGATTACTGACTCCGACTTCATACGGGCAAGTTGCAGCCTACAATCTAAATTGAGGATGGGTTTTTGGAGTTAGCACACTCTCCCGTGATTACGACCCTATTACATTTGTTGGATGATGAAAGTCCCATGTCAGCTAATTTAGAGAATGATCAAGAGTTTATAATCAAGGAATATTCTCTATACTCTCTCTATTTGAGGCTTTTTGGGAAGCCTAATTTGAGGAAATGATCAAGAGTTTATAATCCTCTATACTCTCTCTATTAAGCAAAGCTAGCCGAGCTTATGCTCAAAGTGGATAATATTGTACCATTGTGGAGAGTCATGTTAAAAGGAGTGTCGAGCCTCCTCAAAGGCATAGTAAAAACTGACTAAGACTCCGAAAGAAAAAGGAGTTGAGCCTCGATTAAGGGGAGACGTACTTTGTTCGAGAAGAGGTGTTGGATGATGAAAGTCCCACATGAGTCGAGCCTCGATTAAGGGGAGACAGACTTTGTTCGAGGGGAGGTGTTGGATGATGAAAATCTCACATCGACTAATTTAGGGAATGATCAAGAGTTTATAATCAAGGAATATTCTCTCTATTGGTTTGAGACCTTTTGGGAAAGCCAAAGCAAAGCCATGAGAATTTATGCTCAAAGTGGACAATATCATACCAAAAGTCGTGTTCGTCTAACACCAGCCACCATAGCACGTGTTGTGCAGGATGAGACATGATGACTTGACATCATTCTCAATTTCCTCCCACTTATCACTAGCCGTCTATTTTTACACTGATCATAGACGTTTGCTGGTTGTGGGTTTGAGCACATTGACGAGGGTGAAGCACACGGGCCAATGTTGTTGGGTCGTGCCAATGTCGGGGTCAGGGTTTGATTAGCATCACGTGACCTATTGCCATCAAAGAGAGGGTGTGGGAAAATAAGGTTAAAAAAATGTACAACAAATAGTAAGCTTGTATACCGAAGAAAAATACAATTCACATTCCAATATCCGAAATAGCCAAACGCCCAAACACAAGAACTGTACACAACACAAGAACTGTACACAACACAAGCAATCTCGCAGGCTAATCTTTTAATTGTCATACAACTTTCAGTTCCAGACAAACCATTCTTTTCATGCAATACCAAGAAACAATGCCTCTATAAGTAGATAGGGATCAACACGATATACACACCGAAAGCCAACAACGAAAGCCTCCTTTCTTCTTTTAATTGCGACTTTATCGTCATCATCTATGATTTCTATCGTCAACCATGGTCTAGCATCAAAGAAAGACCGACTGATTTCTATCGTCAACCATGGTCTAGCATCGAAGAAAGACCGACTCATAGGGCTACACTGTAGGGATCTGTACGTAATTCGACAATGGTTGATGAAGAAACTCCTTCCGTGAGGAACTGTCAAACTCATTTCTTACTGTTGTAATAAGCAGTCACTGCCAGGATATTTACGATGCCTGCTGTAATTGACTTCATCTATCAAGATACCATGATGCACTAAGCTCACTTCTTTCACTGTAAGGCACACCACTGCCAGGGTACCAATGGTAAATTGAACTCACTTCTTTCGACTGTAATGCACGCCACTGCCGGGATACCGATGATGCAGATGACGCGACCCACCGCTCCTCCCGCCAGATGACTCCCAATTGTTTCCCCGAGTAGGGACTCTATTGCTCCCTGTTTGCATCCAGTTCATTGTTTGGGAGCCTAATCCATTATTTTCTTCCTCTTCTCGGTCATTGTACTCTAAGATTAACCTCTTAATATCTTGCTTCTCTTCTAGCTCTGCTGCTTCTTTCTGTTTCGTGCTCTGTAGAAGTGCGGAATCACGAGGGATGTACATCTTCTTCGTTTTCTGCTTGTTCCCACGCTTAACAAGAACTTTCACCTGAACCTCTTTGCTTCCCCCAGCATCCTCATCCAATCCCTCATCCCCACTCTCTCCCCCAGTCCCCCTTCCATGGTGGTCCCTCGTCGATCCCTCGAACAAATTCATTGGTATCATCATATTCAATGTTGGTCGACCACGTATCTCTTGCCTACGCTGATCCATGCTCTCCTGCATTAAGAAATAACTTAATCAACAAATTAAGCCATTTAAAACCCGAATGAATTTTAAAAAAATATTGAACGTGCTGTTGCATTCATCAAGTCATGGCAAGAAAATAAAGTGATCACAAAAATAATTCTTGCCTGCATTACAGCCCTGAGTTCCTGATCAAAATTGGCTTCTTCCCTGGGGTCTACCTCAGGCACTTTCTGTCTAACGTGAACCTCATCATCCTCATCAGAAGCAGGTCCACCAGCTTCCTCATCATCTTCGTCATCCTCACTGTCACATCCATCCTCATGATTCCCCAAGTCCGACTCTTCATCGTCACGTCCCTCTGCCTCAATAGTACCACTTCCTGTATCACTGTCACTATCAACACCGTCTCCATGAGCTGCACCATTTTCCCTAGAGCCATTCACCGTGTCCCTTCCATTAGCTGAGGTGGTATTGGAAGTTGCTCTGCTCATAGGCTTTTCAGCATCAAGGTGCTTCTCGGTATTGGACTTGTCGCTTGAGACAGAACGTTCGTGCTCCTCAAGTTCTACAAAAGCTGCATTTACCTCTTCGATAGATGAGTACCTAGTCATGTTTGGTTGTAATTCCGCAAATAAATCCTGTAAATGCAACTTCATCAGATTATTTGACATGCAGGAATGGCGGAAGATAGAATAAATGAAGACGTGCTATGGAGAGTAATCAGCAAAAATCGTAACTTTCTTCCTCCTTTCAAAGTTTCACCAAATTGACAAAGATCACAAGAATAACAATTGTACTAGTGACCATGAATAATTTGCAAATGTTATAGAACATTTGGCAAGTAAACTAACAAGATAATCAACTTGCCTGTAAGTCAAACTCTACGTCCAATGGAAGCCCGCCTTTGCTGAGAATATATTTCTGGAAGTGTATAAAATATCGATCAAGTTTCCTCTTTGAAGATCCTCGATCGAAGTAGTGACCACAAGTTTGAAGAAGAGTGATAACCATCCTTATGCGGAAAGTGTCCTCGGGTGGATCCAATACATCTTGCTAAAAGCAACAAAGATCGATCACATGAGCCTTGAAACAAAACATTCATTCGACCAATCACAACGAAACAAACTTGTACTCTAAAAACAAAACTCAGTATCCTCCACAAGCATTGAACATATGTTTGGTCCACATCATTTATCGAATAATCCCAGAATGTTCTATAAGGCTCAAGTCCTTACAATTTTAAAGTAATAACTTTAAAGTTGCTCTGTCTTAATTTAAGGTTACTTTATGAAGAATCTGTAATGTTCGATTAATCCACTGTACCTGAATGGTGTGAAAGTTATCTTATTTATAATCAAATAAATTACAAGGACATGGAAATAGTAATAAATGGAAATAACAATAAATAGAAATAAGAATAAATGGAAAGATAACTATGGTAACAAGGCAAATATTAGATATTTGCCTTATAATAAAATTTCAAATATAATATATATGGTAAACTATAATTTATTACTAAATATCCGTAACAGAATCCAAGATGCAAATTGAATACATAGTGCACACCCACACAAAAAAAAAAAAAAAAAATAAAAAAAAA
>NW_019268518.1:5589141-5604180 GCF_002738365.1 Cucurbita moschata
AAAAAAAAAAAAAAAAAATCAAGAAAAGGTTTCCAGGTGGGGTGGTAGCAATGATAAACCATATTACCAAGCCTACGGTTAACAACCGTAACATGTCGGGGTAAAATTAAATTAAAAAAAAAAAGAGAAAAATCAACAAAACAAGTTCCGTACCTCTGATGTGCCATGGCCAAAGACAAGCATCAAATAAAGGGTATCAAAAACAACAGATGAATCTACAAGTTCATAGTTGTACAACTCCCCCAAAAACCTCATATGGGCAATGCGTTTTTGCTGCATCCCGTAATCATTTACTTCGAGTCCAAGCCTAATTTCTTCCAATACCTAGAAAATAATAGAGATAAATAACCACCTTCAAAATGAATAAAATGGATAAATCAGCTATGAACAAGAGAACCTGATCAAATATGCAAACAACATTATGTTTGCAAATGGGGAAAATATGCTCTCAGATGTTCATTAAGCAGTAGATAAAGTAAGAACTTGCTATTAGTCGAAATTAATGGTTGAATTCTGTAGTTGAGTGCTCGACCATCAATTTCCAAGCTTCTCTTCTGTCTATTGGATGCCTCGTATCCTATGTTCATGAGTTCTTAGTTGGTTTCATAGAACACAATAGTGTCGGCTGGGACTTTGAGAGAATTATTAGTGTACATAGAGAGAAATGGTATTGTAAGCTGACGTTTAGATTCAGGAAGAGGTCTTTTGAGATCTCTATCTTATTATTTTCTTGAGATCACATTGTTGGGGTTAAGATCTTTTTATGAAAAGGTTAATGAGTAAAACTACCCTTAGATGGGTTTACCCTTATTTACTCCTGTATTTAAAGTTTGTTTTACTTTGATTAGTTAAGATTCACCCATTGAGACTTATCAATACCGAATGAGGGGATAGTAAATAGATCTCATTTTTATCTTGCACATAAGTCTGGAGCAAGCTTTAGTTTTGCGTCATAAGCTTGGTAAAGTTGGGTATCCACCTTACTTCCTGGGGTAAAATGTTTTCATCACCCACCCTAATGTCCAAGCATTTTCCTCTTTCTAAGAGATGCAATTTCAGAGACTGCTCAACAATTTTATCTTGCTATCTAATATGGCTCCACTATGATTATCAATTTTTAATCACTCAAGCAAGAACATAGTAAAATTGTTGTTCTGGTCATCCAAAACATACTGTGCCATTTTCAGAGATTGCATCACAAATAACTATGTCGATTCTTAGGTAAGAGAAGTCGTATGTCAAATCCACAAAGACAAGTGGGTATTCCAATTAGCAAAGCAAATAACTCGGAGCAGTCAATTTGATAATTAAGTTTTATGTCTAGTTTCTAGAAGTACTGAACTAATGTTCTACTTGTTCTACTATAATTAAAAACTTTTATCTAGTTCGATACTTATGCATGACAAAAAAATCCAAACTGACATATTTTAGAGGACAACAGGCTTAAAATTGTAATGCATATTTTAGAAACCAACTTGGTAATCAAATGACAAAAAGAGTGCTCAAGGAAGGTATGTAGGAGAAAGTATATGCAAAAGGACTAGATATTGATGAATTTAAAGACATTAGTGAGAATATACAGAAAGAAATTAAGAAGTACGTGAACATTAAAAAGACCCCTTAAGGTCAGCAAAGGAGTTAGTGAAGATCAAAAGAATAAAGTGTATGTAAAGAGAGGTTGTAAAAAGAAAATGTATAGAAACTGTTAGTTGGGTAAAGAAATCAGTATGAGAACATAAATCCAGAAAGGCTTTTGTGAAGTAGAAAGTGTAGTTATACAAAAATCCATATGTTCTATGGGTAGTGATCTTATCAGGCAGACTAACAGTCTCATTTTAAGTTTCAAATGTTCTCAATGAAGTGGACATACCTCGTCAACAACAGCAACCGAGAATTCATCATGATATCGGCTCAAACCCGACGTTAAAGAAGCAAGCAAGTGAATCTGGCCATACTTCCCTTTGTGAACTTTCATAAAACATTTTAAAAGGTATTGCTCACATTCACTCCATGGAAGCTTCCGAAGTTGCCTCAACACATTTTCAAGGGCAGACTTGTCTAGATCTGAGAAGAGCAACTTTCTAATATACTGCAGGATACGATGAGTAAATAAAACATAAGAACCAACTGTACTTGGGGAAAAGCTTGTGAGTGTAGGATGCAACCCATACCTGATGCAATGGTGGACGAACTTTTGACACCCGTGCAGATCTCTCCGGAGGCTTGCAAAGATAGTATGCATTCTCTACCAGGGTGCTATGTCGAGGATCCAAATTTTTTACATTTTTCAAGCGCATCAATATCTCCAGCATGTTAGCCATCCGCACTGTAGTTTCAGGAGACCGATAAAGAAAACGACCACAGGACTCAAGAAGATTACAAGCAACATCAATGTTGTGGTGAGTGAAATCATCTAAACATGCCTGCCAAATAGAGATAAAAGTTGTCCATGAATTTCCAACCACAACAGCTAAAAAAACATAGAAAGTAACGAAGGAAAGAATAAACATCAAAAGGTGTCTCCTCCACTCATACCTTCAAACAGCTAAAAACAAGGCCAGCTGAAGCAATTTTGAACTTGCAGAGCTCTCCAATAAACCTAATATTTCTAATCTTCGTTTCAATGTTCATTTGGTCCTGCAGAAAAAAATAGCTTATGAAGAAAATTAAAGAAATAAATAGAAGATAAAAGGACAATTCCATTCCCAAAAAATTTATACCAACTAAAATGAGACCTTTTTGTTCAATAAAAAATTGAACTCCTCCTCTAACATCTGGAGGAGAATGACAGATACATCCTTCATACAAGTCGACAACGTTGCAACCATGCGTGAGTAGTATGGCAGCAATTCCAAAGATGTCCTAGGTACATTAAACAAAGCCCTGACGAGCTTCTTTCGGTTAGCCTTGGAATTCAAATAACAGAACTCTACCTGCAAGTATACAAGAATATTAACATCACATTTTTCACAAATTTTCCAGCCTTCCACCCCCTCTAAAAAAAATGCACAGTCAAACTGGGAGATAGAGAATCAATTACAGTCAACTGATCAATAAGGTCACGGCTGACACAACCAGGGAGTCTCTGTAACAAAGCATCCAAATTTGTTCCTTCAATACTTTTAAGCTTTTCTTTTTCATTTTCAATCTTTCTATCTGCGTCCTTTTCCTTCCCCTTCTCCTTGTCTGTATCCTTGTTCTTTTCTTTATCCTTTTCTTCTTTGTCCTTTCCTTTCTCATTGATTTTGCCATCCTGTAGCGAACCATCCGTAGAAAGCTCCACGGCCTCTATTGATGTTTGATGACCTTGGTCTGCTTCAGATTCCTTTTAAGATAGAAGACATCCAAATTCTTCAACTAATAACAAGCATAAAAATGCATTTTCATGGAATAGGCTAACGAGGACCACGAAGGATCAATTGATGCATTTTCATGGATCAATTTTTTTTATAGGGAGGGTGCTCAGTAATTAGTTTTGGACCATTTTGTCCACTCCCCCATTCATAAATTACAAGCATGTCTAATTCTTTCAGTTATTAAAATTTTAAATTTAATACCCATAAATGTTATGTAGAGTTCATATTCCACACAAATAAAAATAAAAAATAAATAAATAAAAGTTTAAAAAAATATGTTTTAAATAAAATAGGAAAATAAAGTAATAGTTATAAACTCCACTTAAACTTCGCATTAACAGTTCAATGTTTATTTTCTTTTGAAGAATACTGAAAAAAAGGTATTAGGAAAAAAGTATGCTAGGATAAATATAAATATGAATAGGTACATGTATTAACAAATGTCAATATGTAACCAACAAGTGTTAGGGTGTCAAGTGTCCGACACGCTAGCCAACTAAAGTCTCCGTGCTCTAGTGAGAAAAGAGTTTTTTTTTTTTTTTTTCCTTAGGAAAAAGAGTAGAGAGATTATTATAAAACAGTTGAGGAAAAATTGAAGTTTTGAAACAAAATTGCAAGCCTGAGAAATTACAGCCAGATTTTCTGCCGGCTTTGCAGATTGCTCGTTTGCTTTAGGCTCTGCTTCTCCCAACAGTACCGCTGGAACAAATGCCCTGAAAAGCACATTCAGCATACCAACTAATATAATTCTTGTAAGAACACAATGGACTATGTGATAAGAAAGAGTTAATGAGACGTGCAATCAGAATCTGACTATGCACAAATGTAGAACACATCTTACACGTATATGTCCAAAAATATCTTTAAGTCTAGGTAACTAAAAGAAGTATAATTTAAAATGGATGCAAGCTTTCCCTCAGACAATCTATAATCTGACCGAGCCAAACCTGAGATCTGGTAAGCATTCATAGAAAGCCCGGGTGTCTTCGTCATCCCATATGGCTTCGAGCACAGAAGAATCCTTTCCAGAAGCAGGTGATGAAACATCTTCCCCTGCAGAAACCCTGGTTGTGTGACCATCTTCTGGCATCACTGGGGGTTGCATATCAAGTGCTTCTGCTAAGCTGTGCAAATGTTCATTAATTTGCCAGTGAAAAATAGTTCATGGAATCTATTTTACTTTGTGATGAGCTCAAAAAATGATATTTTTAATTACAATATCGTCATAATTTTCTTCACATGAAGCAATTGACAACCAATCTTATTTCTTTGAGCAATTTTCGTCTCCATCCACATCTTATTAGAATAACACTTATATTTCTCCAATGCATCTCAACTACCTCTGATCTCAACATGGTGTGCCATACTCGTCTATAAAGGAATATTTCGCTCATATTTGAATTAGAAATACCTCCAGAATACTTAAATAAGAAACTGTTTCAGCAGAAGGTGCAATAAAGAATTAATATGCAAATTGTGAAGTAAATGTTAGATTTTGATGAGGGTAACGTTGAGGAATAATTCCATATATCCATCAAGTCAACAATTGACTGTTAAAAACCTTGTACCATGAGTGTCATAGTGCAACTTACGATGAGACATTTCGATATAGATGGTCATAAGATTTTCGCAACTTCTCATATGAAGAGACATTTTCATCACTAAGTTCTCCTTTTGCATTCAAGATCTTTGCATTTTCATGCTCCATTTGGCGAAGTGACTGCCATTGAAAGGAATGTGACAAGCAAACCATCATTACAAGTGTAAATTATATTCTTTCATTCATCATGATGGAAGTTGATCACCCATAAAAATGTTACAAGAATAAAATTCATAAAATAGCAGGATTATTCTGTTTGTATAATAGCCTAAAAATGTTTTTAAAAAACACACATCCTGATGAACTAACGACAAACAACCAAATCAAGAACCTTATCATTGAATATGAGCTCGGTAAGGCAAAATAAGAGATGTGAGGAAAGTGAATGATAAATCAAGTAAGTAGCTCTAGAGAAGGAAGTGAATTGCTTACAGTATGTTCAGACTGGAGCAATTCTGCTGCAGCATCATAATATGTATGAAACGCCTTTCTGAAGAATTTCTTTTGGTCGGCAGTAATATTGAGGCTCTTAAAAAACTGTAATAGAATGTTACCCAATAAATTTAGAGTAAAGCACAATTGGAAACAAGGAAAATTTCATCTATTCATATGAAGAGCAAGAAAAATGTCAACAGTACAAGTTGTGACGAGCAACTAGCAACTGCAATATACATGGAAATTCATTATTCGTGAGAAGCATAAACTTATTAGAATAGTCAAAAAAATCCACAAAAAACAAATGCAGAATTAACATGAACAGTACCATGGCTATGTAGAAATTGAGGAAAAGCTGTGTACCTCCTCATGATCTTGACCAGTAGGCGGTAGCCCCAAGAGGATTCTCGCTTGCCGAGCAAAGCTAGCAAGGAGAGTCAAATTTGTTAGGGTAGTATCTCGATCCCTCAAATGTTCAACACTTGTAAGATCCTTAATAATATTATTGAAAATTGAACTGTCTTCTACAACTCCAACAAAAAAAAGTTCCAAAAGAAGTTTGAGAGAGCTGCGCTTCTTCATGGCCTTCGAGTTCCTATCGGCCTCCAACTCGTCCCCAGACTTTCCTGGAAAGAATGCTTTCAAGAGTCCTTGAATCAAGCATGGCGAGAAGTCTTTGTACCTTTTGTGAAGAAGCGAACAGATCTTTTTTTTTTTTTTTATTTATCGGGGGAGGAGACAAGGAAACACATCAGAAATAGATAAGAGGCAAAACTTTCACCATAGCATGTGAAAGATTGGTTATCAAACACTGCCAATAAACTCAAAAATTTATATTCTTAGCAGATAAATTTGGTCCTGTGAATCCTTTTTCCTTTTTTAGAGAAAACGAGCTGTTGTGGAGAGTAAATGAACTAATTCAAAAGTGCATTACAAAACCAGCCCAATAAGCCAAACCGCCCAAACCCAAAAAGCAATACAAAAAAGGGGGTCCAGTCTAAAAGGGCCAAACCAAGAGAGTAATTGCAAAAACATTTGGTCACTGTTGTCCACAGATTAATTTGGTTCTGTAAATCATTAATTGTATTGAGAAAGTCACTTTCACTAAGTGAATGAAAGAACAAGGAGAGGCCAGACACTGAACAACGCACCAACCAATTAAATGAGACCTTAGATTGAATTTTAAATCAATTACATAGGTAAAAGGTAAAATACCAATGTAAAATGAAGAAAAATATTAACCAACTGGAGAAAGGGGCATTACAAAAAGATGATGTGATATTAGCAGAAATTTTTCGTCAAAATCATTTGAAGTGAGTAAGTTTCTATTGCCCCCACCCAACGAAAAACCACAAAATTGAGCTAGAAAACAGAAGAACTGAAAAGAGGTTACCTGAACAGCTGCTTGTATATCAGAAGCTCTAAGCCTGGCATCACAAATAGCAGCAACAGCCTCACTAACAAATTTACTCATATTTACATTTCGCAATTCATCCATCAGCCCTTCTCGTTGTTCTTCATTTATTTGCTTTAACTTTTTAATAATTGTTGTGTTGCGTCTAATACTAGAATCCAAAGTTCTAAGGAATCCAGAGTCTGCAGGCAAAAACAAAAGTTAAAAATTGAACATACATGGGATAAAATGGGTCAAATTTTGTGTCAAATGAAATTGAACTTGCATATGTACTTTGGTACTTTGGTGAAATTAAAAAAAAAAAATTAAAAAAAAAAAAAAAGAATCTATTCATTTATCTCAAACCGTCATTAAGGAAAACACCAAGGAGAACACTCAAACCAAAGCTTCCAAAGTGTCGCCCCTAAGGAGAACACTCTAAATCATTCACACTAAAATAGAAAGTAGAACCTTGAGGACATGCCCCCAAGAATTCCAACCATGACAGAAAGAAAAGGAGAAAATGGGTGCCCTTACCTTGAGTCTGCCATTATTCACCCATCAATCTTCCATCAAGGAAGATCGAAGTCTTAGCCACCCTTTATTAATTTCATCCACTTCTTTCTAAGTTTTTCCCACACAAAACCATCAATAAGGATGAGCCCAAAGTGATTGAGACTCGAAGCTGAGTGGTTTTATTGATGAAGCGTGTTCAGCATGCCTTTTAGTCATCAAGAAACTAGTAAAAACATATGAAGGGTTCCTTTTTTTTTTTATAACTTTTGTAGAGACGTGAATAAGTATGCAAGTACGATGGGAAAATCTGATTTTCCATAAAAGCTCAACAATTAAATAATTCATTTTCCTTCATTAACTACTTTCCTAGGCCCTAGCTAGACAGGAGAAAGTGAATGGGGCTTAAAACTGAGAATTTGGGACAGGACTCTGTACTTGATTAGCAGGAGGCTAATATAGACCACTTTCTGTGGGGTGGCCAATTTGCTCATTCCTTATAGAGCAAATGTCTGCATTCGTTTGTTCGTGTTTGGCTCGAGAAGGGTGGCAGTGCTAGGATTGAGGACGTGCTCCTTAATCCCCCATTTCAAGATAAGGAAAGGTAGCTAGGTATAATGCATCCTTGTGGCCAGACTTTTCGGCAATTATGTGCTTGGTTTAGTTTTCTTAGATTGGAGTCTTTTTTTTGTTGCAGTGTTCCTTTTTTAGTGGACTTTTTTATGCCTTCGAATTTTCTTTCATTTTTCTCAGTGAAGATTCAGTTTCCCACCCCAAAAAATATTTTTTATTAGCTAAACCCAAATCGTTTTATGTGAGATTATTGTGGTCTTTCCCATCCAGAGAATACACCCATCCCCAATCTCAACAAGACTTCTCAGTGTCCTTAAGTGGGCTAACCAGGTGATCTCAAATACCTACTTCCACGTCTTTAAAAATAAATAAACAAATTTTAAAATATATTTATTAGACGTAAAACGTCCAAATCAAAATGTCTATCTATAAAGTGTATGACAACATTTGTTACTTTTTCATCATCTAGGTTTAAACATTTCACTTGCCATGAAAAAGGAAATAGAATTACATCTAACTCAATAAATACTTAAAATCATCAAAATGCTAAAGACAATTCACTAACCAGGCCTCTCAGGATTCAAATTACTTTGACGAAGAGCCATTTTAGCCTCAAATGACTTTTTAATTTCTTCCTGACGGGCAACCATTTCCTACAACATGAGAGAAACAATCAGCAGCTCAAATCACCTACACATCTTGTAGGAGAACTAGAAACGTCTCATACTAGACTCACCAAGAAAAATGATAGCAAATATAATTAGATGTGTCGAGGAATATGTTGCAAACTATACATATCTAATGATTGCAGGGATGCAAGGATGAAGTTTCAAACCATAGATTATACATATCTAATGATTATGACCAAGAAGTTGTAAATGAATGGAGGAAATCAAAAGCTAAAACACTAAATGATATCAGTTAGACTTGCATGTCAATCTCACCTCATCATCTCTCTTCGGTTGACTTTCAACCCCAGGGCCATCTTCATGATGGTCCATGTCCTGCGTAGTATGTACATGCAATAAGTTAAGAGATACAAAAATAACAACCACCTTTATGAGTTACTAAATACATAAAGCTTCCAAGTGCTCGTTTGTTACTGGAAAATACAATTGAAAGAAAGCATGTTGTCTTTTGACAATTGGTGAGAGGAAATCCTTGACCGGAAGAGAGGAAATTTGTTGGAAGAAAATGAAAAACAGAAAGCGTAAAAATAAGAGAGAAAACTTGGGATTTGACTTTGCTAAAAAAAGGTTGTGATCTTATTTCTTATCAAATTTACCTATTTAAATAATTATCTTATCCTAAAAATGGCCTAGAGTGGCCAACTAAATCTATAACACTTCCCTCCAAAGACCACCTAAGAGTGGCCAACTAAATCTATGTCACTTCCCTCTAA
The DNA here is from genome assembly GCF_002738365.1 of Cucurbita moschata. Taxonomy (NCBI): domain Eukaryota; kingdom Viridiplantae; phylum Streptophyta; class Magnoliopsida; order Cucurbitales; family Cucurbitaceae; genus Cucurbita; species Cucurbita moschata. Next base: position 5,598,414 of record NW_019268518.1, read on the forward strand.
ATGGCCACCTAAAAAATGGCCGAGAGTGGCCAACTAAATCTGTGCCACTTCCCTCCAAATGGCCATCTAAATCCATTCGACCTATTTGTCCAAATGGCCACCTAAAAAATTGGTAATCCGTGTTTGTCAAATGGTAAAATGATGGACAGTAAATGTTAATAACACAACTATCATAATCCATCAAGTTGGGTAGTTTTTTTTTTTTTCTTCAACCCACCCATGCCCAACATCTCTATCCACTGAATTAAACTCAACAAACACTACACGAAATCTGACAATTACTTAAGGTCATAACTCTGAAAAAGCATTAAACAATTTTCAATAAATCCTTTTTCAAAGGTTAACGAAACCTCGAAAGAGTGTCAAAATAGGTTGCATGTCTTCAATAATTGTTATTTATCGATAATTATTTATTGTTAAATTATCTTTTTTTAAAGGTTTTCATTATTTTTAAAGGCGTATTTATTTCCAAAGATTTTAAAGCCTTTATAAATAATTCTTTATCGACATTTGTAAATCCTTCGTTATTTGTAGAAAAACTGATAAATTCGTATACAGAGATATACACAGCCAAGAGAAATTCATCGCTGAAAAAAGTAGATAACAATGGTGGCCGATTAAGAATGTTCTGCAACTTCTACAATGCACGCCCAAACGCTGAAATGGAAGGAGAATGACAACTAGACTAACGATTCGAAGCTGAAACCCTAATTCTGAGGAAATCCGAGCTGATGTAACTATATCCAACTCCTACAAGCTAGAGATTAAAAGAAAATTGGATAATACGGTAGGTTATCCAGGGAGATGCTGAAAAATTCATGGCAGCAGAAACAAAATAGATATACAGATCATCAAAGCCTCAATCGACAAACATATACAACAAATCAAAGTGCAGAGGGTACCACATAGCAGTTCAAAACGTCACAGCAAGGTTTCTTTGCTTTCAGGTTGCTATTCGGCTATTGTTAGTAAAATCAAAAACAAAAAACTAAAACAACTCCTCCATTGTTTCATTAGACAAGTTGTAATTTGTGTGTTATGAAGTGAGAAGAAAGGCATAGATGGAGATCAGGAGAATACCAGTACAAGGAAGATAGTAGAAAATCAGTGCAAATTAAACCCGCTAGGAGGAGGAAGAAGGAGGCTACAGCGGCACGAGAGGAGAAAAGACGGCGGCGACACTGAGCCGCTAAAACGGAGAAGGAGACAGCGTGAAGAAGATGGACGCCCCTTACTACTCATAATATAATTATTATTAAATTATGTACAGTTTATTATTTATATCCACTAATTATATAATCCATTAATTTTTATTTAAATTATATTTTTCTTCACTTCGTCTTTATTCAATTATATTATATCGAGGAAGGAGCCTCATTTATTTTTAATATGTAATATTATCCGTCAAATTACTTACCAACAAAATAAAATTTATAAATTTTTTTAAAAAGATATTAACGCAATAATTATAAAATTTACTTCTCCGGGTTCTAAAGAGATTTCGGGTAAAAATAATTAAATTGGATAACATTAATATACAAGCTAGAATGCTTTTTTTATTCGTTTTCTTTATCAAATGAATAAAAATAACCTTCACAACGACTTAATAGCGTAGTTTTGTAGCTAAATCAGTAATATTGATTGGGAGTAACCCGATAGGTGAAGAGTTTGAAAAGGTGAGTTGTGAAAAGGTGAGTTGTGTGTTGCTATGCAACAAATGAAATTCCACCTAATAATATGTTCATGTTGATCGAGTCCTAGTTGTTTATCCGAGTTTAAAATTATACTAAATTATTCTCATAGAGATATATTTCTCAACAGTTAAATTCAGTTATCTCGAACATTGCTAATTTCCATAGTGACTATCGGTGTGTCCAAATGTCCGAAAAAGAAGTTATCATCGTATGGTTGACTGAAGTTGTCATCGTATGGTTGACTGTCGATTACTAGTGAATCCTTACCACGGGTTGAACTAAAAACAAACCCACTAATAGCACTTCAAATTAAACCACATCTTTCGAACCAATTTCACCAGTCCGACCTCAAATTAAACCACATCTTTCGAACCAATTTCACCAATCCGACCGAATTAACGGCCATGGCAGTTCTCTCAAGAAGTCTCCGACGAGAGCGGCTGCATTGCTGGTAGGTCTAATACTGTGCTGCATTCCGACGACCACCGTCTCTGCCCACGAGCATGGCAACGACGCCTTATAACCTAAACAGTGTCTTGTCATCGCCGGGGCAGTATCAGGAGTTTGAGATAGGAATGCCGTTTTTTGTAGGATTAAAGATCAACCCAATGCCCTTATTCCGGCCACCATGGTCGGGCAGCTCAGCCGTTCCCATTTCCACCGCCATCGCCATTTGGATCGAGACCATTATTTTGTACCTTAATTATATAATTTAAACGGTAAACCATACAAAATATGCTTAATTTTACTTTTTCTTTATGTTAAAAAGTTAATTTAGCATTTCATCGAGATAGGAAAATAGCAACCCAGAGACGTTTAGACCACAATGCTAGAGAGACTTCCCCATGGCTTTAGTAGTAGCTGACAAATTAGGGGGCACCAGAGGTATGGTGCTAGCTTCAAAGACTTGCCATGTTCTTGGAAAAGACGGTCTCGACGACCCTTCGAGCGATCGGGTGATAACACTCACGAGCTTCAGAATATATTCTCTTTGCCAAAATCTTCTCTTCTTCCATCCCGGGGCCTTGCGTTAGAGCATTGTAGAGCGGGCGGAGGTACTTCATTCTCCCAACTTCCTTCAATGTTTTCTCAACCTCAATATAGCAATCTCGAAATTTCGACGAAATAGCAAGTTGAAGAAATGCAACTTTCACCTCATAATCCTTTGATTTCGAGAACCTATAGCGGGTGTCTAGCGCCTGGATCTACACATTCAAACAGAAGGAACAAAGATGTAACTTAATACGACGTCAAGTCTCAATCAAGCAACGCTACCGTTCTGTGAACGGTATCTTTGGTTTCCAGAAAACATGGATAATAAAGACTCAGGATCCTAACTAAGAGAGAAAACTTCTCCTTGATCACACACTATGAATTCCTGTACAAATTATCCAGGCAAAATGGGCTTCCAGGGCAAGATTAACAATTGAAAGTCGACAAACGTAAGCATAGCTCGGTGATTAAGATATCTCGGTCACTTCTAAGTTTGCAATTTGACCAAAAACGGGCCCGTGGATATAGAAATAAGAACGTAATGATCAGAGAAATGTGTACCTGTGAGGCATCAACAGGTTTGGGCAGATTCTCCAAGTACAGCTCCCATTCCCGACCTCCCCAAGCAGCAGTTTCATCGTCCCTCGGCATTTTACCAAGCTTAAATTCATTGGCTAGTGATAGGATCTTCGTGTACAAATTAGAAACTGGTTCATAAGCATCTGGAGGGATACCAGTGCCTTCAGTCCACATTTCTAAATCTATCTCTTTCTCTATTCCAGGGATGTTTGCTTTCAAGAAGTCAATAAACGTTTCTGTATCGATCGACTTAAATTTAAAGGTTTCGATATATTTCTTCAGAAACTCGTCAAACTTGGGCCTTCCCACCTAAAAATTAAGAGGAATATTACAGCAAATACTCAAAGAAAAAAGTTTGATATAGTTTGAAGAAACAATAGTTTAACATACCTGGCGTTCGATACGCCATACGAACTGAAAACCCTTCTCATACGGTATTTGAGAATACACATCGTCTGGATCTACGCCTTCTTGGTTCGATTTTAGTTTCGTGAACTCCAAATTATCCTTAAATCTTTCAACATCCTCTTTCAAAGCATTCCAACCGATCCCTATATTAAGGGTAGCTGCATCCTCCCCTTGCACAACCTCAACAATTCTCCTTTCTGCATATCTTGTAAAACCCTGTGGCCACCCGTGCCCAAAGAAGAACAGTCTTACAAAAAGGAAAGAAAAAAAAAAGCACTTGAAATACAAAACAGCCTCCCATAGTCAAAACAAACAACACAATTGATTTCTAACCTCACGTGGAGAGTGTTGTAAATTATCACGAAGAATCGGTTCATGAATTTTTCGGATTCATATACACTTTTGGTACATTCCCTCTCCTACGTTTGGTTTATCTCCCATATTAATACACAAATCATCTTGATTCATGTATATCACTAATATTGCTAGCCTATATAAAGGTTTGTCTAATGTGGAGTCATTGTCATTTTGTATCTGTCTAGAGGCAAATGAGAGATACTTTGTAGTATGAGTGTGAGAAATAGGCTTGTAAACACCTTAAATGATCGACTACAATCAGTAGATGCAAGGGAATTTCTTCTCTCTAAACCACGTAAATCTTTGTGTCCCTTGCTTAATTTTTATTTGTGAGTGTGTGAGTACGATTGATCTTGTTTCCACTCCCGTTGCAACAACAATTGGTATCAGAGCATTTTGGTGGTATCATTTTACACTGAAGTGTATTGTTCATAACCATAAACAGCCAAAACTAGGATCTTCTAAACAAGAACTACCAGATGAACAAAATTAAGTACGGTAGTATCGATGAAATTGCAATGAAAACACCAAACAGAAAAGAAAAAGAATGGTACCTCGTTCAACCAAAAATGTTCGTTGTTTTTGTTAGTGATCAGGTTCCCAGTCCAGCTATGAGCAAGCTCATGGGCAACCACATGCACCCCCGTCGAATCCCCCTTGATCACCGTCGGTGTCAAGAACACCATTTTCGGATTTTCCATTCCACCGTAAGGAAAGCTCGGAGGTAACACCAGCAGGTCGAATCGCTCCCAATCGTATGGTCCAAATAGCTTCTCACCTTGCCTTATCATCTCCTCTGTTCCTGCAAATTCTCTCGCTGCAGCATCGAGCACCGAGGGCACCGATTCCGCATAAACCCTAGTCCTCGGCCCAACTTCCCTGAACGCGATCTCGCCCACGGCAAAAGCAAACAAGTACGGCGGAATCGGCTGCTCCATCACAAACTCTTCCACCACTCTCCCTTCACCACTCCACAACAAATCCACCCCTCCGGCCAACATAGAACCCTCGCCAGCAACCGGCGGGCGGCGTTTCACACTCCGAGCGGCCATCACCGCCGAAAGTTCCTGAGGAATATTCAGACGCGCGGAGTAACGCACACGCGCCGCCGGGGTGTCTTGGCAGGGGAAAATGGAACGAGCATGAATAGCTTGGCACTGAGTGTAAACAAACGGATGCGTCTTGTTAAAAGTCTGGGGAGGCGTCAGCCATTGCAGAGCCGATGATGAAGGAGAAGTAGTGTAAATCACGAGGAAAGAGGACTGGCCGGAGAGCGAAACGGAGAGAAGAGAGCCTTTGATCGAATCGGGAGGAGAAAGCGAGAACGGAATCGGGGCATGGGATTCAGGGTGGAGAACAGCATGAATGGTAAGAGAACGAGTATCGAGGGAGAGAGGACCGGAGTGGGAACTGGAGAGAGAAACTAAGGCAGCACCATGAATGGTGGTGGAAGGAAAATCGAAGTAGAGAGAGAGGGAAATGTGAACGGTCAGAGGGTGGGAAGAATCAGTGAAAGAGTGTGGGTCAACAGGCGCCATTGACGAAGAAGAAGAACCGCAATGGGACTAAGAACTCAGAGAGTGGACTGGCAGAGGCCTTTTATAGGGACGGACAAGGGGCACGTGGCGTCGATCCAACGAAGCCTATGAATACCTACACATTTTTTTTTTATAAATAATAAATATTAAATTTAAAAAATGTTAAATTGTGAATTTTTTTTGGGGGGGGGGGGGGGG
>NW_019268518.1:5604815-5696893 GCF_002738365.1 Cucurbita moschata
GGGGGGGGGGGGGGGGGCTAAATGAATGAATCTAACCTTAAAACTTCTAAAAAAAATACTATAAATTTTTTAAAGTTTCTAAAATTATTTAAAATACGTTTAAAAAATATTATTTAATTTTTAAAAATTTTATTAATACTTTTTTTTAATTTATGAGTATTATTGAAATTTTTAAAAATTTTAGAATATTTTTTTTAGACAAAATAGAAGTATATTTTTATTAATTAGTCTATTTTATTAAATTAAAAAAAATAAAATCATTTGATTTTACTAAATAGTAAATTCTTTAATTTAACAATATATATATATATATATATATATTAACAGAGATTTTTCAAAATTATAAATTAATAGTATTTTATTTGAGTTATAATATGTATATTAAAAGTGTATACTTAAACTTCTAATATTTTAATTGATTAAGTTATATACAAAAACAATAAAATTAAATTAGATTAAAATAAATCTATATAAATCGTTGTGGAATCATATATTTAAAAGGTATTCCATTAATAATTAAAAAATGGACATAACTTCTGGTTAAAGATTATTGGAATTTCAGAATAATTATCGATAATAAAGACAAGCGCTTTATTCTGTAATTTAATCCGTCATTTGCGGTCTCAATTTTTTTACTTTATTCCATTGTACTAGGCATATAAAAAGAACCCTTTTGACGTTGCGGTGATTTAATATTTTTACAGTAAAAATACTTTTATAGCCCTGTTGATTTATTGCGTTGTTTTTATTTTGTTACTTTCATTCAGCCTATTTTTGTCATTTACGGGTTAAATTATAAATATACATTTATTTAATAAAAAGTTATAATTTTTACTTTTTAACTGTTGGGTTTTTTCATTGAAATGATTTTATTTTTGTAAATTATAAATATTTTTACTAATGGATCATTTATTTTTATTATACTTTTTACGCATTTTTAAAAAATTAAATAAAGTTTTAAAATTAAAAAAAAAAAGTAGATTTTATTTTTGGGAATTTTGACAAGAATTTATTTAAAAATAAGAAATAGAATTTTTAAAATTTTCATATTTTCGTCAATTTCCTAAAAAAAAAAAAAAAGAGAAATAGGTTGGTAAAGCAAGTGAAGTACTTGGGCTCGAGGCCCACAGCCCAAACGACGAAAGAGTAATGTGGCCCATGATCGGTGAATGTGAAGGAATCTGCACCGTCCATTGGATCCCATAGTTCCTGTTTAAGTGACGGTCACGATTTCACGATTCGTTTTCACGAGTTTTTGCCTTGCTTTCAATTTTCCATCTTCCATTTCTGCTCTGGTGCTCCCATTGCATCCCCACCGCTCTCTATTTGATGTTCTCGCGCGCCTTCTTCACGTAGAGCTCGGGGAAAACTTCACATTGAACGAGGAAGCAGAGCAGCGAAGGAGGAGTGGACGAAGATGGACGATTATACGAGAGAAATGATGGACTTGAAGACCCTCGTCACTCGGACTCTCGAGAAGAAGGGCGTCCTCGCCAAGATCCGTGTAATTCCTTTACTTTTTCCGTCGCATTCTTGAATTTTAAGCTGTTGTTTCGTTCAGATTTTCATCTCTTCCTTCCGCTACAGATCTTCTACTCGTGTTATTTGTTCTAGATTTCTCGGAATTTGGGGGTACTTGTGCTGTTGGTTGGTGAGGACTACAGAATGAGATAGGTTTAAGCTAGGGTTTTGTTTCTACCTTCAGATTTGGAAGGACGTAGGATGGAGGACAGTGAATAATTCTTCGTCTTTCTCTTTTTTTAGCGTGAAGCTGGTTGGAATTGCAATGCAATAACTTCGAAAATTGGATCACCCTCCTAAGCTTTCAGCTATATTTTATGAATGAATTTAGGGTGTTCTAGAGCTACGGGATCTTGAACTGATTGAGAAGATAATTTCTTATATGTTCCCTGATGTAATGTTCTGTCTTTCAGCTTGTTCCCATTTTTTCATACGCTTCGATTATTATTCTCGAGTTATATTCAGCTTCGACGTTGATCTGGTGTAGGAGTCTTTATTATATACTAGTTTTGAAGAAAGATTTAATCGAAGTTCTTGAATTATCTCAGCGTACATTTCTTTTCTTCAGGCTGAACTTAGAGCTAGTGTATTTGAGGCAATTGAAGAAGAGGATCGTGTAATTGAGAAAGACGAAGGCTTGCCACCTGCATTACTCGGTAGTTGCAATGATCGAGCAAAACAGCTTCATGCTTCACCATCAGGTTCGACTACAAATACTATAAAATCAAAATAATTTATGTTGTCCAGCTTGATATAATGTGCCCCAATAATTGCTAATGGGATTTTTATAGTGCCTTCCATTGGTTTATAGATAATTGAAGTTACAAATCTAAGATGTAAAATTTTCGTGTGTAGGGTCCGATAAGGGTCAAGGGTGAACTGGATTATTTTTTAGTTTGATTCAGTACTTGAAGTAATCTAATTTTAATTGCAGGGAGGCTGCTTACTGCTCTAATATGTGAATATTTAGATTGGGCTCAGCTAAACCACACTCTAAAAGTTTATCTCCCAGAGTGCAATATGGTAATCGAGCACGTTGTCCCTTCATATGTTTCAAGTCCTACAATGACCCCCACACCCCCCCGAGAAAAAAAGAAAAGAAAAAAAGAGGAAATCAGACCCAAAAAAGAAGGATATAAGAAGTAATATGAATTCTAATGTCTTTTAATTCTGCAGCAAAAAGATTCTTGGAAAGCTGAATTGAAGGAATTTAGTAGTAAAAACGGATACGATCTTAACAGAAATGGAGATAGTGGACCGTTGCTCTTGGATGTTCTTGAGGGATTCTTGAAATTTGAGGTTAGTTGGATCTTAACAGAAACGTTTGAATGTCTTAATTACAAAATTGAAATCTTCATGGTGTATATATTTCATATTATTATTTCATACAAACAAAAAAAAAACTTCTACTGCCAACTACATTACGTGTATATTTCCCCTCTGCACTGGATAGCCAGATGTTTGCCTTGGGAACTTATCTTCTTCATCTTTTTGTTCAAAAAATCAGAACTTATCTCAAACAAGGGTTCCCGGAAGGAGAGTAACCGCTTCAGAATCTGATTCAATGTCCAGTCACGAGTCCCGAAATAGTAGGAGACCTTCATCATCTGTTGTAGGGGGTTTACCTCCAGTAGGAAGGTGAATACCTGCCTGAACTAATAATATAGCTTCCTTCCCTTACCAAATTTTTACTACTTTCCTTTTTGCATTAACACTGTTGTATATTTTTATTTCAGAACTGGTGCTGGTTCACAGGCGTCTGGTAAGTCATGTAGCTATTTCATATATGGTTATCTGCTTCCTCTTATTTGTTTATGTGATGATTTAAGCTTTCAGATAGGAGGGTAGGATCTTCAATGTCTGGTTATCGAAAAGATGAATACAGTTGGAGATACGATGGCAATGAGCTTCCTGAGGATGTAATCAGAGCCTCTGCTGCTTTGGAAAACCTGCAACTGGATCGAAAAGCTAGAAATCTAACCTCATCCTGGCGGTATGTGTGCATATTTACGCTTTCCTTTTCTCTTTCTGGAAAATTATGACTGTTTGATTGTGTGTGTATTTATTTTACTTTTTTGTCGTCAGAAAATTTCTTCTTAAAAAAAATATATACCTGCTTATTTGATTGAACTACCTCTTTCATTTAGATGCATTACTGTCCAAAACCCACCCACTACAACATATGGTCATTTCCTTCAGTGTCCAGGTTTGAAACTCCATGTCCACAAAGTGTTTCATTCTGGTACAACACCCACCAACTAGGCTAAATACATGTTGGAAAAGCTTTAAATGGCATCGATGGTGTCAGCACTCCCCAGGATTCCAACCAGGGATTTTCAGCTTCCACAACCTGTGGAAAAGGGGGCACAGCCCTGAATGGGTGTGAAAGGAACTACAAGTTAAAACCCTGGGAGTTCAAACCTGCACAATCTTTCATCCCTGCGCCAAGAACGAACACAGATTGAAAAAAAGTGAAGTTAGCCAGTTCTCTTACCAAGGAATTGCATCTAAACCTAAAAACCAAAACAAGGTGGTTTGCTCCTCTTAAAAGGAAATCTTCTGCTTGGAATATAGACATTTACACACTAGCACTACCTTTGTCTTCGAGGATCTCGCTATTCCTTGGAAGAGGCAAATAACAGGAGTTCGGCTGCAACTCAAAGGGGCGTTTAGCCCCATTAATCTCATCCTTCTTAGGACAAAAGAAAATTATTTCATCTCTGATTTAAAGGAGTGGTAGGGACAAAGGGGCATCACTCTGCCCCACCCATCTAGTAGTAAAAAATTTACCAACTCCCAATGGGGTTCAACTGCTTCCCATTTTCTTTAATTCCATTGAATTAACTTCTGTACGGCCTGTTATTCTAAAATCATATTTCTATATTGCAGACATGGGGGAGACGGACACAGTGAGGATGATAACAGAGGTGAACATATGTAACATTGAAATCATGTATTCTATTTCTTAACCTGTCCACAATGATCAAGCGAGGGTAGTGTTGATGTCGAAGATTATGTAATTTGACGTGTTTAAAATGTTTGTTTAGTTTTACCCCTTTCTGTTACTATGGACTCTTTTTAATTCTTTTGACAAACTCTCAAGCCCTGCTGTAGCGTTTGATGTAATTGAGTGAGAAGAGAATGAAAAGGAGGCAGCCGTCCATCTTTGTGAGATCATACAAATAGCATGCCTCCTTATTTCGTGTATCGATTTGGTGAGTTTTTTTTTAGACCTCATTCGTGGCTTTGACGAATTTTTACATTATACGTCATGACGTGATAGTTGATGTGCAAAAATTTGTTTTGACCCATAACTTCACAATTCTTGCACATTTAGCTGATTCTCATCCTTTATTTTGATGAAAAAGCATCCGAGGGAAATTGGTCATCATCTGAATGATGGCAAAATACTAAAGTCCGCTGCATTAAGCCCTGCAATGATTAAAGATATAGTGCGGGGGGAATCTTTTTATACACAGCTATGTGCTTTTCATTTGCACTGTACCCTTTTCCTTGTAATCTTTCGAACTCTAAATATTACCCTCTGCCTCTGTTTTTTGGAGTTCTATATGTTTCACTGTCCAGCAAATAATCACAGGTAAAAAGGAAACCAGCTTGGCCATAGTCCACAATGAAGGAAGAAACACAGGTACTAAGAGTATCGATCCAACGTCGTACCGAAACTAAAGATTAAGTTGGAGTCATATGATGGTGGTGAACGTTTTAACCATGATTTACCCTTCAATTTTGTTTGATTGATCTTTTCTATTAACATTTGATAGGTTTACACACCAAATATAATTACAGTCAGAATCTTATCCACGATTCTCTATCTATATATCTATCACTAATGCTAGTAGCAAAAAACATATCAGATTGTCAGTTCAAAGCTTGAAATTCAAACGCACCTTGAAATAATGACTATGAACAGCAAGATCATCTAACTAATCGTAACCCAATTCTCTTGGTCTGTCTCATCGTACAAGAAACTCGTCTGTAGATTCAATATTACCCAGAAGGTCAAAAGATCTGTTTCTCATGGAGTCTTTAAGAATCGTGATCTGACCTTCCCTGAGAAGTATGTCTTCCTCCAAGGATTCTATCTTCTTTTTCAATAGATTAACCTCCGAGTTAAGTAGCATATTCTCTTCATTGTATTGTTTCACTTGATCCCACATCATATCCCTCTCCTCAGAAATCTTTGGCACGGTTCCCCTAATGATAGCCAATTCTGTGGTAGATTCTTCAAGGTCATTTTGTAGCTGGTTCACATTCTTATCCCTTTTCAGAATCTGTATCGATGAAATACTTTCTTTATATATGAATTGTTAAATCAAGAACTTACAATGTTGGAATTACCTGGAGTTCAAGATCCTTTAGCTTGTGTGTAATGCAGGATATGTTGTCTTGTGCATTTTGCAGTTCACATCTAAGAATATGGTTTGCTCTAGCTGCCGTTGCAATTTCAGCTTGCAGCTGCTCGATTTCCAGCTCCTTAGAGTAAAGCTTCTCTTTCACCAGACTCGTTAGCAACCGTTCGGCTTTGAGCTCGGAGTTTAAAACATGCTGCAACAGAGAAAAAAAAAACAATAAATAACATGCCCTTATCAAACTTTACAAATCTAGACAGATTCTTAAATGAAATACCTCTGAAGCATCACAATTTAAATGCATTGACCCATCTGCATTGGTTTTCTTATGCAACAACGAAGATACTATCGATAAACTCCGTTTTAAGCTTTCAGTTCCACGCTTTAATCCTTGAACTTTTATCTCAGATTCAATGAAGTATAGCCCATCAAGATTGTTCTTCACAGCCTCCATCCCCTGTATACTTTCTGAAAGGTAATGAACTTTCTCTTTGATGAATTCAAGTAATTCTGCACATAACTGGGAGCTTTCGTATAACAATGTTAGCCCTTGATGTTGTAGACAATCAACACGAGCTAACATTTCCTCATCCAGCTTGATGGTTAAGGCACCATTATCTTTCTCACTATTCTTTAAGCGATTGAAGATGCTTATATTCTCGTGCCGAAGGGAATCAATTTCGAACCTGCAAGATTCTAATTCCCTTCTTAATCCCAGTTCTACTCCAGTTAACCTTATTTGCTCCATCTGCAATTTTACGACTCGCTTATCGAACTTTTCAAGTTCTGTGTTCTTCCCTAATTCTTGAGTAAACCTTTCCTGCAATCCATCGATTGTTTTCTGCTGGTCACAGCAGGTTCTCGTTAATCTTGTTGTTGCTTTATACAACTCCTTGCATTCTTTTTCCTTCTCCTCAAAATTTCTCTTAAAGGATTCTCTATCTTCTTTAACAGTTTTGTACTTATCTTGCAAGTCGGAGAGATTCTGCATCAAAACTTGGTTTTCGTCCCGAAATTTATCCATCATTATGGTCAAGTCCTTAACTTTTTGCTCCGAATTTGATATTAGGCTTCGATTCTCTGTGTCCCTCTCATTGATAAGAGAAACTTCCCTTTGTAGAGATACATTCTGCTCCGCTAGCTCCCGAACTCTTTCACGAAGCCTCTGTTCTTCCAACTGGTACTTTTCTAGTTTTATCGACCAGTCGTTCGACCTTCTGTCGAGCTCTATCTCCAGTTCTGACTGCAATTCAGTCTTTTCTCTATCCAGTTTCTTAGTTTGAGAATCCAACGTTTCCTTTGCCAGTCTCAGCTCTTCCTTTGCAGAAGCCCTTTCAATAATTTGGGACTCTAGAAGACTTAGAACCTCAAGTGCTAAGCTCATTTTCTCCTCAGAAAGATGTCTAATTGTCTGAACCAAACCCGAAACTCCGGTCCTCTGTTGAAGAAAGCTTTCCCGGTCTCGTTCTTCTCTGAAAAGCATGACTCTCTCCTTTGCCACCTTGATTCTCCTCCTGAGTTCCCCATCCATTTCCTCTTTGGTTTCAACAAGGTTCAACACTTCACTATGATCTATTAAGTTCTGTCTATCTAAACCAGAATTCTCCATCTTATTTCTATTAATCGCTTCTGAAGGTTCATGAACTGAATAGAATTTCTGGGGTATGACATCCACATTGGAATCATACTCCTCACTTGCGCACCTATCGAGTATATCGCCTACAGTGATTGGCACACTATTGTCGAAACCCTTCGGACTTGTTTTAGGAATCCCATGAGACTGGGAGAGTATCTCGATTAGATTCTTCGCTATGGTCCTTGGAGATTCATGTCCTAATCCATTTTCACCATACTTTGCAGGAAAGTGGTGATAATTTGAACTTGGAAATTCTTCAGATGGATGACTCATTGACTTTTCATTAATAACATGTTTCGGCGAAGTAGGTGCTATACTTCGACCACGTGGAGGCCGCCTCCGACTACCGTGTCCAGGGTAATTTCTGGGAGTAATACAGTTTTGGGGTTTGCTTGATTCTACCTGTTGCTCTCCATTATCAATATACCGATCCAAGATTTTGCTCGAGACATTACCAGATGAAGTGGAAGAATTTCCTGAAGAATCACAATAGCTTCGAGACGACACAGCAGAACATGGCCTCTCTGTTACAGCTCCATAATCATTATAAATCATCTCAAATTGTTTTTCTCTACACTGTCTTCTTAATGGTGATGCTTGACGGCTAGAAATATCACAGGCAAGATTAATCAGTTTTAACTTATGGAGAGTACTAGGCAACAGATGCTCATCCTGTTCTTAAAAGATAACTCCTAAAGCTTACCGATTTGAACGTTCACATTGCTGATCTGAAGTGCCAATTAAGTTACTATATGCAGCTCCATTTTCATCTTTTAACCCAGAGGAACTCTTCTGCTTCCCACCGTCAAGCAACGATGCTGCAGACAGCGAGCGACTTCTTCTAAGACCAGTACCTGCATTCATTTCATCAATACCAGGTTCGTTCTTTCAGAATTTGGAAGAGAAGCTCTTGTAACTCAAGCAACATTGTTCAACCCACCTTCGAATGGATGCTCTAGATAATCTCGTTTTTCCGTTTTCGATGGAGAAACTTCGGTACTGCCATTGCTAGGTGCTGAAGATCTGAAAAAGAACAACTTCTTCATGTATGAAATCTAAACTGGATTCACTCGTCTGTGAATGTCTATGGACCCGTCTCCTGCTCTTCGCTACCAAGCCTTGCACAAAGAGAAAAAGATTAAGATTCTTAACAGGAACAAAGAACTAAGGGAAGCAAAGCATTCATCATACACAGTCATAAATTATGTGAGAGAAGTAGAAATGCAAGGATAAGTAAGAATTAAAATGAAATAGCCACCAGGATCAAGCTACAAACAAGATTTCGCAAGGATTAAAGGAAAAAAAAAAAAAAAAAAGAATTACAATCGAGAAACCCTACAAATCTCATACAATCAGCGATCATCATCCACAAATCAATTTGCACGACCTTTGTTTTTGGAAGGAATTGAGAGAGAGAGCAAAAAAAAGATAAGAAAAAAGGAAGAAGAAGAAGCTAATAACCTACTGAGCTCGGTCAAAAGGATGAACAACCAGCCTTCGGGCGAACTAAAGGTTTATGCTAAAACAAAACGAACATCAAAAGATTGTATTGTCCCCACTAACCCTAGTTTCCGAAATCAACTCAGCGCATTTTACGGAAACCAAGCGCCAAGCAAAAAATTCTCACTCCGATTCTTTCCTTCTTCTCAAACAACAAAGTACCAACGCCAAATACTCTTCATCCAATAACAAATCAACCTTCGAAAACAGTAACTTAAACGCAAAATCATCATTCGTCGTCAATTTCAAACAAGAACAATAGGCAGTGACTTACAGAGAGAAGAAATGTAAGATTCCGTTGAGCAATAGCTTAAGAAAAACAGTCCGCTAAAAACTCCAAAATTCGCAGTTCAGGGGATTGAAAAGCATCGGAGAGAAGAAGAGTTGAAGGCGAAAAGTGGCCGGTGACGGCGAGACAAGCAGCGGAGTTGTTGGAGGAGGAGGAGCGAGGGAAGCAAGTAGTGTAATAGGTGGGCTTTTGTAAAGGGAAAGGGTAATTTTGTCAAATCGGAATAATTCAAAAGTTTCGGTTATGCTGAATGATAGAGAAAGGAGGCGCGGGCTTTATTTGGATATAATCCTCTGTAATCGACTTCATTTCAACTTTCATTTATTTTATTACTTTTAAATTTATATCTTATTTGGGCCATTTTTTTTTTTTTTCCTTTAATTATTCCTTCTCTTTGAACTTTTTAAATATTTGTTATTAATTTTTTAATATATAAATTATCACCGAGTCAACTTAAATAGATTTCACAACCAAACTCAACTTATACTATATGTTCGAGTTAGGATGGGTCAAGGTCGTTCTTTTTTTTTTCTTTTAATTATTTTTAAAAAAATCCTTCAAAATACATAGTACACTCATAACTAAAATCTCATAAGACTCAAATATCAAATATTTACAAGTCACAACTTATTACTAACCTCGGTTACAAATGTCAAATATTTTTAATTTTCATAATAATCTTAAAAGTAAGATAAGGTTGGGTTGTAATTTTATTATCGGGCTAGTTGGGTTGACCCGACCAAAAAATGTCAATATATGAACTAATTCGAATTTTGGTTTTTCAAAAATTCAACCCAACAAAAACTGGAAAATAAAATTTAAGGGAACCCAAGTCTTATAATTAGTTGGGTGGTTTAGATTGGTCAAAGTTGTCGAGTCATATGAACACCCATAATGTTTCAAGTTACCACATTGTAGATCTAGTGTCGTTAAAATATTTATGGAATGTCGGTAATTTTGTCAACCGTTATCACATCAAAATGTGAAAATTATAATTTATCGTAAAAAAAAAAACGGATCAACGACTATAATTTAAAATATTTAAATTAAAATAAAATTTAAATTTACAACTAGAAAGATAGAACTACCAACAGGCAATGTAATTATAACCACAACATTAGACAAAATATATTTATATATAAATAAATAATTAATTAATTAAGACAGCATCTTTGGATCTTGTACAGTTGTCTAATTTTGTTATTAAAAAAAGGTGTATAATTATAATATTAAATAAATAAATAAATAACCTTCCAGCTCCCTCGTGATTCATGGATAGCACTATACTAATTAAATTTATGATTTAAAAAGATTAAATAAATAACTTTATTATTATTAGTTCTAAAACCTTTATTAATTAAGATGATTATGAAATGAAAATATTGGAGATAATTTAATACGTATATGGAATATTCATAATGTTGGCGATGCTTCAATATCTTTATAGGTGAGAAGTTAAATTATTTGAATTTCATAAACAACGGTATAAATAATGACAAATTGACAGTTACTTATCTCATTGACTTATTCAAATTCAATAATTGAATAATTGGACTCTTATTTATTTCCATTTTAAATCTTTAAATCAACTTCAATGTCCGGGATACTCTAAGAAAGGATGACCAAAAATGGAATATAAAGTTTTATAGTATAATTAACTAATTTTCAATTGGTAAAATATTTCTTATTTGGTATTTTGTTTTTGTTTTTTTTCTTTCTATAAACCTATGTGTTGACTTTTTCATTAATACGAGTGACCACACAAATAATTTATAATTCATAGACGTTTTGAAATAAAATGTAGTAAAATGAAATGGGATATCCTGATAAACTAACAAAACTAAACAAAATAGGTATTAGTTTGGTAATGGTGAAGCAGAATCTCATTTTTTGATTGTAGGAAGAGGGAATTGGCCCAAAATTTGGATAGGGGTCAAGAGGCACTCGGGCATCGGCAACTAACTCAAGCTCCTTTCGAACCGCGCAAAATGGTCACCTATTACACAACTCACTAATTCTACCGGGGTGGGGATACCTATTATTCATTGGCATAAATTAAATGAGATATCATTCAGAAAACTAACGTACAAAAAAAAAAAAAAAAATAGAAATCGTATTATTAAGGTATTTGTAACATCTCACGTGAGGAATTTACATACAACATTTGGTAAACCCAACATTTCTCTACATCCAACGCGATGTGACCGAGTATCTTACTTGTCTTGAACTGCTTTCATGTGTTGAAAATTTGCGTTCCAAGAGGTCACCTAATGTAAGATTGTTCCAAGTAAAAAACGCTTAAATATCAATTCTTTAAAGTCTTCTTAAGCACAATTTCATATTTTCAAGATAATTGACCTGATCTCGATCCATTCAAATACCTTTGGACGTACCTTTACTACTTCCACAGACAAAAACTACAGCCTACAACCGGTGATCAAATTAAAAACCCAATTGCATTAGCATTCATAATATCAAACCACATCCACTTTCTGGCTGTTCGTAGCATACATCAAACTGAATTCATAATCAACCCGAATTCATCTGGAAACCTTTACAAAATAGACTAATTTTTCTCTCAATATCACAACCACAAATCGATTTACATACACAAAGTAAATTGGGACAATAAAAGCATACATATGCACGGCTTTACAAAATAATCGACATCCTACGTATGCGAATAAAAAATTACTAAGGACCAAATCATTTTCAAGGATTTCGGGACAGTAATGGTTCCAATTGAGGGTCAATTTCATTAGAACTTGGAAGCTTTTGGAAGCCTGACTCTAATTGGCTCACTGATAAATCCTCATTTCTAGACTTCACTAACCTTTGGATATAGGTCGATGCATCATTTGGAGAAGAAACTGGTCTCTTGGTTGTTTCCTTTAGGCTCTCCACATGCTGAAGACAAACTTGGACTGCATCATGAACTCTAACAAAAAACCACTCCTTCCCGATAAGCTCAACAACGCCAGATCTTGAAAATGTAAGTAGAACATCTCGATTTGGATTGGAAATGGCAATCTATGTATAAACCAAATGGTTATGAAGAAATCTTCAGTGATTATTTGTCGTACGAGTAAAGAAGTTATAACTTACCTGAATATCACGTAGTTTGTACTCTTGATACAAATCTTTTAGAGTCTGGACAGCACTTGAATCTATGTAAGTAACAGCTGGGAAGGTAGAGAACACATTGGAAAAATGAACACAAAGATTAATAATTTAGACTAAAGGGGTCAATAAATATGTTGATTATAAGCAATTTAGTAAAAAGTGCTTAATGTTAAATTGTTTTGATGCTTTTTGAAAGTGTTTTTAAGTGCTTCCTTAACAAGCAGCCAAAAGCAATTTATAAGGATTTTCTCACCTAATATTTCAAGTGCTAGTTACTTCAAAAGCACTTAAAAATCACTTTTAAACATGATTTTGAGTGGGAGTGTTTTTGGCCACAATCTCGTCCTTCCCAAACGTAGTTTATAAATTCAACTAGATACTAGGAGGAGCAGGATTGTTGGGAGTGAGTTCCACATTGGCTAATTTAAGGAATGATTATGGATTTATAAGTAAGGAATACATCACCATTAAGATAAGGCCTTTTGGGGAAGTTCAAAGTAAAGACATGAAAGCTTATGCTCAAAGTGGACAATCTCATACCATTGTAGAGAATCGTGATTCCTCACAGAGCATTACCATCAAAAGCATAAAAACAAAAACAAGGAAGACTAGTTTTAATTATATGTATTTTATGAGTGTAAGGGTGAATTAACTTACGTGCCATCTCTATAACCACGAAATAGACTCTTTCAACATCTGGCCCACGGCCAGTAGATCGGTCCACTTCAACTTCATATTCACGTAGCCTGTGAAAAAAAAAATCCTTTCATTGCGTTTGTTTACTTGGGAAAATTAAAGGGTAAAAAAGCAAGTTATTGTTTTCAATGTGAATGAGAGGACGAGTACGCCAAAAACTAAGAAGACCATGAGTAGGAGAAGGCACCTGTCACTGATGTAACTCGTGTTTGCAAAATAAATTGGTGCATCAATCCGAACAATCACAATTCCATTGTAAGTATATGCCTCAGGATACTGTTGAATATTTCTGTACACAGTTGTGCCAGGAAGACGCCCCAATACAGCTGTAAAAGGAACAAATCAAAGAATTAACATTGAATTATGAGGATATGATACCATTGTTTTAGACGGATATTAGTCACTTGCTAAGAAAGTGACTACAAATAGAATGATTTAGAACAAAGAAACCTAGGGAGGGAGGTTTCCAAGTTCTTTGAATTACATGGAAGATTTTAATGTGTTTTCTTTTTCTTCAACATTTCCAATTCTCTGCTTTCATCAGGATACTTCAAAATATTTAAAGTAAACAATGATTTATTTTTATTGATCAATTACGAGCTTTTGTTCCTTTGAGGATATCCTCAAAAATAAATAGGCTGAGGGTCAAGGAATAAGTATGAAGTAATTAAAAAAACACGCACTGTAACAGCTCAAGTCCACCGCTGGCTGACGCGTTTTAAAAACCTTGAGAAGAAGTTCGAAAGAAAAAATCTAAAGAGGATAATATTTGCTAGCAGTTTAGAAGTTTCCTCTAATTGAGTTTAGAAGTTTCCACTAATTGATTTGATTGGTTTGAAAATAGAAAGCATAACTACTACAGAATTTATAGTTTGTGCTTAGATGGAAATTCACCGTCCACCTCGACAAGATGTACAAATCAATCACACAACGCTGATTTCAAAAGAGGCAAGACTTAAATGTGGCACACAGCATGCCAGGTTTCACATATAAGAATTAGAAATTGAACCACTTACCCATATGTGGATTTGCAGATTCGTGAATGACAAAGGCCAGTGAAACACCCACCTACAGTAAGAAATTCACATTAAACCGCTAGCTTCTAGTGGTATTATTTGGAAATAGGCAGTCGAAGAGTTGGACAATGTTGACGGAAACATATTTAAAAGCATACTTTAATTTTAGATGGCCTAATACGTAAGCTTCTACTTCTACATTCTACACAGTGAGTTCTAACACTAACGTTAAAAGAAAAGGTTAATATAAATCTAAATGGTAGATTACGAGCAAAAAGGTGTCGTTACTTAAACTAATTATAGCGGTGTTTTTTTTTCTTTCTATTATGATATGATGTAGATTTTGAACAACATACAAACTTCTCATTGATAAATGAAAAGAAACAAAAGTGTTCAGGGATACAAACTCTCAAAAGAGTGAAAAGAACAAAGAGGAAAAGTAAAGAATATGACAAAACCAATTAGTAAGAATGAATAAAAGCATCCCAATTTATGTGTATAACACTTGAAGAATAGTGTTTAAATAAGCTGGAAAGTGGGCACTGAGCACCAACGAGAAGTTCTAGCGAGATCAAAACATTCAATAAAGAAGAAGAGCGTCCCAATTATCATTCAGAACATGAAGGAGCAGAAACCAACTCTAAGAGATGTGAAGAAGAGGAGGATTATTGATGTTTAACAGACTCTAGAGGATTCGTTGGGTTCGACGACTCCTTTTTTTCTAATGTAAGTTCCTTTTTTTATCAATATAAGGCCAAGATGTATCCTACTTCTGAACTCTAAAGATCAAAACCATGAATTTGTTCGAGCTGAAAGCCAAAGAAAAAACGGTTTCCATTATAAATTTAAACACACCAAAAAATCAGCAAACAATTATCGAAATAAAACTACTGTATCATGTCAGATTTTAAGTACGTACCCCAATTAAGACACCAATCTCAATACCAAGGAACAACGTAGTAATGGCAGTAATCACCCAAAGAAGAAAATCTTTCTTATTTATACGCCACAAAAAAATAGCCTCGTCGTAATCCACCTGAAACAATAATATGCGAAGTAAGGTGACTTATAGTTGTTCACGACAACTCTAAATGCACTTTCATCTACAATCATGAGAAGAAACGAAAAGTCCCCTAAACTGATAATCTCATTGAAACAAGCCGGGAAATTTGTTCCCTTTATTATCGTATCACCATGAAAATGTTCGCTGGCGCATCGAATGATAATTCTAGTTTATCAATTCGTCCTTGAATTTCCTATTTAAATAAACCAGGAAAGATGATTTTTTGCAATCAACGGATATGGAATTTCACACAGAAGTTGTCAGTCAAATTATATTAAGAACTAACCACAAAACTTAATAGTTTGTTCCTAGTTCCTTTTCTTGAGCAAAATCAATCAACTTACACAACATATTGGTAAATAAGAAATATCACTCAATATAATTGTAGTAACAAACATGAATAATCATGATCGTGTGCTCTATTCATGAATTAGCTTATTCATTAGATAAGAAATACATTTAGTCATCAATTGTTAATATAATCAGAACATCTAACCAAGAAAAAGAATTTACTAGATCAATGCTTACCAAAGTTATTACAGCGGAAATCACAATGGCGGCCAAAGCACACTGAGATAAAAGAAAAGAAATTAGCGAAGTTAGCATCTCTAATTAAAAAATGCTTGAATTTAGTCTAACCTAACATCTCTAGCCTTTTCTAGTTTATGGCACAAATAGAATTGGAATCTCAAACTACTTCAAAAACAACAATCAGTGAATTTTAGCCCAAGTCCAAAATGGTATACGAAAGAGAGTAATAGGAAATAATTTAAATGTTAAAGTCAATTCCAACCTAAAAGTTTGAGCTTCAAAGATTAAAAAGAGTTCAGTATAAAATAATCACATTTTCTTTTTAGCTCCTATTCCACGTAATAAACAATGATTGCAGCATTAGTATTTCGGCTCATTTTGTGACAAGAAATGGGAATGCAATGGAATGAACAATCATATGGTCCAAGTACAAGCTATCGCCCTGGTTGTGTTGATGTCTTTTATATGTGTGGATAATGGAGATAAACCTGAGGTATGTGCTCAAACAATGGAGTCAAGAAAAGAAGGGCACCGCCCATAACGATTCCTGTAACAATCTGAGATAAGCTAGTTTTTGCTCCACTTTCGTGGTTCACAGCTGATCTTGAGAAAGAACCTACAAAAACAATGGAAAAAATTAGTTACACTAACGATTCACTAAACAAAGAAATTCAAATTACTAAAGACTTCTAATGAGTCAATGATTAGCAACTGAATAATATTAAACATTAAAGTTACTACCTGTTGTGGGATATGCTGAAAAGAACGAGCCAACAACATTGGATACTCCAAGACCAAATAACTGTTCAATAAAATAATATAAACCAGAATTCACTTTTATCATGGTGAAGCATTCAGTCTTAAGAGGTGTAAAACTTCTCTAATAATTTTCAAAGGACAAAAGCAGCATACCTCCTGATTTGAATCTAACTCGTACCCGTTCTTGGCTGCTAATGCTTTCGCAATCCCAACAGATTCCTGAGTACAAAAAGAAAAGAAAAAAAAAAAAGTCCAAAAAACACCACTAAGCATTAAGCATGACTTCATGCAGCAAAAATAGAGGATATGAATAACTTCTCCTACCAATATAGCTACTCCTGTGATCAGAAAGGCAGTTGGAATCAACGACTTCACATGCTCAAAACTTTTAGGAACAGAAAACTTCGGAAGGCCTTGGGGAATGTCTCCAACCTAAACAAGTACCACTTCTTTGATAAGCATTTCCGGCTCATTATAAACGTATTCATATTAAGTTTCTAATCCATTTAAAAAGAAAGAGAAAAACAACTATAAAACTAACAAATACGTCGAGGGTTAACAGTTATATGTTCTTATGGCCAGATAAAGAGCCCGATGGCATAACGTTGGTATGAAAATCAAAAGTGTGTATTCACTTAAACTACCAAGGTCACCATTTGTGCCTTGTTCATAATTAACAAACATCATAGCTAAATTTTAGTTTATGGAGCATCACAAAGAAATTTAAAAAGATCTTGGTTTAAAGAAATTTTCTTGATGAGAAACCAAATTTTCATTGAAAATCGTGAAAGAAAACAAAGACAGACGCAAAAAAAGAGCCACAAAGTGGTTTAAAGCATATTATTAGAAAGATCATTTGCATGAAACTTGGTTGAATCTGTATAAAGTAACTAATATATCTAGAAAGAATTCTAATTTTTTATTATCAATGCTTACCAATGAAATGGATGGCAGATTCAATACTTTCGCCAATGTTGTACCCATAACAACTGCTGTAAGGGGACCAGCAACTCTGAGAAACCGTAAGTGCTTCCTTGTTTTTCCCTAATCACGAATGCTAAAATCATAAAAAGAATCTAATGATAGTTTAATACTTAATAAGTAGATAAGATCCATACCAGATGCTTCATGATTTGAAGTACTGCAAGGATAACTGATCCCATTATGAAAGGTGCCCACAAGAACTATAAATAAATAACTATATTAGCTGGTAAAATTTAAAAAAAAAAAAAACTGAATAATGTGCAAATCCGGTAACAAAAAATCATGCAAAGATACTTTATCTACTTAATTTCCCTCATTCTTTTTGTTGAATTAGTTGATGTTTGAAACTAAATATGCTACTAGAAAGGTTAAACAAGCAAAGGGAGTTTCAGGATTAGAACTTCAAATCAATTGCCAAAATAGGAGTTGATGCAAAATAATTTAAAGTGCGTCCTAGGGAAGTTAGAGAGAGGGAGAAAGAGTCAACAAGAGCCATTTGGTAGGAAGTTTGACTGGGTATTTATAAATTGGCTTAGAATGAAAAGTTATTTAGTCTAAAGCTCCTCTAATAAAAATCACAAAACCTAGTTTTATCCTGCATGGAAATTGGCATCTTTGACTTTGGTTGAGAAACCCATACCTAGTTAAGTTAACTATTTAGATACATTATACCAACAATGTGGGAAGAAATCATTTGTAGCTTGATTGTTGATAGCAAGATGAACTGAGTACTGAATCAAAACCCAGTTTACCATGCCACAAGGATATTTAATACAGTGCCTACAATACGTACCCCGTCTGCTCCAGCTATTATGCTCTCAATTAGAGGCACAATTTTGCTACTTCTTGATACATCATACCCCAGAAAGTATTTCACTTGGGATAATCCAATCACAACGGCAGAAGCTGTAGTAAAGCCAGAGATTACAGAGTGACTGATAAAGCGAATAAGCCACCCAAGCCTGATATAAGGCAACAAATAGAGTATATAATCAGGTAAAATAAAATTAAAACACTCGTAGAAGATTAATTTCCTTCATAACCAAGTCTACAAAAGTATTCTCCATTAGATTAGTGTTGGTTAAAGGTACTAGCTGTCATAGAAGTGAAATATTCATTCTCCAAAAGTAATGCTTTAGTTGTATAACACAGCCACAAACAGGATTTTAAAAAAACAACTATTATGCTCTATGTTCAATTTAAGAAGTGCTATAAAACGTTGCAAAACAAAATATTAATGTAATAGATGATTACTTATATAAAAATCAGCATGTTTCAACCATCTAGATTGTTAAAGACCTCTAAAAAAATGAGATATGAATATGAAATGATAAGGATACCTACCTCAAGAGCCCCATCACACATTCCAATACTCCAACCATGAGTGCCAATAATATCGCAAGTTCAGTGTATAGTTCCTCAGATGAATTGACAATTCCACCCAAGACATTAGAAACCAGGAGAGAAACCAATGCTACTGGACCAACAGCAAGCTGACGAGAAGAACCAAAAAATGCATAGACGAACAAAGGGAGAAAACCAGAATCTGCCATGCAATAAGAATTACAGAGTTAGATGAAAAAGGAAATTTAAAACAAAGAGGCCTTCAGATTTCTGAGCATAAAAACGTAAGTTTATTGCAATTAAGAGTGATTTTCTTACAAAGTCCATATATTGGTTGAAGCCCGGCTAATTTCGCATAAGACATTGCCTGGTAAATAAGAACAAGCAATCAGGAGTCAGGACAGTGACTAACAGTCGGATATTGTGAAAGATGTAACTAACTTAGAGTCTTAAACAGGCCAAAATCTCCAAGAGAACCTTGATATCGGATAAGAATACTTACATTTATAATGATAGAAATTTGATCTTTCTAATTGGAACAGCATATAAATTATTCTTATTTCAACAACTCAATCAGCTAGCTTAGTTTTAACTTGTACAGTTCATAATGTTCATTGTTCACTCTTAACAATTATCGGTTACACTATAATATAATGCCAAAATTGATGAAATGCAGCTTTTAAGTGTCAAGCAAGAACTTAAAGAGTTGGATCATATCAATGTGACAGTTGATGTCAGGAAAAGGTAACACAGTTATTAATATCTTCATGCTTGATAGATTGAACTAAAAATCGCACCTGCGGGACGAGCATGATACCAATGGTAATCCCGGACAAGAGATCGCTCTGTAAATACTCCCGCCATTTATACGTTCTAATCCACCGCGAGCACGGTAGCAGAAGCTCCATCCAGTTAATCCAAGTCATCTGCTTAACCTTCCCCGTCCATTTCTTCACCAGAACGCCAGCGGAATAACCACCGGCCGGCGAGGACGACGACGTCGTACTAGGATGCTGCAAGGGAATGACCTTGACCGGTCGGGTGGAGGAAGGCATGGATGAAAGGGCAGAATTAGAGGAAGCAAGACTAGACGCGCTAGGTGATGCGTAGCTAATCTCCATGCGCAAAACCAGAGCAAGGAATTGTTCAGGCTCCGATGAATCTCAATCAGTTGGGAGAGGAAAAACTAGAGCTCCCCCATTGATTCAATGAATGGAGACGTAATCGGAGCAGGTGTAGAATTGAAGAAACTTTCTTGCCGGAATCAAATTACTTTCCCGGGAAAATTTTGCAATTCACTGCTGAAATTGTTGACTGTTATTCGGCCTCGTCCGTCGGATGAGAGAACCTCTCCCTATTTATCACCTGTCACCACATAAATAAATACTGATTCTTTTCTTTTTTTAGTACAAATAAAAACTCTCCTTGGTTATATATTTATTAAATTAGTTTAATTTCAACTTACTTCTAATATTAATTAAATTTCAACCTAATTTTAATTTCAGTTTAATTTCAACTTAATATTAATATTAATCTAATTCAATTTCAACTTCATTTTAATTTATTCATTGATTCTGTAATAATATTCTATTATGGCAGCCATTTCCTTTATCTGGTTATATTAAAAATTATTATTGGTATAATTAAAAAATTAATTAATTAAAATATTTACATATCATCGTCTACCTTTGAATTTTTTATAAATTAAACAACAAATATTCAATTTAAATATAGTTTTAAAGTTCGAATATACATTTAAGCGTTAATTAAATAAGAAAAATATAAATAAAATAAATGTGAATATCTGATTAAAATATAAAATTTTAGCACGTTATTATTATTTTATTGATTAACTTATTGCATTATTTATTGAAAAAATTACTGATTTATTACATATATATATATATATAATATTTTAATAAGATAGATTAATGAGAGGGAAATTCTGAAATATTATATAATAATTCATAAGAGGGAAGTTTTGAATATACTATTTTTTTAAGTTATTGTTTTAATTGTCAAAGAAATAAAATAAAGTCGTATTTTTAAAATTATTAATTAAAATAAATGTGCGGCCCGGAATTAAGGCTTTTGGTGTAATGGGACGACAAAGCGTCCACATTCAGAAATGGGAGATGCGTGGTGAAGAATGCATCTTGGATTTTACCCGGCCCTATTTTTGTCCCTAATTATGTTATTTTAACTTTTTTCTTAAAATATATATATGAAAAAAAAAGTATTTCATTATAAATTTAGTTTTTACTGCATCTAGCTCGTTTAAACTTGGGAGTATAGTGCCTTTAAAACGACCAAATTTGGCTTCAAAATTATCCATGATCAATTTTCTCGGTTGGTCTTTAGTCATTTTTCATTTGATTGTCGACTAGCTTCAGTATTCCATCTCGTTAGGTCTCCGTTAGTCGCTGAAGCATATCGGGACTATTGCAAATGATTTTAGGGAGTTGTTCGTCGATTTTGATGACGTTTTTCCTTCTCATTTATGTGTGTGCTACTACTGTTCTCTATTCGGCGTCGTGCAAACCAATAGTCTTTATGGAGCAAGTGGGTTGAAGCTACGATTTAATACTCGGTTCATACAAGACAGTATGGTTCGATTCGACTATGTTAAAGATATTTAATACTAAATTATAGTTTATCATGTATATCATATTTTATATTTTATTATAAGATAAATATCTAGATATTTGACTTTATTACCGTATTGTTTCTATTTATTATTATTTTCATATTCTTGTAATTTATTTGACTAATTTGGTTATAAATAGATAACTTTCTCACGCTATCCCGGTGGATTAAACAAATATTATTAGACTCACCTATATATATATATTTGATGTTTTAGGTAAAATTCACCTATTTTGAGTTTCATTGTAGACACGAGATCAATATTGGTGGGTTTGTCGACGACGAACCAACAAAATTACGAGTTTTTGAAAGAAGCAAATTAAGACGTGTCGTTGAAATTTATATTTTTAATATCATTAACTTTATTTTAATGATAATTTTATGTCGAGTCCGAGTCATTATATTACATCATCCATTTTAATATTGCAATATATTTATATTTATTATTATTATTATTATATTGCTATGGAAATGTATAAGTGGTGGGTCCCAAGTAAAGAGAATTGCCGATATTTCGTTGTCAAATCATTTACTTGGTCCAAAATTAAAGTTCGATCGACGCTTAATGAGCGGGGATTTGACCAACTAGAGGTGAATAATCACACACGTGTCGCGAGAGGATAGGTGGACAAAAGCCAATATAGTGGACACGTACGACAAAATCTTCAGTTATTTGAAAAAATATATATTTATTTAACTATTAAACGTTACATTAATAATTAATTTGTTATAAAATCATAATCCATCGCTCACAAACGTTCATAATTTTCATAATAATATTAAAAGTATGGTAAAGTTGAATTGTAATCCTATTTGTTTGGTTAGTTTGGTTGACCCGACAAGGAAATTTAACCTCTAGGTCAACCCGAAATTTATATTTTAAAAAAATTCAACCCCACCCACACCGAAAAAAGCTATTTTTACGGTTTGGGGTATATAGTATGAATTACGGGCGTTATCGAGCCAGATTAACACCCTTAAAATAAAAATAAGTGCATGATCGAATTTCACTTTTTGACTTCAGCAAAATGCATAATTAGGGATATAATTGGTAATTCTAAAACTATGAAACCAACCAAATAAAATTATTGGGACGTGTCTTTTGCCAATTATATATTCAAATAATATTTTTCATTAATTGAAGCATACGTATACACTTAAATTTGTCATTAAAATAATGTATACAATTATGCTGGTAAATTTTGTCTATGTCAATAGACATAGAGCTCACAAATATTAACAACGTGTCATTTCCATCCGATAGTCTAAAAGTAAATGACGATTAATTCTTGTTAAGCAACAAATTTTATTAGGTAAGTTCGACCCAATCTAACTAATGTTCTTTTGAATTGAATATGTACCACACGGTTTTAAGTTTTGAACTCTCATGATCCACGAGATAGTCGTTTAAAATATATATATATATATATATAAAAGTCTCCGGGAGGGAAGAGGAAAACTGGACCAACTGGGCCAGACACAGGTGTAATGGGCCAATATGGGCCTGGCACCTTGAGCAAAGCCCAAAATTGGGTGGGCCTTTAAATACCATTTTAGTTTAAATTTAATTCATACTTTTAATAAATATTAAAACCAATCATTATTAATTTCAAAGTTTTTTAAAAATTTATTTTGTAAACATAAACTAGTCGAATTTACTACAAAAACCGACTAATTATAGATTTTTTCAAGAACATGGTAATGAAGACGGTAATAGTCGAAACATGACTCGGTTTAACTAAAACCCTCAAATTTGCTATTTCGTTTTTAAAATTTCCGTAATGCTAAAACCGACGTTAGCAAATTTCAGGGTTATCCCTAATCTACTCTATAAATCCATGCCTGGGTTCGACATTCATTTCCGCAATATATTTTAAAATCGACTATTTTCGAACCTCTGATTGAAAGTGAGGGTCAAATTTTATTTCAAAACGGGAACTTTAACTAAATAATTTTATTGAAAGAAAATGCATAAAATATATTTTAAAAATTTGTGGAAGGAAAGTTATTATATATTTTTTTAATGTAATAATACTATTTTTCGAGGGCAAAAATGAGATTTAATCTTAAATTATTTTCCGCAAGTATATATATGTTTCTACAAAACCCTAATATATAAGCCGCTTCGTCTTCGCAACTGCGGAAACCTAGCCTTCCAGATAGCAGCTGTTCGTCTGGGTAAGGACCTTTTATCTGCTTCACTTCCTCCTAAAATATCGATAGCTGATTGTTCGTTCTTAGTGTTTTTGAGTTTGTATATGCTGCCATTACTTGGATTCGTATGCATAGTCTAAGATTTCGTTAGTATTTCTCTTGTTAATTTGTTGAGAGTTTTCTGCAATCCTTGATATATATTTCCGTCGTTTCTATTCTCAATAGGTTGGAGTAGTGATTAGGTAGAGGATTCTGCAATGGCTCCAAAAGGTAAGTTATCGATTTCTCTCTCAAACAGTTATCGGTGGCTCTGTTTATAACATTGTGTATTTAGAGTTGGATATCTGCTACACATTCTTTTCCGTCTAATTTCATTTCTCATGACCGCCGTTCGATATTAACCAGATATTATCGTAAGAACAAAATAACAAGATCTGAGTAATCTGTTTAGACTTTAGTCAGCGGGTTACTGACTTCAAACAAAAGGTTTGCTTGATTCTCATAGTCTCGCCTGTTTTCTTTTCTGGTCTGGTTAGCTCATTATTCCAAACAGATTGTGTAGGGCCAAAATCGCAAAATGGCGATTTGAAGTTTATTAATAGTTTTATCATTTTTATTAACTATGTTATTAAGTCTAATAAAATTTGTAGAAGATAGGTGTTCTAGTTATCAAGTGGTAGGTTTGTGAGATATTGAGTTTTATGGACTAAATTAATTATATTATTTTTATGAAATGGATGCGCTATGACTTTGCTGAAGTAAGTTTTATTTAATAAATTACTCGGTTTAATGAAATTAATATCAAATTGATACTATCAAATGAGTGGATAACCTGCTCTTTTTTTGAATATCCTAGGTCCAGTTTGACAAAAACTTAAGCATAATTTTTCAAAACCAAAAACCCATTGGTTATCGAACATGGCCGTGTTTCCTTATCTTTTCTTCATTATTTGATACATTTTGCCTGCGTTTCTCCAGAAATTTATGTCTTTGATCTGAAATTTTTTTCCTTCTGAAATAGGATTGTTTTTTAAAACTGTTACTCATTAATAGAATAGTACGCATGCATGGTGGAACTTGGCCTAATCAAGTTGAATTGGATTTTTTTCTATCATAATAAGAGATTGGGGTGCATGATAATGATAATCAGTCATTTATATGTGGTTCCATTGGGTAACAAACATCTTTACCACATGCATCTACGGTTGAAATCAAGAACGCCCACCTAAGAAATCGGATACGTGATTAGTTTTAAGTGATTAAATCAGGCCTGATAGATACCTATCTTTTCCCTCAGCTGACAGCTCCAAGAAGGCCGATCCTAAGGCTCAAGCCTTGAAAGCTGCGAAGGCAGTTAAATCAGGTCCAACATTTAAGAAAGCAAAGAAGATCAGGACATCTGTCACATTTCACCGGCCGAAGACATTGAAGAAGGATAGAAATCCCAAGTATCCACGTATTAGTGCTACTCCAAGGAACAAGTTGGACCAGTATCAGATTCTTAAATATCCTTTGACTACTGAGTCTGCAATGAAGAAGATCGAAGACAACAATACTTTGGTTTTCATTGTGGACATTCGTGCTGATAAGAAGAAGATCAAGGATGCCGTGAAGAAGATGTATGACATCCAGACCAAGAAAGTGAACACGTTGATCAGGTAATCTTATTCAAGCATTCCCATAGTTTCTTCTTAGAATATTGAGTTGGGCTGTCTTGTTGATAATAAGCTGATTAGGCAGTCTCATTTTATCACCATATGTTTGCGAGTCACCTTATGAATAAAATTAAACACTTTGATGATGATGATCGTATAACTGTAATTTATATTGAAGTTGTGTTACACCTTGATGACTGTGTTTTATATAATAATTGCAGGCCTGATGGAACCAAGAAGGCGTATGTTAGGCTGACTCCCGATTACGATGCTTTGGATGTTGCAAACAAGATTGGAATCATCTAAGAAGATATTAGCGTTTGTTTTTGTTTGAGAAAATTTGATTGATTCTCCTTCTGCGATGACAATTTTGATTTATGGAATGACCTCTTATTTTCTCTAGAATTATTTAGTTGTTTTTCACTTGGCTGCTGCAATGCTTGTTAACTTCGTGCTTGGTTGTTTTGTTCTGGATTTCTTGAGTCTTGACCATTTTACTCCTTTCCACTAACGATCTGAAGAATTTTAACCCTACTTTCCTGGATTTCTAGTCATAACCATAATTTTTTTATTTGAGAATTTTGATTTTATTCCTTGGAACGTTAAGAATTTTGATATTACTTTTGTTATTTGATTTCATTTTATGTTTCACATCTAGGCGATATCTGATGCTTGTTTCTCCCCCATTTTATGTTTCCAAAATTGATTTGTTTTACATCTGATGATTTCATTTCATTTTATGATTTCATTTGATATCTGATGCTTGTTTCTCCCCCATTTCTTTGTTATACTTCTACCATTTATTAAAGAAACAAATGATTTGTTGGGTAAATTTTAGAAAATACACATTAAATAATCAACTCTAAAAGTAGAGGTAAACTAAGATTTAGAAACTTAGGGTCCAATGGTAAATTAATTTATCTCCCTTTACCTTTAGGTTAATTATTTGTTTTCTACTTTTCGTTTCTTTTTAAATCAAATCAATTTTGGAAAATTTAAAAATTTGTTTTTTGTTTTTGGAAGTTGATTGTTGATTCAAACGTGAATCTCTTAGAAATGGGTTTTTTTTTTTTTAAATTTTTATTTTTATTTATTTATTTATTTTATTTTATTTTTTTAAATCAGGGGGTTCTTGGTGGTTAAAAAGTCTGTTTTCCACCCACCACCTCTCCTATCCTGCCCTGCACCTTGTGTCCATTGTGTCCATGATATTTGAGGCACATTGTGCCCATCCTCCACTACACCTTGTGTTCATGATATTTAATTGAGGCACCTTGTGTCCATGATATTTATATTCAATTGTGCTCTTTGCCTTGCGGGAGACAGGAGCATCAGACATTAGACAAGTGTTTGGAACCGTATGAAGTGGAAGCTCCACGTACATTTTGAAGGCACATTATGTCCATGATATTTATATTCAATTGTGCTCTCTGCCATGCGGGAGACAGGAGCATTAGACATCAGACAAGTGTTTGGAACCGTATGAAGTGGAATCTCCACGTACATTTTGAAGCCGCCGGATTCGACTTTTGAATAATAAGAAGGTGAGCTGATCCGCTTCTGGTGGAGCACTCTAAATGACCGGTGCTGGTTACTGCCCGATTCAAACTTTTGAATAATAAGAAGGTGAGCTGATCCGCTTCGAGTGGAGCACTCTAGATGACCGGCGCCGGTTACCATAGAAGAGGGGTTGAAGTACTTTTGTTCGGTAAGACACATTATATTTTTATATTGATATTTAATATCTATTTTACTGACATTAAACTGCAAATTCATTTGTTTAATCTAAGTTAGTTGATAAAAGTTCAGGAAAAATAATTATTATAAAAAAAAAAAAAAGAATTGATTGATATATGATGAAATAGATGTGAAAAAAAGGGTAATATGGAAGGATTGGATTGAGAATAGAAAATAATTACGTGATTATGCACATTAAAATAAATAATAAAAATACTTGGATAAATTAAAAAATAATTAATTTTACCAACATGTTTGATGATTAAGATTCTTCTATAATTGCTTCTAAGTTTTGACCCTACAAACAAATGCAATCCAAACAGACCCAAAAAGCATATGACTAGGATGAAACCTTGTGGTGTTGTTATTGCGTTCTTTGCATTCTTTTAAGTATACATCCGACAATACAAGGCAAATTGCAATCCCTCTTAAGCTGACTCCTCAATCTAAAGAATTAAAGCACAAAAGGTGTGGAAACGTTACTGAAGTTTAGTTCTAAACAACCTGAGAGAATCAAACGTTTGAAATTGTGAAGGAATCAACAACTGTGCGCAGTTTATCTTTCATTTTCTCCCACCTCCTCTCATTTGCTCCGGTCGTCAAAGTGTAGAATTTTCCTGCCAAATATAATTTGTTGGATAGGCCTAATAAGATTAACTTGGAAAAATAAGTGTAATGAAGTTCCATACCATTGGAAACAGCAATTGTGCTAAGAGCATGGCGAGTGTAGTTTGGAGCTTGAGCTACAAACTCAAATGTGTAGTATGCTTTCCCATCAACTTCATGCTGCATCATTCATCAACACAGACCAATGAGTTTATAGAAGAGGGTTCACATGGACTGGCTTTCGAACGTTAAAACAAGTTAAGAATTACTTATTGGTAGTTCTATCAGGCTAAACTTCACATGGGGAGCTATCTTGAAGAAACATGCGCTAAAATGTACTCTAGAGCATTGTTTTCTTCAGAAAAATAAGGTCAGATGGCCAAGAAGAAGTGACAAGCTACTTCATTCGAGTGGGTTCTATAGTGTCGTGTTCGGAATGACGGGAAGAACCGATGAACTTCATTTCACAAATTACAATTGGTTTTACTTTTGGATGTATTTTTCATTTTAGATGATTGATTTACAGTGTCGCCATTAAAATTTTTCCAAAGAAACTTTCCACCGTAGTGCTGAGTGGTGAAGCATTCCTTATAAAGGTGTGGAAACCTCTTCCTAGCAAACACGTTTTAAAAGCTTGAGGGGAAGCCTAGGAGAAAAAGTCCAAAGAGGACAATATCTGCTAACGGTAGGCTAGGGCTGTCACAAATTGTATCAAAGACACACACCGAGCGATGTGCCAGTAAGGACGTTGGACTCCCAAGAGGAGTGGATTGTGAGATCCCACGTTGGTTGGAGAGGGGAACAAAGCATTCCTTATAAGGGTGTGAAAACCTCTTCCTAGTAGACGCATTTCAAAACCTTGATGGGAAGCCCAGTTCAAGAAGGACAATATCTGCTAGCAATGGGCTAGGGTCGTTACAGATTTAAGGGGTAAGTTCCTTTACTGCTACTATTTACTTCACTTCATAGAAACTAGTACGACAATATCTGAGATGAGTATAGGTAGCCAAACCTCTGATGCTTCGATTAACTTCGTTTTTTGATTAGAAGGAGCTAGAACCTTCTTTATCAAAGTTTCTGCAACCTGAACCATACGATACTAACTGAAGTTAGCTACAAGTTTAAACAACAATTTATTGCATTATTCTAACATTTTAAAGCTAACCTGTTGAGGGGGACCAAAATCTCGAATATCTTCTTTGCTGGTTGGTATCAGATTGACACTGACACTTTCTAACGGTTCAATTACATCTTTGAACACCTTATCTTGACCATCAATGACTACTTCCTGCTCACTCCTCGAGTGAAAAAGGACTTAGAAACAAGCATCTTTTGCCAAGTAGTTAAATTTAAAGTGGACTGTGTGTGCAAAAGTACGGGAGTGAAGGAAACAGAAAACTGAACTATAAAGAGTACCTGCCACCCAAATGGATAAAGGAATGAGTAACCATCTGTCTTGTCAGTAACTGATAGAAACCCTTTCTTTGATTCTGCAGCAACTGAGCAATATCAAGCGGGTACTCTTAGGATATCATCATCCTTCAATTTGAAAGAAATAAATACAGTGCAAGCTAGAGGTGCTAATTTTAGAATTAAACTTCTTGAAAGAGAAATATAAGATATCAGTAAGTAAATAGGAGTGATGAATCTTACATGACATGGAATTCATGTCTGCAAGAGAAATCCAAGTGATAAAGGAACTGCCAGCTAGTAGCTGGCGTCTCCCAAGCCTATCTGCCAAAAAACAGAGCAACTATTGTAAATAGAGCAAGAATGCAGTGAGATCATCCACGGGATGAGATTCAAAGGCAGTATAAAAAATTCCTGAATTGTGTAAGAAAATGCTTGAATTCTGATAAAACTATACAAGCCAGAAAATACCATTTGAGTGATATAAGCAATGAAGATGCACATGGTAAGCTAGCAAAACGAAAATCCATTCTAGCCCATCATGAATTGAGTTTCTGGTCATGAAAAGGAGGAGACTCGTATTCAACCCCTCGGTTTACACAACAAAATTAATATGGCCCATTAATCATAAATGAATATTCATGAATCGTAATGCTACGGTACCTACAAGTTATGGGAATCAGGAGTGAAACTGAGTAAAATTTTTGGTCGTTTTTATGTGTTGAATAATTTATTTAGATTGCATGTCTTTTAAACTGGGCT
Organism: Cucurbita moschata; assembly: GCF_002738365.1. Classification (NCBI taxonomy): domain Eukaryota; kingdom Viridiplantae; phylum Streptophyta; class Magnoliopsida; order Cucurbitales; family Cucurbitaceae; genus Cucurbita; species Cucurbita moschata. Next base: position 5,634,618 of record NW_019268518.1, read on the forward strand.
GTTATACAAAATGGTATTAGAGCTAGACACCAAGCGGTGTGCTAGTGAGGACATTGGACCTCCAAGGAGGTGGATTGGATTGTGAGATCCCACGTCGGTTGGAAAGGAAACATCATAAAGGTGTGAAAACCTCTCCTTACTAGTTTTAAAATCGTGAAGCTAACAATACTTAACGAGCCAAAGCGGACAATATCTACTAGCGGTAAGCTTAGGCTGTTACGAAAACTATGTCCTCTAAGAAGATTTGCTTAGTACATGTCTCACTTCGTTTTAATTTCCCTTTCATTTACTACTTTGCAATGTGGTTTCTTTCTATTACTTCAATATATCAGTATGGCGATGGCGGTGACTCATGTTTTCTAACAGATGATTAAGAATTATCAAACCTTCTACACTCTATTTGCTTCCGCCAAATCATCTTGATTCATAACACAGTCAACATCTAAAAGTTAAATGCCGGTATAAGAAACACTCTAATCCAAGTAACAACCGATTTTCCATATCAATTCGCTAAACTAACCTTCGGAACTGCAAGCTTGACCATTACTGGAAGATCCGTGTGCTTGCTCGGCCCGGACAAGAAACGAAATCCCCGCTCTGCAGCAAACAAATCTTCCACGGAGTCTCTGTGAGCAACAAAACATTACCGATCGTTAATTAGAATATGGATCGGCATAAAACAGAAACCAAAATCGAGAAGATTCGGAAGGAATTATGCACCTGAGGAAGAGAATTGACGAAGAAGGACTTATGGATAGAGGGGGAGCAATGCAGAGAAGCCATTGAAGGTGGTTTGGTTGTGAATCGTGTGCTTCGTTGAATGTGAGATGACCTTATCTTTTGGTTCTGTTCTTGGATTTCCTATCCGTTGTGTTCGCGGGTTCGCTCAGCCACATTTCTTGCGTCGGCCCCTCACCCGCTTTTCTGCCTTTCTCTCTCTCTCTCTCTCTTCAATTTATACCTCTCCCAAAAAAAGATAAGATTTTTTGAGTAAATACATAAAGCTGAATTAAAAAAAAAAAAAAATATATATATATATATATATATATATATATAATATTCATGTTCTTCCCAGAACCCTAATTTGACCTAATTTTCTCAAAAAATTGTTAAACAGAATGGACATTCGATGGACGGACAAAGATTGAATGAAATGATGGCATGAGGTTTCTTTCAATTCCATTTTCAGTCTTTTTCCATTGAAATTGATCTTGTATACGCCGGTTGAAGCATCCAAACGAACCAGTAGAGGTAGCTGTGGCAGAGACAATAGCAAAAGCACTAGTCTCCGTTGGTCACTTATGAGCAGGGGAAGTAGCATAGGTGGCAGGAACTTACTAGGGTTTAGATACCAATTCGAAGAGCATTCGTTTACCTCTCCTTAGGAGTCGAGAGTTGCCAGCCCTAGAGGTACCACACTAACAGAGGTATTCCAACCTGATACGGATCCCTAATAGTTTTCTACGAGAGCTGATAGAAGATTTTGATCTGTTGAAATATGATTCAAATTATTCAAAGTTTTGAATTTTGTAAATGTTCTTTAGTTCATCAGTCGGTTTTCAACCCGCCAGACTCAAAGAATTCATAGTTTGTACAACACATTCAAACATCGAAAGATACAATGAACTTTTTAAAAAAGATTTGGAAGGATGCAACTTATCAATCAAGACACAGATTTTTGAATCTACCACCAGTGTGATAAATTATGATCCAAATGAGTAGCTAAGATTTTGAATCTACCACCAGTGTGATATATATATATATATGTATGGGTTGAAAATGAACTATCAATGAACATATGAACTTATCAAAGAGGACAAAGGTTTTGAATCTTCAACTAAGCAGTAGTGCTAGAAGATATGAATAGTGGAGGGAAGGAGATGAATAACGGTGAAAGAACGAAGAAGACGACAGAGCTGTTAGGATCGCTCAACAACGCACATACTCAATCAAGATGAACATAAAGAACAGGGGAGAGAAAACAAAGAGAAAATTCAAGGAGTAATATTGGTGTAAGGAATCAGATATAGGACGAGGCTCCCATCTTTACTGTAAATAGACGCAACAAGGCTCCATCTTTACTGTAATTAGACAGGACGAGGCTCCATCTTTACGGTAAATAGACACGACGAGGCTCCATCTTTACGGTAATTAGACAGGACAAGGCTCCATCTTTACGGTAAATAGACATGATGAGGTTCCATCTTTACTGTAAATAGACACGACGATGAGGTTCCATCTTTATTGTAAATAGACACGATGAGACTCCATCTTTACTGTAAATAGACACGACGAGGCTCCATCTTTACTGTAAATATACACGACGAGGCTCCATTTTTACTGTAAATAGACAGTACGAGGTTCCATCTTTGCTGTAAATAGACACGAGGTACGAGGTTCCATCTTTATTGTAAATAGACACGACGAGGTTCCATTTTTACTGTAAATAGACACGACGAGGCTCCATCTTTACTGTAAATAGACACGACGAGGCTCTATCTTTACTGTAAATAGACACGACGAGGCTCTATCTTTAATGTAAATAGACACGACGAGTGTCCATCTTTACTGTAAATAGACATCTGCAATGAGAATTATACAGATCACCTCTTTCAGTAGCCTCTTTCTTTCATGAAGTTTTGTGGGTAATAAGCATTATGACGAAAAATTCCCCCTTGAAAAAATATAGGATGGTTGGAAAGCCTCTTTCTTTCCTATTCCGATAAGAGGTTTTGTGGGTAATATGCTATGTATATTACACAGAAATTGGCATAATTATCCTTTACGAAAAGAACAGAATTTGCTATGATAAAAAACAGATAAGGTCAGGTAGAGCAAGACGATAACTTACACGATAATCGCGATTCGATTGAAGGAGGATCCATCAGCCGGATAACGACAGTTAGCGAACAAATAAGGAGGCTGTCAGAAACACCAGAAAACGTGTGATAATATGCTTTAATTCCCCACTCGCCTAGCCTATTCACCCAGTAATTAATTGGGTGGGTCTTTTATCCGCTAGCATAACCACGAACTCGGCGGAAACAGCACACAGTGGATTGTGGCTTACTTGCTGTGATCCATTGTATTCTCGGATGAGATGGAACACAGTCTCAGAGGTAAGGAGTTGGATAAGGGTGAAGACATATTATCATTTCTGGTTATTGAGAATGATAACTTACACAAAATAGCGAATCGATTGTACTAGGGTCCAGCGGGCGGATAACGACAGTTAGCGAACAAATAAGGAGGAAGTCAGAAACACAAGAAAACGTGTGATAATATGCTTTAATTCCCCACTCGCCTAGCCTATTCACCCAGTAATTAATTGGGTGGGGTCTTTTATCCGCTAGCATAACCACGAACTCGGCGGAAACAGCACACAGTGGATTGTGACTTACTTGCTGTGATCCATTGTATTCTCGGATGAGATGGAACACAGTCTCAGAGGTAAGGAGTTGGATAAGGGTGAAGACATATTATCCTTTCTGGGTATTGAGAATGTTGAGGTATCTTTGAGTGTCCGTGTTTAGAACTTGATTATGGTTGTATTTTATGTCTTTTGGCATTGAGAGAGTAAAACGCAATATACGTTCGGTGGATGTGGTTGTAGTGGTGCTGATTCCGTAAGTGCCAGGAGTAGTTTGTGTAAGTATGTACCTATGTGTTATTTGAGTGTATTGATAATATGTGTCATTTGTGGTTTTTGTCAGTGTATGTATCGAGAAGGAGGTCATTTTGGTTTTTTGAGTGTGATAGAGGTCCTGTAAGAAGCTTGTATTAGGGATACAAGCTTCCCACAGAAACAACATTACTCACAATAACCCTAAATTCACACTTTCTAAAGACATACACTTCTATAAACCACAACAGACACATAAATCACATCACTCAAATACACACTACAGACACACTTACACAAACAAACAAAAGATACATCACCATTCTCACAAACACAAACATCTAACTATAACCAATGTATACATACCTACTCCTTAACCTTCTCATACCGATGGTTTTGATGTGTGATCATCGGTGAACAGACCCTCCTTTACGGTTAGGCACCCTCCACTGTGCACACAAGCCGAAGGCGTAGTGGCAATTCCTTCGGTTACTGCATTTATAACTATCCTCATGCAGCGCGGCCTAGGGATACTGAGGTTTGACGTTAGACATTCAATAAGCTCCCACCTGACTCCTTACGAAGGTTGTGAATTTGTAAACTCTGATGTGATGGTTGACGTCGTTGTTAACATATATCATCTGAGGCACAATCTTTCATGTAAGGCTCCATCCACTGAGTGTCAATGCCGAAGGCGTAGTGGCATTTCCTTCGGTGACTGCATTATGCAGGGCGAGTGAGGAAAAAGCTTATTAAGTCTTGCATCTTGAGCTTTTTGACCTTTTACTGTGAATAGGCTACTACCTGACTCCTATCGCGGGTTGTTAGTCTTCCCTTCGGATGTGATGGTTTTCGTAGTTGTTAACATAATATCCGAAGTAGAACAATCTGTAGGGCTCCATCCACTGAGTGCAAATGCCGAAGGCGTAGTGGCATTTCCTTCGGTGACTGCATTATGCAGGGCGAGTGGGTAAATAGCTTCTTAAGTCTTGCATCTTGAGCTTTTTGACCTTTGACTGTCGAATCGCTATTTTCGTGTAAGTAATTGTCTTATCCTACATGGGATGCGAATGACACTTATCTGTCATCGTCTTTACCGTCCCATGGATGATAATGATAATAACAAGCGTGATATACATCGTCTTTACCGTCCCATGGATGATAATGATAATAACAAGCGTGATATAGCACACAATCTTCCTATTAAGTCTTGCCATATCTGGTTTTTGTTCTGCCCCATCCTATATTTTTTCAAGGTAGAATTTTTCGTCATTATGCGTATTACCCACAAAACCTCTTACCCGGAATAGGAAAGAAAGAGGGGATTTTTTCGTCATAATGCTAATTACCCACAAAACTTCTTGAAAGAAAGAGGCTTTCCTTACATCTTTACTGTAGATAGACACGACGAGGCTCCATTTTAACTGTAAATAGACACGACGAGGCACCATCTTAACTGTAAATAGACACGACGAGGCTCCATCTTTACTGTAAATAGACACGACGAGGCTCCATCTTTACTGTAAATAGACACGACGAGGCTCCATCTTAACTGTAAATAGACACGACGAGGCTCCATCTTTACTGTAAATAGACACGACGAGGCTCCATCTTTACTGTAGATAGACACGACGAGGCTCCATCTTTACTGTAGATAGACACGACGAGGCTCCATCTTTACTGTAGATAGACACGACGAGGCTCCATCTTTACTGTAAATAGACACGACGAGACTCCATCCATCTTTATTGTAAATAGACAAGCTTCATCCATCTTTGCTGTAAATAGACACCAGGCTTCATCTTTATTGTAAATAGACACCATGCTACATGACTCATCTTTATTGTAAATAGACACGAGGCTACATCTAAATACACACCAGGCTCCATCCTTACTTTAAATAGACACCAGGCACATCTTTATTGTAAATAGACACGCTCCCTCCTTACGGTAAATAGACAGGCTCCATCTTTAACTGTAAATAGGCATCAAACTCGGTTTTCATTTTGGAAATTATGGAATTTCAGTTGGAATACCAAATGCTAAAACAGAAGTTGAATCTCTCATGTTTAAGCATAGAGAGGTGAAAAAGCTGGTAAACAACCGAGTATTGAATCTGTTGCTTGTTTCTAAACCTACAAGAAAGCTGGATATGTTTTGTTCTAATGGGTTTCTTTAAAGGAAACTTGGACGACCATTTGTTGGTTAACAAAATGAATATGGTTCAATGGCTGAAGTCTGTTAACAAAAAACCCTACCGGAGATATCAAGTGTCCAATACCTACAATATCGTCGGCCTGTCGGAGACTTCGACATGACAGGCTTGTCGAGTGTCGTGGTCTGTTCTCTAATGTATTTTTCTCTTTTTCCGATGTTGACAAGACTGTTTTTTTAATATGGGGACCGTTTTGTGCAGCGCCAAAGTTTATTTTATAAGCATTTTTGGGGTTGCAATGAGAATTGTTATGATATCAAGCCACCTCTCAGTTTCTGCAGTGATTTGAGCTAATTGGTCGATGAAACACCATCCTTAAAGCTATGAATTTTACAAGTTTGAAGGTTCATTGCATAGTTCAAGCAGATTTGCTGCTTTTAGGGTTTTTGACTAAAAGTTTAAAAATTTTGTGTTGTTCATTTGAATATCAGATGCAAAACCCTAATTTTAATCCTAAAATTAAAATACAATCGTCAAATTTCGAAACCCTAGTTTTCTTTTCTCGAAAATAGTAGAATAATAATAATAATTTTCGTATAAGAAAAATACCATTTATGTGGAAAAAATTGAAAGAGACCGTTTTTTTTTTTTTTTAATTTTCGTATAAGAAAAATACCATTTATGTGGAAAAAATTGAAAGAGACCGTTTTTTTTTTTTTTTGTTGGAAAAGTTAACGACAAAATAGTGACTGTTTGATAATTTATTGAAAGTATGGACCAAAATGATATTTCTAACGTAATGTCTTTGTTTAGGTGAAAAGGGTATTGATCAAAATTGTTGTATTCTTGTAAAATTTGGAAATAATAATTTTCGTATAAGAAAAATACCATTTATGTGGAAAAAATTGAAAGAGACCGTTTTTTTTTTTTTTGTTGGAAAAGTTAACGACAAAATAGTGACTGTTTGATAATTTATTGAAAGTATGGACCAAAATGATATTTCTAACGTAATGTCTTTGTTTAGGTGAAAAGGGTATTGATCAAAAAAGTATGGACCAAAATGATATTTCTAACGTAATGTCTTTGTTTAGGTGAAAAGGGTATTGATCAAAATTGTTGTATTCTTGTAAAATTTGGAAATAAATGAGCTTTTAGTTCCTGTGGTGAGATCATGACCTTTTGTCTTGTCCATTGATATGCATATTGTGGATAAGAACGAGTGGGTTATGAGTATTTATGAGTTGATATCATCTTTACCTTCATTTTAGTTTCTAATGGTCTATGAACAATTGTAAATTTCGTTACTTTTGGAGGAGACCTAATGATAGTCTTAGCAGGAGTACACTTGCCATGCTTCATAATCTTCTGCTGTTCATGAGAGTTATAACGATCCATGGCCAACGCTAACAAATATTATCTGTTTTAGTCCGTTACATATCATTGTCAGTCTCAGGGTTTTAAAAACGCGTCAACTAGAGAGAGGTTTCAACACCCTTTTAAGAAATGTTTCGTTCCCCTCTTCAACCGATGTGAAAACTCTCAATTACTTGTAACAGCCTAAACTCACCGCTAGTAGACATTGTCCGCTTTGACCTGTTATGCATCGTCGTCAGCCTCACGGTTTTAAAATGCGTCTGCTAAGGAGAGGTTTTCACACCCTTATAAGAAATGTTTTATTCCCCTCTACAACCGATGTGAGATCTCACAATCCACCCCATTGGGGACCTAGCATCCTTATTGGTACACCACCCGGTATTTGGTTCTGATATCATTTGTAACAGCCCAATCCCACCACTAGTAGTTATTGTCTGCTTTGGCCTGTTACGTATCGCTATCAACTTCACAATTATAAAATACGTATGCTAAAGAAAAAGTTTCTACACCCTTATAAGAAATGTTTTATTCCCCTCTCCAACCAATGTGAGATCTCACAATCCACCCACATTGAGGGCCCAACGTCCTTGCTAGTACACCACCTGGTATCTGGCTTTGATACCATTTGTAACAGCCCAACCCCACCACTACCAACTATTCTCTGCTTTGGCCCTTCACAGTTATAAAACACGTCTGCTAAGGAGAAAGTTTCTACACAGTTATAAGGAATGTTTCGTTCCTCCCTCCAACCGATGCCGGATTTGGAAAGATTAAATGGCATCAATTGAAAGCCTTAGCGAGTAGTGTTGGTGATATGGCACGAATTACAACCAATAGGAGCATGCCACGAGAGAGAGAGAGAGAGTAGCCATTGTTATGCATTAGAAGGAGCTGGAAATAGTTACCCGAGTAGCCAAAGGACCAGTGTTGGCTCCCCTGTCGTTGGAGGACGACACCTTTGTTGGTAGAGGCTATTAGCTTTGTCTCACTACAAGATCTGGTCGGATGATTCTTGATTTGGTCTGGACCCACTCACGTGTGTATTGAAGTGTCTAATGGCACTTAGAGAAAGACAAAGAAACTCTCATGCACAAATCTCCCTAATCTCTTCTCAACCAATCATCCTTAATCTTCCCCCTCCCTCCACTTATTTAAGACCACATCACTTACAACCATCAACTCACCATATCAGCTATCCTCATGGCAGATTCTGATGCTTCATACATACATATGGTACTTACCTTCTTCATTATACGACCTAAATCCGTTCTATTTGCATTACGTACGTTAATTATACTTTGTTGTAGGTGCAACACTTGATCGAGAAGTGTCTGATCTTCCGCATGACCAAAGAAGAGTGCATGGACGCCCTCTCCAAACATGCAAATATTTCACCCGTCATCACGTCAACAGGTAGTAGTAGTAGTAGTCGTTCTCTTTCATTGTTTCAATCAAACCCTTGAACACTATGATTGAGCTAAGCCGTTCCAATTATGCAGTGTGGACTGAGTTAGAGAAGGAAAACAAGGAATTCTTCGAGACATATGCACAATCTCAAAGAGACAAGGATAGAATGTCTGAGGAAGAGACAAGCCAAATGATCCAACAGATGATCTCGGAATCCTCGAAAGGGGACCCTAAAAACTAAGCCTGCCACGAAAACGACCTCTCCTTCGAGTTTCTTCTTCCTTCAAGAATCTATCATCGCTTTCAAATAAAACCCACATAGAGAATATGTTTGAGGTCCCCATTGGTTGAAACAAACCATATGCAAATGAGTACGGAGTGTTCCATTGTTTGTGTAATTGTCATGTTCTTCCTTATAACCAATCATCTTGTGCCATGTCATTATATATTTATTTGAAGGTATTAGTTGTTGAATGTTGTTCATTGACTCGTGCTACCTCGGGAAAGCTTTCTTGTCTTATTGTTATTGCAATCACATCAATGAAGATAGCTCATATTGATGTGGGGACAATTGGGAAGTTGGCTTTTTTCTTGTTCAAATCATGAACTTTTACACGGTATTTGAAGGCGACCTTATCGCTTTCGTTTCGGTCACGGGTCCATAATCAATACATCGACACGTATTTCATTTGAATTTGGATGTTAAGATATTGGAGGAAAAATAGATGTCTTAATCTCGATCTTTTAAACTTAATTCAGACGATTAGTATGTTCTTTTCCACACGTTCTTGCTATGCTTTAGTTATATCTCTCTATTCTCTCCATGCTCTCGTTCTCGATTTCAAACCTACTATATTCTTTAACCCTCCGTACACTCAACTCGATCACCCAACTCAATTTTCCTTCAAGTTCATGCACAATCGACACCTAAATCTTAGACCTTAACACAATTCGGGCATCAATATGTCCCCTCCATTTGTTTCTGCAACCTAGTTTTGATATTAAATGTTGGATATGATCTACGATCGAAATATATTGAAACAAATATTAGAAGCAGAAAGAATAACTTGAGGGGAAAATTTCATGCTCTTAAATTCTCTTTCTTGTAGTGAATAAAACAATTATGGTCTTAAATTATCTTTGAAGTTAATAACTTCTTTTGCTAAGCCAAACTTATTAACTCATAAGTACATGTAGTCGTAGTCTGTCAATCAATTTAGATATCCAAAAATAAAGTCAATAAGAAAATTGAAAGGGTATGAACTTCATCAAATAGGGCATAGATTTTTAATCTTCGAGCACTTCGATAAATAGAGATCGAACATGATGCGATATTGCATAAAGATTTTTTTTAGAGATTTTGTGGTTGAAGATGAGGATGTGAAGTTATGAAAGAGGACAGGTTTTTAATTTTCGAGCACGTTATATGGTCCAATTGAGGAGGCATGGTGATAGTTCTCGAAGTTTTTAATTTTTGTCTGAATAATAATGAACGAGCGAAGCAGAAAACGACGAAGCGTTTGTCATGTTACGCATTCTTTTGTAAATTTTAAACGAAGGACAATTATGACATTTCACTTTGGATAACAGAAATATAATCTTATATCTTTAAGCTTAGAGAAGTGAGTGTTAATTGAACACGACTCTCATAGTGGTGTGATATTGTTCACTTTGAGCATAACCTCTCGTGACTTTACTTTGTGCTTCTCAAAAGACCTCGTACCAATGGAGATAGTATTCCTTGATTATAAACGGATCATTCATTCGCTAAATTAGCTAACGTGGGACTTTCAGAAAGCCGGAAAATAACAAAGTAACTAAGTATTGAATCTCTTGCTTGTTTTTAAACCTACAAAAGAGCTGGAAGTTTTGTTCTAATGGGTTTCTATAAAGGAAAGTTTGGACGACCATTTCTTGGTTAACCTAACCAAATGAATATGCTTCAATGGCTTAAGTCTGTTAACAGAAACCCTACCGGCGACCAAGTGTGCAACAGCTACAACATCGTCGGCCTGTCGAATGACTTGGACATGACAGGCTTGTCTGGTGTCGTGGTCTGTTCTGTAAAACATTTTTTCTCTTCTTCCGATGTTGACAATACTCATTTCGAGTATGGGGACCGTTTTGTGCAGCGCCAAACTTAATTTCATAAGCTTTTTTTAGGGTTGCAATGAGAAATGTTATGATATTAAGCCACCTCTCAGTTTCTGAAATGCATGGCTTCTTCTGTAGAATTGATCACTGTTTTAAAACCAAACCCTAATTTTAATACAAAAGCCAACCTACAATGGTAAGTTGTATGACTAGGCCGTTAGGTCATGGAGTCTGCCGCTTATTTATAGCTTAATCTTAACGTATAAACTGTTGGGTCATGGAGTCTGCCGCTTATTTATAGCTTAATCTTAAGCTATAAACCATTAGGTGATGGAGTCTGCTGCTTATTTATAGCTTAATCTTTAACGTATAAAGATATATAGGTAAATGACAGTAAACAGTTATATGGGTAAAGCTATATATGATAGATAGTTATACACAGTAGATAGTTGTATACAGTAGATGTTATATATACAGTAAATTGAACTATATATATATATTCAAAACGTACTTTCTTTATTCGATGTACTGTATATACTTGAAGTCATCCATACAAATCCTTTAGCCAATATTCTCCTTGCATTTTTTCTCTCATGTTATTTGTGTTCATCTAGATTGAGTGTGAGTTGTTGTGCGATCCTAAAATTGGGTTCGTATCTAAATTTAGTCTATTTATTCTACTAAACTGGAAACCCTAATTTTCTTATCTCGAAAATAGTAGAATAACAATATTTTGATAGAGCCACTTCTTTTAGAAAAATTAACCACAAACTACTGAACGGTTTGATAATTTATTAAAAGTATAAGGACTAAAATGATATTCTAACGTAGTTTTAAATGAACTAACTAATTTCTTGTTTGTTTGGATGAAAAGGGTATCGATGAAATTTGTTGTATTCTTACAAAACTTAGAAGATAATTTGTTCTTCTACACAATCTTGGAGGTGTTTCTGAGGTTATGCCAAGCTCTACAATGGAGGCTTGCCAACAGTCTCATCACCCTCAACCTTGTTCCAGCTGTAGAACTGTCGAGAGTAGCATTGGTGTAACAACACAAGTTCATTGTTAGTAAATATTGTTCACTTTGACTCGTTATGTATTGTTATTAGTCTCACGATTTTAAAATGTGTTTGGCTAACGGCTACACGTAACGGGTCAAAGCAGTCAATATCTGCTAGAGGTGGACTTGAACTAGTATAAATGATATCAGAGCACAAACACCCTCTTCCAACAGACAAATATTTCACCCGTCATCACATCAATCTTAGTAGTCCTTTCTTATTTTAATCAAACCCTTAAACGGTACGTTTGAGTCGAGCTCGATATTATACCGTGTAGACCGAGTTAGAGATGGAAAACAAGAAATTCTAAGCCTGCCATGAAAACGAGCTTACCTCTAAGTTTCTTCTTCCTTACTTAAAGAATCTGTCATCAAAATGAAAGAGGTATTGGATGTTGCTTATCTCAGTGTCCAATGCCTCGTGCAACCTCGGGAAAGCTTTCTTGTCTTGTTGTTATTGCACTCAAAGCTATGAACTTTTGCCTTTTTTAGCTAAGTGAAAGCGATTAGCTCTTTTTTCCTATTCTATTTTGTTTCAATTCTTATTAAAAATTTTAAAAATTAATTCAAGCTTTTTAAAACCGTGTTCAAACTTTTAATAACATGGGCGGTCACGACGTATGAAAACGTTATAAAAAGTCTACAGTAGCGTTTTTCTTAAGCTATCGTATCCAATTTTTCTTGTAGTATAGGGTATTTTTTTAACGAATTTTAAGACTTTTATTTAAGTTACATTTACTTAGTGGTTAATATGGTCATAAAGTAGGAAGGTTATGACTCTCGAAATGCCTCGTGGAAGGTTAACGACTTTTATTTTAAGGTTATATAAAGCCATGTATGTTATCTTTGTAACAAAGACTTGAAAATGTAGTAAAACGAGCATTTGTGCTTTCCTTTAGCCAATAGTAAGTTTCTTTGTAATTCTACGTAGTTTTGATTGCATGTTTAGAATCATTCAAGCTTGACATGATCAATTTTGTTTGTGAAATAATTCGAATCCCAAAGTGTTATTGTCTTAAGATATTCGATCAACAAAATAATCTGAATCTTATTTCTTTTGTAGTGATTCCTTATTATTTGGTTTAGTTTTTTAAATCGTTTGTATTTTTGGCCTCGTATACGATCAATAATATCTATCGTCACCTTATCTTTCCTCATTATGAAAGCTCGATGTAATACACCATCACTATGTCCTCTTGTATCTCGAACACCAACTTATTCTCATACTTGTCTTTTCCTTTTCATGTCTATTGAAGTTAAAGTATTTCACTCGCAATCGAGACCCCGATACCTTTTTTGAACTATTTTTTCAAGGGATGACCACGAACGAGTAACGAGCTTAAACTCTTCCTTGAAGAATGTTACGACCATAACCTCAACATGAACTCGTATTAAAAACTAGGTCCATGTCAACCCACCTACCCCAAGATAGTCCTCATGAACATTTCGAAATGAATGGATAATATCATACCATTATGGAGGATCGTAACTCCTAACATAAGCTACACTACACCTTAACACACTCCGAACATCAACATGCCCATACCCTCAAAACCAAGGAATTCACAACCAAAGAATTCACTGTCGGTACACACACATTCAAACATCGAAAGATACAATGAACTTTTAAAAAAAGATCGAAAGGATGTGACTTATCAATCAAAGACAAAGATTTCAAATCTACAAACAGTGTGATAAACGAAACGATTATGATTCAAATGACTAGCTAAGGTTGGAGATGAAGCAATAGTGCTCAAAGATTTTCCTTTTTTGTTGAAAATGAACTATCAATGAACATATGAACTTATCAAAGAGGACAAAGGTTTTGAATCTTCAAGAACTTCACAAGCAGTAATGCTCAGAGACAAAGCGAAAGTGCTGGAAGTTTTTTTTTATTGTTTTTTGTTTTTTTTTTTTGTGGTTGAAGATATGAATTATGAACGGTGGAGCTAATGAGATGAATAACGGTGAAAGAACGAAGAAGACGACGAAGCTGTTAGGATCATTCACCGACGCACACACTCGATCAAGATGAACATAAAGAACAGGGAGGAGAAAATTACACTTTTGGATGACTTAAGGATATGTGGAACGAGAGACGATAAAAAGTACACATTTGGAAGTGACTGCCGGTGTATACAGGGTTTCAATTTACTAAATATAGCTTCCAAATATTTAACTTGAGTAGTATATATATAATTTATAAATATGTCTATCAAATCTTTACTAAATATCTATTATATATCACTACCATATTTTACTGTAAATAGGCATCAGGCTTACTATCGCAACAGCAGTGTATGTCGTTGCACGTTCTTTTGGAAATTATAAACGGAGGACAATTTTGGAATTTCACTTGGAATACCAAATGCTAAAGCAAAGTTGAAGCTCTCATGTTTAAGCTTGGAGAGGTGAAAAGCTGGTAAACAATCAAGTATTGAATGTGTTGCTGGTTTTTAAACCTACAAGAAAGCTGGATATGTTTTGTTCTAATGGTTTTCTTTAAAGGAAACTTGGACGACTATTTTTGTTGTGCGTCGAAAGCGGAACATATGTACTCACAACACCAATGAACGAAATTACATAAAGAGACGCCAAAATATTTACGTGGTTCGGAGGGAAGAAGTTCTCCTACATCCACGGGTAGCAACCAATCACTAATAAACAAAGCGTTACAAGTGAATACCTCATTATCACACTACAAAGACTCGCACCAATATGTCACTCAATCTCAAGTGCTCTTTTATTAATTCTAAGCATGATATTATATAGCATTTACCATCTTGGTTGAACCTAAAAATTTAAGCAGAAACAAACTTACGACAATTTGTTGATTTACAAAATGAATATAGTTCAATGGCTGAAGTCTGTTAACAAAAAACCCTACCGGAGATATCAAGTGTCCAACACCTACAATATCGTCGGCCTGTCGGAGACTTCGACATGACAGGCTTGTCTAGTGTCGTGGTCTGTTCTCTAATATATTTTTCTCTTTTTCCGATGTTGACAAGACTGTTTTTTTAATATGGGGACCGTTTTATGCAGCGCCAAAGTTTATTTTATAAGCATTTTTGGGGTTGCAATGAGAATTGTTACGATATTAAGCCACCTCTTAGTTTCTGCAGTGATTTGAGCTAATTGGTCGATGAAACACCATCCTTAAAGCTATGCATTTAGCTCAAAGAATGACTGGTTTGACAAGTTTGAAAGGTCATTGCATATTTCAAACAGATTCTGTACATGGCTTCTTCTTCTGGTCTTGACCATTGTTTTGAACCCAAACCCTAATTTTTAATTCTAAGGTTAAATACAATGGTTAAGTTGTCTGCTTTAGGGTGTGTGATCTCACATCAGTTGAAGAAAGGAATAAAACATTAAAGGTGTGAAAACTTCTTTTTAGTAGATGTGTTTTAATAATCTTGAGTAGACGTGTTTTAAGAATCTTGAGGGAAAGCCCGAAAGGGAAAATCCAAAAAGAACATTTGCTAACAATGGTCTTGGGTTGTTACAAATGGTATTAGAGCTAGACAATGATAAGTGTACTTGTGAGGGCACTGGCCCCTTAAAGGAGATGGGTTGTGAGATCCCTGATTGGATAGGAGAACAAAATGTTTCTTATAAGGGTGTGAAAACCTCTCCCTAGTAGACTCGTTTTAAAAACTTTAAGGGGAATCTCGAAAGGGAAAGCCCACAAAGGATAATATCCGTTGGTGATGGTCTTGGGCTGTTACAAATGATATCAAAGTTAGACATCGATCAGTGTATCAGCAAGGGCATTGGCACCTAAGGGAGGTGGATTGTGAGATCTCACATGAATTGAAGAGGGAATCGAAGCATTCTTTATAAGGACGGGGAAACTTTTCCCTAATAAACACGTTTTAAAACCATGAAGTTGACTGCAATATATAACGAATCAAAGTAGACAACGGTGGCCTTGGACTGTTACATGTGCTAATATCAACTGTGATCGTGGGTTACGCCAAGCTCTACAATGGAGGCTTGCCGACAGCCTCATCACCCTCAAGCTTGTTTCAGCTGTGGAACTGCAAAGAGCTTGAAAATTCTAAGTCTACTACGTTCTCAACATGAACTCCTCGAACGAACGATCACTAATGGCCCCATCTTCCTCGTCCCTGCCCTTATTTGAAGGACTACACCCTATAAGACTACCACTTAGAGTTTACCTTAGAAGCATAAACTCTCTCTGATCGTGATATCTCACATTGGTAGGGGAGGAGAACTAAACATCTTATAGAAACCTTTCCTTAGTAGACGTGTAATAAGAAAGTCCATAAGGGAAAGCTCAAAAACCTTTTAAAGCCTGGAGAGGACAATATCTAGATGAGCACAGATTCCACTATGTAACTCTAAAAGACTCGTTTTAAAGCCTGGAGGGGAAGCCCGTTACAATCTATTCTCCTCATGCAACCATATGGTACTCACTTCTTTCGATCATTCTAGGATTTAAGAGACAAGAGTGCACGAACGCCCTCTTCAAACATGCAAATATTTCACCCGTCATCACGTCAATCAATAGTCCTTTCTCATTTTAACCAAACCCTTAAACGATACAATCGAGTCGAGCTCAAACCCTTAACGAATTTTGCAATGTCGACCGAGTTAGAGAATGAAAACAAGAAATTCCCTAAAATCTAAGCCTACCATGAAAACGATATTACCTATAAGTTTCCTTCTTCCTTACTTAAAGAATCTATAATGAAAATAAAAGAGGTATTAGATGTTGCTTATTTCAGTGCCCAATGCCTCGTGCAACCTCGGGAAAGCTTTCTTGTCTTGTCTTGTTGTTATTGCAATCAAAGCAATTAACAAAGCTTCATATTATCATGAGCTTTTTCTGGGTAACTCAAAAGACGACTTTCTTTTCTGTCACGGGTCCATACTACCCCTATTTTTAAAATTAATTTGTTTTTTTTTTCTATCCAGAGGTTAAATTATATATAAAATAATACTATGCTAAAATATGTCATTTGTTTTTTTTTAAAAAAATATTTTTAAAATTTTTAAAATACTTATATAATATTATTCAGATATTGGATATAAAGTAATTATGTTTTAAATTTAAATGTCGTCTTGAAATGTTTATAAAATGTTAGGGGTAATATTGTAATTTTTTAAAGAATATAAATAATTTTTTTTTTAAAAAAAATCAAAGTGGTGATTTTTTTTTTTTTTAATAATTTAACTAAATTTATTTAGATGAATATTTAAGGCAATGATGAAGCAAAAGGATTTCTGAAAAGTTGAACCAATAAAGGTGTAAAAGTTAAAGAGGATTACTGACGGGAGTGAAGGTAACTTCTAGGAAAATTCGTGGGAGGTTAATTTTTACTATGGTTAAATATTTTTTTTATTTTTTTAAGTAAATTTTTTTATCTTAATTAATTGAATTATGTGCTGGTAAATTTAAAAAAAAAACATCATTTTTTTTTTTGTCAAACTTGAATTGATCTTAAATAAAATAAAGATGAAAAATGATTTTATTTTTTATTTTCTCTATCATCGTGTCATAAATTTAATGGTAATGTTGGAATATATCTACATGTTAATATGTTATATATATATATAATTGCATGCTTAAATAAAGTTAAACCTATTAAACAAATTAAATTAAAAATATCCCAGAGCGGTGTATAGTTAGTTTTGGTAACGGTTTATGAATATATTATAGACCATTTCTCTCTTCAATTCTAAGGATTAATGGTTAAAAAAATTCTAAAAATTTCGAATATTAACATTACTTGTAAAAGTTCATGAATATTTTTGAAATATTGTACTACTAATTTTGTTTATATATATTAACAATAAGACATATTTTAAAAAAAATTTAAATGTATTTTTGAAACGATTTTGAAAGTAAAGGTATTTTTAAAATAGAGTATTAACCATTTTCGTGAATTATTTTTTAATTTAAAGAGATTATTAAAATTTCTTCAATTTTTTTTTTTTTTTTGGATAAAATGCAAAATTGAAAGGTAATAAACCCTATTAAATAACCTAAAAAATGAATCAACCGTGTTAAAAAAAAAATCCATAAATAAATATTATAATGAGTAAGGATAAGATAAGGAATGAATTATTTAAAAAATATTAAAAAAAAATATTTAAAAAAAAAAACCGACCAA
Source organism: Cucurbita moschata (assembly GCF_002738365.1). Taxonomy (NCBI): domain Eukaryota; kingdom Viridiplantae; phylum Streptophyta; class Magnoliopsida; order Cucurbitales; family Cucurbitaceae; genus Cucurbita; species Cucurbita moschata. The sequence goes on from NW_019268518.1 coordinate 5,652,473, forward strand.
GATTAGGTCAAAAGTTCATGACGGCGTATGAATCCCAATTGCGAGTAAAAGGGTAAGAAGATACCCAAATCCAATGCATCATATCCCCTAAATTTCCTTCTCCGACGCGCCGCCTTCGCTCCCTTTGCTTCCAGAATCTTCCAGGTTTGGTTCCGACCTCTATTTATGGTGTTTTTTTTGCAGTATAAATGAGCTGAATTTTGTGGCTTTTAAGGAGAACCCAAGATCAGTGTTTTGTTGCAAAATGTTTTGAAAAATAGGTTCAATTTCTTCTTTATTTTTGTGTTTGATTTCTGGGTTTGTTTTGTTTTTTTTTTTTTAATTGAGATATGTAATCAGTAGCCTGTAGGGAGGCTAATGATTTCGTTTTGAGGAACCTAGAAATCACGGGAACACAAAGTAGAACATCACCTTATCTTTTCTCGTCATCACAAGCTCGATATGATACATCGGGAAACCTTTACTATGTCCTCGTTGATCTCGAACACCAACTTTATTCTCATCCTTGATATCCTTTTTCTGAACGACTTATAACTAAACTTTTCCGGGAAGAATGTGATGAGCGAAGCGAAAATCACTTATTCACCTTATCTTTTCTCGTTGTCGTAAGCTCGATTTGATACATCGGGAAAATCTTCACTATATCCTCTTCGATCTTAGAACACCAACCTTATTCTCATCCTTGATACCCTTTTTATGAATGATTTACATCTAATCTTTTCCTCCTAGAAGCATGTGATGAACGAAGTTCTCATTATCAAACAATCACTTATTTACCTTATCTTTTCTTGTTGTTGCAAGCTCGATTTGATACTTTGGGGAAACCTTCACTATATCCTTGTCGATCTCAAACACCAACTTATTCTCATCCCTAATACCCTTTTTCTAAACGACTTAGAATTAAACATTTTCGAGAAGAATGTGATGAATTGAAGCGAAAATCATTTATTCACCTTATCTTTCCTCGTCGTTGTAAGCTCAATTTGATACATTGGGGAAACCTTCACTATATCCTCGTTGATCTCGAACACAAACTTATTCTCATCCTTGATATCCTTTTTCTGAACGACTTACCACTAAACTCTTTCGGGAAGAATGTGATGAATGAGCGAAAACCACTTATTCACCTTATCTTTCCTCGTTGTAAGCTCAATTTGATACATTGGGGAAATCTTCACTATATCCTCGTCGATCTCGAATATCAACTTGTTCTCATCCCTGATACCTTTTTTCTAAACGACTTACATCTAAACTTTTCTTGGAAGAATGTGATGAACAAAGTGAGAAGCCGCTCATTACCAGACAATCACTTATTCACAAACCTTGTGTGTGGCTAATAGCTATTCTATTTTTCTCCTGCTCTTACTACTGCCTAGTATCGTTGTTGCTCGTGTTTAGTCTATAAACGTACTTGCTAGTGCTCTAGTTATATCTCTCAATTTTGCTCTCGTTCTTGATTTGCAACTTACTATATTCAATCCGGTAAACTCAGCTCAATCACTCATCTCAATCTTCCATCAACCCTAGACCTTAATACAATCCAAACATCAACATTGCCCACACCCTCAAAACCAAAGACAACACATTCAAATATCCAAAGATATAGTCAAATTAAAAGGGTGTGATCTTATGAAGGAGGACAAAGATGTTGAATCTCGAAGTGCTATGGATTTGAGAGATATAGTCAAATTCATAGTCCGTACATGTTGAATCTCGAAGCGCTTCGATAAATGGAGCAACTATGGTCCAATTGAGCAACGGGGTCCGAGAATTTATGATTGAAGATACGAACTATGAACGGTGAAGCGAAGGAGATGAATAATGATGAAAGAGCGAAGAAGAAGAAGAAGAAGACGACGACGACGACGACAAAGCGTTTGTCGTTCGAGGACAATTCTGACATTTCGCAGAATGGCGAGTCAGAAATTGAACCTCATTCATTATTAACCAAAGAGAACTGAAAAAGCTGGTAAATAACCAAGTAATCATGTATAGAATCTCATGCTTTAATGTGTATCTTTCCTTCTTTAAGCACGAGTATATTTAAAGGAAAGCATGGACGACCAACCAAATGAAGTTGGTTCAATGCTTTAAGTGTCCAAGAGGTATAATATCGATTGCCTATCGAATGACTTCGACACTACAGGCTTGTCTAGTGTCGTGGTCTGTTTTGTAGTATGTCTTTTTCTCTTTTTCCGATGTTGACAATACTGACTTTTGAATTTGGGGACCGTTTTGTGCACTGCCAAGCTTTATTTTACATTTCAAGCTACTCTACTCACTTGTTCGACTGTTAGGAATCAAAATTCCTGTTGTTTTTGCTGTAATTTTTGTTGTTTTGTTGTTGTTTGATTCTGTTCATATGTTTCTTTTTTTTTTTAAAGGTTCCAATGAGTATTCTTAGATACTCAAGAACATCAAGTTCATGATTTTCCAGTTGTTTCTATGAGTTTCTGGGCATGATTTGAGCTAATTGGTTCATAAAAATGACTGATTTGACAAGTTTGAAAGTTCATTGCATTGTTCTAAGCAGATTTGCTGCTTCAAATTAGGGTTTTTGACTAAAAGTTTATAAATTTTTTGTGTTCTTCATTTGAATATCAGATGCAAAACCCTAATTTTAATCTTAAAATTAAAATACAATCGTCAAATTTCGAAACCTTAATTTTCTTTTCTCGAAAATAGTAGAATAATAATAATAATTTTCGTTTAAGGAAAATACAATTTACGGGAAAAATAATTGATAGATACCGTTTTTTTTTCTTTGACGAAGTAGGGATTGTTTGATAATTTACTGAAAGTATAGGAACCAAAATGATATTTCTAATGTAACGTCCTTGTTTGGGTGAAAAGGGTATTGATCAAAATGGTTGTATTCTTGTAAAATTTGGAAATAAATGAGCTTTTAGTTCTTGTGGTGAGATCATGACCTTTTGTCTTGTCCATTCATATGCATATTGTGAATATGAACAAGTGGGTTATGAGTATTATGAGTTGATATCATCTTTACCTTCTAATGGTCTATGAACAATTGTAAGTTTAGTTACTTTTGGAGGAGACCTAACCCAAATGACAGACTTAGCAGGACATGTGCGGATGGCAGCTGCACTTCTGCTGGTGTTTCTAAGGGGTTATGCCAAGCGTTACCATCGCACTTTTCTTAACAGCAGATTTAGCGTTTGTGTGACACTCACTCTCAGCACTGAGTGAGTCAAGCTAACTTAGGATTGCGTCGCCTACGATGCTCAAACCTTTGACCTCTATAGCGTTTGTGTGGCACGAGTGAGTCAAGCTAACTTAGGATTGCGTCGCCTATGATCGAGCAACATATGCTCAAGCTTCTGACCTCCAGTTGGGAAGACGATTTTAGAAAATGGGTCGGAGAGAAATTGTTATATGGCTACAAGCAAAAAAATCAACACAATGGCTTAAATAACATATAACTTGCTCGGCAGTGAGAATTTGACAACTAGTCGTATCTCTCTATAGTACATTTTGAGGCGATTTACGTCTAGCAAGCCTAGATGTAATTTTGTCAAACAGTCATACAAAATCTAGATGAGAAAAGTTGACGACAGGTCGCATCCCCCTATAGTACATTTTGAATTATTTCATGTCTACCAAGCATAGACATGATTCTGTTAAAACGTCATACACTTAGAAAATACAATAAAGAAATTATACAACATGAAAGCAGTAAAGGAAGGCAAGACAGGGATTTTGGCATGTAACAGGGATGCAGTCATGGACAACACGTTACGAAAAGCAAGACAGGGGTTTTGACACGTAACAGGCATGCAGTCATGGAGAACACGTTACAATGGAGGCTTGCGGATAGCCTCATAACCCTCAAGCTTGAAAATTCCAAGTCTAGTAAGGGGTTTGAGTGAGTTCATCATCTTACACTTCCCTCATTGGGAAAGATCAAATGGCATCCATGTCAGCTAGTAAAGGTCAGTGCGGGCGATGTGGCAGGGATAACAACCAATTGGAGCGTGCCACGAAACATCGAGTAGTCATTCTTGTTCATTGGAAGGACTTGTAAACAGTGATGAGAGTAGCCAAAGGACTGGTTTTGGCTGCCCTGTTGGAGTATGACACCTAGTTACTAGAGGCTACTCCCTTTGTCTGCTTGGAGGATTCCTCCTTAGGGTTTGGACCCCACACACGTGGGTTCAAGACAAAGAAACTCTCCTTCACGAATCTCCTCTAATCCCTTCCCAACCAATGATCCTTAATCCCTCACGTGGGACTCCTGGCCCCACCTCCCTCTTCCCTGCCCTTATTTAAGGACCTCACCCTTCAAAACCAGATCACTTACAAGCATCAACTCATGGCAGATTCTTCTTCTGCTTCATACATACATATGGTACTTCCTTCTTTTCATTATACGACCTAAATCCGTTCTATTTGCATCATTGATACTCGATTCTTCGGTGCAGGTGCAACACTTGATCGAGAAGTGTTTGATCTTTCGCATGACCAAAGAAGAATGCATGGATGCCCTCTTCAAACATGCAAATATTTCACCCGTCATCACGTCAACAGGTAGTAGTCTTTCATTGGTTTCAATCAAACCCTTGAATGGTATGATTAAGTTGAGCTCAAACTGTGATGTCCCACATTAGTTGGGGAGAAAAACAAAACACTCTTTATAACGGTGTGGAAACCTTCCCCTAACAAACGCGTTTTAAAGCCTTGAGGGAAAACCCAAAAGGAAAAACCCAAAGAGGACAATATATGCTAGTGATGAGTTTGGGTCGTTACAAATGGTATCAAAGTTAAACACCGGACGATGTACTAGCCTTCTCGCTCTTCCCCAAAGGGTTAGAGACGAGGCGGTGTGCTAGTAAGGATGCTGGGCCCCAAAGGGGGTGGATTTGGTAGGGTCCCACATCGATTGGAGAAAGGAACGAGTGCCAGCGAGGATGTTGGGCCCCGAAGGGGGTGGATTGTGATGTTCCACATTGGTTGGGGAGGAAAACAAAACACCTTTTATAAGGGTGTGGAAACCTTCCCCTAATAAACGGATTTTAAAGTTTTGAGGGGAAGCCCGAAAGGGAAAGCCTCCCCTAACATACACGAAACCCAAAGAGGACAATATCTACTAACGGTGGGCGTGGGTCATTACACAAACACTTTACTTTACGTATTATGCAGTGTGGACCGAGTTAGAGAAGGAAAACAAGGAATTCTTCGAGACGTATGCTGAATCTCAAAGCAATAAGGATAGAATGTCCGAGGATGAGACGAGCCAAATGATCCAAAGGATGATCTTGGATTCCTCCAAAGGGGACCCTAAAACCTAAGCTTAACAATCAAACAAAAACCACATAGAGAATATGTTTGAGGTCCCCATTCAATAGTATCATACGGAAATGAGCACGGAGGATTTCATTTGGCCCCTTTGTTGGTGTAAATTGTTGTGTTTTTTTTTTTTTCCTTAACCAATCATCTTTTGCCATGTCAGCATATGTTTACTTGAAGGTATTACGTGGAACATAGCCATTGGATGATGGATGTTGCTTATCTCCACGTTCTATACATAGTTCTTTCTTGTCTTCTTATTCTTGTAGTCAAAGCAATAAAGAAAGCTCATATTAATGTGGGGGACTACATGGAAGTTGGCCTTTTCTTGTTCTAAGTCATGACCTTTTCCTATGCAAAAGGCGATGTTTATGGCTTTTTTTTCGTCACGGGTTCATAAACTATACACCCATTTACGTATCTCATTTGAATTCAAAAGGCGATCTTTATGGATTTCTTTTCGTCACGGGTTCATAATCTATAACCCAATTCCGTATCTCAATTGAATTCTCACTTATTGTTTCAAAAGTTGTAATATTATCTCCGACCTTTCGTAAACGTGTCAAAATTATTCCTTAGAATTGAAAAATGCTTATAACGTTGGACGAAAAACAGATATGTTTAAATGACGTTTTTTTAAACTTAACTCAGACATCATCATTATCAGATTGTTCCAAGTATGCCACTCATTAGAATAAAGATAGTTTTTAAAAGATCATTTAAAAAATAAGGGTAATATTGTAATTTTCACCCTAAACCCTAATGGGAGGTTAATTTTAACTATGGTTAAATCCACAAGACTTTTCCTCTATTTATTTATTTTATTTTTAAAATCAATCTTTTAATAACTTGAAATTTAATCCATTACGCTAATGCTTTAATTAATGATTAAATTTATACGTTAATTTTTATAATAAATATGTATTACAACTAAATAACTTGCTATTTTATATAATAATGTTGATTTGATATATAATTTTAATACCGTTTAATTTTTAATATTCAATCTACAATATTATTTTTATTTATAAAAAGTACGAAAATATATCTTAATCATTTGAGTTAGTGTATTATTTTTAAAAGCACTATAATTAAAGTATTAATTAGTCTAAATTAATTTAGATCTTTCATTCCCATTTTTTAATTGCATGTTGATAGAATTATTTAAAAATAATAATACAATAATAAATAAATAAAAATAAAAATTTCAAACTATGTTCAATGATAATTATTTATTCATAAAAAATATTGGGCTTTTAAAAAATATTATAGGAGACCACCTTAAATTATTTATTTATTTATTTATTTATTTATTTGTTGTTTTCCAAAGTTACCATAAATTCACATAAAATCTATTTGAAGAGACAAAAATAAAATATTCTTCAATATTATCCTAATAAATATTATATAAAAGAAAAATACTTTCTCGTGTATCGATGTAGTATACAAGCAGTTCATCCTATACACCACTATTAAATTTTTTATTATTAAAAGATAGGTTGAAAATTTTAAAATTTTTATTTTCTCAATTTTAATTATCATAAATTTAACGATGATGTGTAGAAATAAATCATCACGATGATATAATATATAATATAAATTACGTGCTTAAATTTAAAAAAAATAAAATAATAAATAACGTAAGAAATGAATCAAACCCGAGTAGTTTGTGCTTAAATAAATATTATAATGAATAAGACAAGATAAGGAGTGTATTAGGTGCTGTCTTAATAATTAAAGGAATAAATTATTTATACGAATATAATAAAGAAAGGCTGCCCTGATTTAGGTCAAAATTTATTCATGATGAGGCATATCAATTCCAATTATTAATTATGGGGATAATTTGTAGTGAGTGAGTGCGCGTGAGTGCGCGTGCAAATTGAGGAGTGAGTGCGCGTGCGAAAATTGAGGAGTGGAAATATCAAAACTAAAAAAATTGATTTTTTCACGTATTGTTATGAAATGAATTGTGGGCGACTATGGTGCAGTTGCAGACAAGGTTACTGCCTTATGTTGGCGCGTAATTTTCTGAATACGACAATGGGAAAAAGGGTAAGAAGATACCCAAATCATATGCATCAAATCTCCTAGACTTTCATTTTCTCAGCCATTTTCTCGCCGGACGCGCCTCTTTCGTTCCCTTTGCTATCAGTATCGTGTAGCGAAGGGAAAGATCGATTACCCATCTTCCAGATTTGTGCTCCCCGACATCTATCTGTGTTTGACCTGGAATTGTTTGGATTTGATTGCTTTTTGCTTTGCCACTTGGTCGGTGTGTCCGGTTTTTTGTTCTTATCAGCTAAGTTTGGAAGTGGGTTCGAGTTGATCTAGTGGTGGCTCTTATGAGAGGGGGATTTCGGATGATCTGGAGGTTTCTTTAGCTGTTTTGAATTAGCGTTTTGCTGCAAAAGTTCTGAAAAAAGGTTGAGTTTCTTCTTTAGATCTTTGTGTTTGATTTCTGGATTTGTTTTCTCTGTTTTTTTGATACTATTTATACCAAATTCAATGATTATGCTTCTGGGTTTGTGCTGTTTTTAGTGTTTATTAATTGAGTGGGCTGTGGTTCTTATGGCGTTTCAATGATTTTGTTCTATTGTTGTCTCTTGGAATTTGTGGGTTAACGTAGGACGGTTGTGAGAGCTTATGCTCAAAGTGGACAATATCATACCATTGTAGAGAGTCGAGATTCTTAACATGGTATCAGAGTCATGCCCTTAACTTAGTCATGTCAATAGAATCCTCAAATGTTGAACAAAGAAGTTGTGAGTCTCGAAGGTGTAGTCAAATGTGACTCAAGTATCGAACAAAGGGTTTACTTTGTTCGAGGACTCTAGAAAAGGAGTCGAGCCTCGATTAGGGAGAGGTTGTTCGAGGGCTCCATAGGCCTTAGGATAGGCTCTATAGTGTACTTTGTTTGAAGGGAGGATTGTTGAGAATTGTTGGGAGGGAGTTCAAAACAAAGCCACGAGAGCTTATGCTCGAAGTGGACAATATCATACCCTTCACCTATGAATTAGAAGTTCGTAGAGAAACAGAGTCCTTGATACCCTTTTTCTTTCTTATATTTTCCATGAAACACTTCTAAAGCTCATTAAACTGTCTTGTTACCTTATTCAGGAAGCAAGGAGGGAAGACAAAAGTAAGCTTTTGAATGTTCTGCTTTTGTAATTGACACGTTTATATACTTCACTTGAGGTCAGGGCTTGTCTACCTTAAAGTTTGGTCGGTAAAGTTTCTCCAAGATGGAGCCTACACAGTGTTCAGCTAGTGTTCTTGAAGCATTGATGGGCTTTGATGAGCTGCAATCCGAGCACCGTGCTTCAGGGCATTCTCGAGTTCTTTCCGAGCGTTATTTACAAAGGGTTGCTTCCATTGGAGGAACCCAAAAGAAGAAATCCCCCTCTAAATGTCAGCCATTTAGGATGACCATAGAAGAGCCACCAGAAGTCTTTTCGATACGCAACGTGTTATGGGATCGGGAGCACTTTTCGATACGCAATTTCATGAACGAAAAGCACTTTTCAACAGATGAGATTATACTGACGTCAAAGGATTTTCATGACTTACCGGAGGTCATAGATTCTATGGACATCTCACCAAGACATACTAGAACAAAAGATAATACGTTCAACCATGTCGAAAATGGACCGAACGTGTCAAAGCCACATAACAATGCGCATAGAAAAGATGAAGACAAGCGTTCCTGCTTCATTTTGGTCGAGTCGTACAAGGGCGGAGAATCCAGGGAGAAAGTAATAGAAGAACAAAGGAAGAATGGAAATTTGATGCTATCTAAACAAGGTAGGAGCATGAATGAAATGTTTATACTCCCTCATTATGCAACTTTTCCCAGTGATTTGAATTGCAAGCCTGTCGTGTACGATTTCCCGAACCGTGTTTGTTTGAATAAGGATCATTTGCATTCTGGCAGTCCGTTGTGCTTGAGCTGCAAGGATCGAAGATTCGATCGACTCGGTAAAAAATCCCACAGGTCGGGACTCGATTCTGCTTATACAGTGATTGCAAGATCTAGAATCAGGAGCAGGTACGAGGCGCTTCGAAATACATGGTTCTTAAAGCCTGAAGGTCTCGGTACTTGGCTTCAATACAAGCCGTTGAATACGAGATCCAATAAAAAGAATGATTCGGAACCCTCTTCGAAATTAAGCTCTAAAAAGTTGAGGATTTTTCCTTGCCCTGATTCAGTGAGCGATCATGTCGACAACGATGGCTGTATCGTTGGTAATGATCTGAAGACCCGAGTTGAGAAAAATGGCCTTTGTGATCAGCATTCTGTAAACTCGCTATCATCAAACAGCAATCGGGCCCTAGAGCAACCTTCATTGTCCAGCATCGTTCCAGAGACTGACGGTCATTCATCTACCAACTCGTGCCGTGCGACATGTACCTCTATCCAACAGGTTCCATATTGCCTTCATTAGAACTTTGCACGAAGTAGAATGTACTGAATTTGGTCAATGTTACTTTTGGCTAGTTGGGGTCGGTTTTTTTTACTAAATTATGCAACGTACGGTTAGGCTGATCGATACTAACCTTCATTCCAAGTGAATGGTGGACGGTTAACTTTGACCGAACTAGTTAACTTTCTCGTTTAAAAAGTTCACTTTCAATGAATTGCAGGATGGTCTTTCGTTCGAACGTTACGATAGCAAAGAGCTAGATTCCATTGTGAGGTTGGAGGAGTTTTATCAACCGAGCCCAGTTTCAGTCCTTGAACGACGTTTTAAAGAAGAAGCATTTTCGAGTTCCGAGTCCTCAGGCGTTAACGGTAGAGGTGAGCTATCTTATGACTATATTATGATTTCAAGTTCTAAAAGCTCTCTCCTTCCTCATCTAACATATTGTGGCTGTAGAACTTGACCTTCTGATGTGGGACACCCCGGGAACTAACTCAGACGAACATGAATTGTTCGTATCGAGTGAGGAGGATGATGGAGAAGGATCGATATGCAATTCTGATGAAATTTATGATATAATGAGCACGTTCAAGTTCAAAGATAGTCGTGATTTTTCATACCTAGTCGATGTCATAAGCGAGGCAGGCTTGCATCGTAGGAACCTAGAGAAGGGTTATGTTTTGTGGCATGATCAGGAACGTCATGTCATTAGCCCCTCGGTTTTCGAGGCGTTAGAGAAGAAGTTCGGGGAACAAGTTTCTTGGAGGAGATCAGAAAGAAAGCTTCTCTTTGACCGAATAAATTCCGGGTTAGCTGAACTCTTTCGGTCGTTTGTTGGTGTGCCCGAATGGGCAAAGCCTGTCTCGAGAAGGTGTAGGCCATTGCTCGACCAGGAAATGGTCGAGGACGAAGTATGGACCCTTCTCGATAGCCAAGAAAAGGAAGGGAACAAAGATTTAGTCGATAAACAGTTCGGGAAGGAGATCGGGTGGATAGATCTCGGAGATGAGATCGGTTCTATTTGTAGGGAACTAGAGGGATTGCTGATCATTGAGCTTGTTGCAGAGGTTGGTAGCAGCATCATATGATTTTGAATGGTATGATATATAGTTTTCATAGACAAACATTATAGCATACAAAAACAGTGAATTGTTTCTTTTCTTTTCCTTTTTTTAAAGAAAAGGTGAGTCATATATTTGTGTATAGGAAACAGTTTTGATCTTGTTTCAAGTGTTTGATGAGGATGTATTCTTTAATTCATGAGTGGAACCAGAGTTCATTGTTGTTAAGTGTGACAGATTGATATCATTTTTATACATCAAAGCGTTTTGTGATGCCAACTGTGGCGGATTGAGTTATATGTTTGTGTGTTTGTAACGACACAAGCCCACCGTTAGTAGATATTGTCCTCTTTGGGTTGACCTTTCGAGCTTTCCCTTAAGGTTTTTAAAACGTGTCTGCTAGAGAGAGGTTTCGTTCTCCTCCATAACTGATGTAGGATCTCACAATCCACCCCCTTTCAGGGCCCAGCGTCCTTGTTGGCACTCCGCCTCGTGTCCACCTTGATTCTCCCCAATCGATGTGGAATCTCACAATCCACCTCCCTTCTGGGTCCCGCGTCTTTGCTGGCACATTGCCTCGTGTCCACCCTGATCCTCCCCAACCAATGTGGAATCTCACAATCAACTCCCTCCTGGGCCCTGCGTCCTTGCTGGCACATTGCCTTGTGTCCACCTGAATCCTCCCCAACCGATGTGAGATCTCACAATCTGCCCCCCTTTGGAACCCAGTGCTCTCCTTGCTGACACACCACCTCGTGTCCACCCCCCTTCAGGGCTCAGCCTCCTCGCTGATACATCGCCCGGTGTCGGGCTCTGATACCATTTATAACGGCCCAAGCCCACCACTAGTAGATATTGTCATCTATGGGCTTTCCCTTTCGAGCTTCCTCTTAAGGTTTTTTGTCCATGCCCCTTCAGGGCTTAGCCTCTTCGCTGATACATCGCCCGGTGTCGGGCTCTGATACCATTTATAACGGCCCAAGCCCACCACTAGTAGATATTGTCATCTTTGAGCTTTCCCTTTCGAGCTTCCCCTCAAGGTTTTTTGTCCACCTCGCTGATACATCGCTCGGTGTCAGGCTCTAATACCATTTGTAACGACCCAAGCCCACCACTAGTAGATATTGTCATCTTTGGACTTTCCCTTTCGGGTTTCCCTTCAAGGTTTTTAAAACGTGTCTGCTAGAGAGAAATTTCCACACCCTTATGCTTCGTTCTCCTCCCGAACCGAGGTGGGATCCCACAGTAGAAACCTTCGTGTTCTTGTTGGTGATTCGGAAGTTGAGCCAATCCTCTTGACCAATCTTTAATTTTCAGGCTGTTTCTGGTATGCTTTCTGATAAACTATTGATACCTAAACCAATACACCATTGAACAAAGAGTTATTCACCAACTCCATGTCAGCCACTTCCATTTCCTTCTAGCCTGATCTCTTATATATATATAAGCTCGCACAGATTACCCTCAACCCCATCATCAAGGTTACCAAGAACACAAGTTCTATTAGCTCTTCCTTCAGCTTCCTCTCATGGAGTCTTGCAGAGTTCTCTACTTCCCTATTAAGGACATAGCCTGCCTTCTTCTGCTATGCTTGATGTGTTTATCTGTTAACTCGGCCAGACTTCTTGATGAGCAGCCACAGGTTCCGGTGGGTACTCCGGTTGGATCCAACGTCGTCGGGACGCCTGTTGGCAATCTGGGTCAACCTAGTTTGGGTGGGACACCGGTTGGTAATCTGGGGCTAGGAGCTACTACCCCTTCAACAACTCTACCTAGTCCTGGCGGTATTGAAGATGATCATGTCTTAACCTTCTTCATGCATGATATCCTTGGCGGTTCGAACCCGACAGCTCGGGCGGTTACAGGGGCGGTTAACAATCCCGCACTCAATGGCCAGCTTCCCTTTGCCAAACCCAATGGAGCAGTTTTATCAGTTGGCAATGGTGTCCCCCAGAGTAATGGAAACAGTGGTTTGATTAACAACAACAACCTCCCCTTTCTGGTTGGCCTAGGCGGAGCTACATCGCCATTGTTGCAAAACAATGGCGGCGGCGGCGGCGGGAACAACTTCAATGGCGGGTTTAGCTTTCCATCTGTTAATGCTGGACAGCTCCCATCTGGAGTATCGATACAGCAGCTCATGTTCGGCACCATGACAGTGATCGACGATGAGCTCACGGAAGGACACGAGCTCAACTCTGGCTTAATTGGAAAAGCACAAGGATTCTACGTTGTGAGCTCGGAGGATGGAAACAGTCAAACAATGGCATTCACAACCATGTTTCAGAGCGGCCATTACGTCGATAGCCTAAGCTTCTTCGGAGTTCATCGGACCGCCGTGTCGGAGTCGCACTTGGCCATCATGGGAGGCACCGGAAAATATGTAAATGCAAAGGGATATGCCAATGTGAAGACTCTTCCAGGCGCCAACCAGCAGCAAACTGATGGAGTAGAAACTTTGCTGCAATTCACTGTTTACATCAGTTACTAAAAGCACTGTCGTTTTATCATTGATCCTTGAATTGAAAATATGTATTAGTTAATCTGTTTGTTTATGAATTTCTTGTCTGAAATGAAAGCTTATGAATCGAACATTTTATATTCTCTTATTTTTCCCACGTTTTTAATCCAAAATTAAAGATCGTCTCTGTCCCATTTTTTATATTTTTTAAAAATTTTAAAATTATGCCGTAATATTAAAATTTAAATTTTTAGAAATTATATTTAACAATATATTATAGATTTTTTTTATGAAATTAGTGAGAAATTATATTAAAAGGTAAAAGTTATAAATTGAAAAATTAATATAAAAAATGGAGTTTTTTTTTTTTTTTTTTGCGCAAAATAAATGGAAATTATCGCGAGATACAAACGAAGCCCAAGACTAATTGGGCCGGATTAATTGAGTGGGCTAAAACGGCCCTTATTTTGAGGCTCAAAAGGGCAAATTAGTCAATTCGAAAGATTATAATATCACAACCTTTTTCTTGTTCCCAGAAGCCCTAGTCTTCACAGTAGCAGCTCTTTTCACCCGGTTCCATCGTCTCTTCCTAGGGTTTCGCCGCGGGCGGCGCAGAGTCGAAGAGGACGCTAGAAGAAATGGGTTAGTTCTAAAGAAATCTTATCATTATTGAAATTAGACGTTCTCGATTCAGATTCTGGCTCTCTTGTTTCTTGAGGAAAACGATGGAGTTTATGTTGTTGAATTTGATGTTTTTTGGTTTGTAGCGAGGATTAAGGTTCACGAGTTGAGGCAGAAATCGAAGGCTGATCTGTTGACACAGCTTAAAGATCTTAAGGCGGAGCTTTCTCTCCTTCGAGTTGCTAAAGTTACTGGCGGAGCACCAAACAAGCTATCCAAAATGTGATTTCCTTTTCCTCGAGTCTGTTTTTAGGTTTTTTCCGCAATGCATATCATTGTGTTGTTGAATTTGTTGTTCTTTGTGGTTGATTTTGCAGCAAGGTGGTAAGATTATCGATCGCTCAAGTTTTGACAGTAATTTCACAGAAGCAGAAAGCAGCGTTGAGGGAAGCTTACAAGAAGAAGAAGCTTTTGCCTCTCGATCTGCGTCCAAAGAAGACCAGAGCCATTCGTAGAAGGCTCACCAAGCACCAGGTAACTCTTCGGCTTTATCCTGTTTCCTTCCTTCACTCTTTTTGCCTCCAAGTATGGACTATGTTCATGTGCAATCTCCATTGCAAAAAATAGTGCCAAACTAGTTGTTGGCGATTTGATTTTTCAAGAGAGATTTGGATGAGGAATAGTAAATCATTATTGAATTTGGCTTTGGATGCAAATGCTGGCGAAGATACAACCTTGATTCCTGTTCTAATCACTTTCAGTGCTGTTAGCTGGTTGGTAGTCGATTTCTTTCGACCATATTGTTGAGTGAAACCAATTTCTCATGCAGGCATCTCTGGTAACTGAGCGACAGAAGAAAAAGGAGATGTACTATCCATTGAGGAAATATGCTATTAAGGTGTAGTAGTATTGTCTTGTGTTCTTGTGGACAAGTTTTGTCTCGTGTTCCTGATAATCTTATGTCTGATACTCTTTAATCTTTCCCCCCAAAACCGAAATGTTTGATTTCCATAGACAGTTCTATATTTTTACAGATAGCGTAAGTTCAATTTCTGCTATTCCTTTCTTGAAAAATCTTTAGCTTTCTTTTATCGGCTTGTTTGATTGCTTCAGTTTCCTTGTCTGGAAGGAAGATTGTTTATATAGAAAAAATTAAAATATTGTCATAGAACTGTTCTAACAATTCTTAAATATTAAAACAAATTATGAAAATAATTTTTAAGTAAATCGATCTTGTAAATTAAACCAATAACTCCTAAAATAGCTTCTTCTTTTTTTTCTTTTTTTTTTTCACCACAAATTCATAATTGAAAATCACTCTCCACAATGATATGATATGCTCCACTTTGAGCATAAGTTTTTATGGTTTTGTTTTGAGCTTTCTCAAAAGGCCTCATACCAATGGAGTTAGTATTCCTCACTTATAAACTTATGATCATTCTCTAAATTAGCAGATGATACACAAATAGAGAAAATAATAGATGCGGGACTTTTATCATCCAACAATCATTGATACACAATACAACAATCACTTATACACGACTAGAGAAAAAAAAAAGCTCTTTTATTTTGTAATCCACTCGTCTTCGAGCTCAATTTCAAAATGTGTTTATTTGGTATTATTTGGTAAATAACATAGAAAAAGAATAAATCTTGACTAAAGTATTTTTCATTTTTTAAGTACTAAAATTGAAATATTTTTTTAACATTTTTCAAAATGTTTGAAGTTTAATATAATATTTTCCAAATTAAAATTTATATTCAAAATATTTTTCTATTTAGCCTAATTATTATAGGTTTTAAGGAATGCCCCTTAATTTAATGTCCGCAGTTTATTTGACAAAATATATTAAGCTATAAAGTTAATCTTTATAATCTAAAAATATATATAATTTAATATTTATATTTTCAAATGTTAGAATTAGTTTTATAATTTAATAGAACTCCTCTATAATTTTTTTTATCAAACTATAAAAACAATTTATAAGTATATTTATGGCGCCATTAAAATTATATTTTATTATATTGTTTTATTAATTATTGGGACAAAATTTTGAATTTGAGATATTAATATTCTCCCGGTCAACCAGGAACCGAATCTAATATTATTTAAGCGCAGTTCATTCAATTGGGCTGCTATACAGAAAATAATAATACTCATTTTCTTTAATTAAAAAAACGATAATTCCACTAACCGGTAACCGGTAAAGTTTTTGCGGCAACCACTGCAATGAATAGTACGACGAGGAACAGTGGAGTTGAAAGAAATGGACCTTTATTTTATTTTATTAAAAAAAACTGAAAAGTATATATATACTTTTTTTTTTTTTTTTGTTCTCTTCGGCATAATTTCCAAGTGCTTTCCTCTGATCTCCTTTTTCCTTGTCGATTGTATTTATCTGATTATCTTTCCGCTACTTTATCAGAAGCCATCTCTCTCACTGACTTCGCAGCCAGAATCTCCGCTATTGAAGTATTGGAGTAGGATAATTGTTTGAGTTCTTGTTGACTCTCGGTTGAAGATGGGCAGTTCTTCAGCTCAAGGTGAAGTTAATCTGCTAGTGTGGAATTTTTGTTTGATTTTTGTGATTTGGTATTTGCTGTTTGGATTTAAATCTGTGCTATGTATGATCTTTGGGAGGCGTGGAGTGATTTTGTTTGTTTTTTGGATTTTCAGTGGTAGTGGATGGTGTTGGAGATTTGGAGAAGGGGATGTTGAGTCTATCATCAAATCGAAACCCTCTGGGTGAACTCTCGCCGACGCCGTCTCCGTCGTCGACTGCGACGGCTCCGGCTCTGGTTCTATCTAATTCGGGGAAGCGGATAGACCAAGCGGGGAAGAAGAAGTACGTGAAGCAAGTAACCGGACGGCACAACGATACTGAGCTTCATCTGGCGGCGCAGCGGGGAGATCTGGCCGCCGTGAAGCAGATTCTCGATGATATTGATTCACAGATGGTGAAAACTCTTAGTGGCGCCGATTTCGATGCGGAGGTCGCTGAGGTTCGGTCGTTAGTGGTGAACGAGGTCAACGAATTGGGGGAAACGGCTCTGTTCACTGCCGCGGAAAGAGGACACATAGAGGTCGTTAAGGAGCTACTGAAGTACTCCAATAAAGAGACGCTCACAACGAAGAACAGGTCTGCTTTCGATCCGTTGCATATTGCTGCAAGTCAAGGACACCATGGTAAGAATCTCGATCTCATCTTCTGTTTGGTAACGAAGATCCTACGATTAGATCTCATATTCTCCACTTGGAAAACTGGGAATGATACTAAGCTAATTTGAATTGAAGCAATTGTCAAGGAGCTTCTTGATCATGAACCTTCTCTAAGCAAAACGATTGGACCGTCGGGTGCAACTCCACTCATTACAGCAGCAGCAAGAGGCCACACAGCCGTAGTCGAGGAATTGCTTAACAAAGATCGTAGCCTGCTAGAGATTTGTAGATCTAATGGTAAAAATGCATTGCATTTTGCTGTGCGCCCTGGGCATACTGAAATTGTAAGATTGTTGCTCAGCAAAGATCAACAGCTAGCAAGAAGAAATGACAAGAAGGGCCAAACGGCACTGCACATGGCTGTCAAAGGGCAAAGTCGTGATGTGGTGAAGTTGCTTCTTGATGCAGATCCTGCCATTGTTATGCTTCCTGATAAGTTTGGGAACACAGCGCTGCACGTCGCTACGAGGAAAAAGCGTGTGGAGGTAATTAACTTGATTGCTTTTGTGGATGTTGCCTTGTTTATCTTTGATAACTTAGACTGTGAGATCCCACATCGGTTGAGGAGGAGAACGAAACACCCTTTGTAAGGGTGTGGAAACCTCTTCCTAGCAGATGCGTTTTAAAACCTTGAGGGGAAGCCCGAAGAGGACAATATCTGCTAACAGTGGGTTTGGGCTGCTACATAAACATTTTTTAAAACTCTCTCGTGCCGATCTTTTACGGGAAAATCTGGAGAACTAGCATTGAAATGGGATGTTCGGAAATTAGATCGTTGAAAATGAGACTGTGTTTAGAGTGTGCAGTACTAATAGGTTGGGAATACGTGATAAAGGAGGATATAATGGCTTGGTATGTTGGAATACTGGCATTGAAATGAAAAGTTTATCATTTTAGGTCCAATTGATGAACGCTTGCCCTGACTGTGACACACGGAGTTATATGCTATCTAAGCCATTGTGTTGCCTTCCTCGCTTATAGCCTATAACATTGTTTTCAATTTTTCTTTTAATCTTGCTTTCAAACTCTCTCTCGAAAATCTCTCAGCCCCATTTTCTAAAAATCTTCTTCTTAGGGCCAAAGGCTTGAGTCTACGTCGTCCGGCCGTAGGCAAGGCGATTTCGAGTTGGCTGACTCACTTGGTGCTGAGAGTGAGTACCACACAATTGCTTATAAACGTCTCGAGGGGTGCAATTGTGATAATCAACCTTTGGTTTTGAAAATTAAGTTTAGCTTATAAACACTATTTTCACTCGTGTAGGTCGTTATATTATCTACTTTTTACATCAAAATTGAAGAGAAATAGTTTAGTTTTTCTATACTAAATATGCATCCTGTGTTCATATGGAAGGACCCGAAATTTACATCCTTTGTCTTCAAACTTTGCAGATAGTACAGGAGTTGTTGCTCCTCCCAGATACCAATGTGAATGCATTATCCAGAGACCACAAAACTGCTTTTGACATAGCGGAGGAGCTTCCTCTTTCAGAAGAGTCATCAGAAATTAAGGACTGTCTTTCTCGCTACGGTGCTGTCAGAGCCAATGAACTGAACCAACCAAGAGACGAATTGCGGAATACAGTGACTCAAATTAAGAAAGATGTTCATACCCAACTTGAACAAACCAGAAAAACAAACAAAAATGTACACAACATCTCCAAAGAGCTAAGAAAGCTGCACAGGGAAGGAATCAACAATGCAACCAATTCAGTCACCGTGGTGGCTGTCCTCTTTGCCACAGTTGCTTTTGCAGCCATCTTTACGGTACCCGGTGGCGACACGGAGCAAGGAACAGCTGTTGTCGTGGGCTCTGGTTCTTTTAAAATCTTCTTCATCTTCAACGCAATTGCGTTGTTTACGTCGTTAGCAGTCGTGGTGGTGCAGATTACATTAGTCAGAGGTGAGACGAAAGCAGAACGACGAGTCGTGGAGATTATTAATAAACTTATGTGGCTGGCTTCTGTTTGTACTTCGGTTGCATTCATGGCGTCGTCTTATATCGTAGTTGGGCGTAAATATGAATGGGCTGCAGTTGTGATCACTGTGGTTGGAGGTGTGATTATGGCAGGTGTTCTTGGTACCATGACTTACTATGTTGTGAAGTCCAAGAGAAATCGGTCGATCAGGAAGAAGGAAAAGAGCGCTAGACGGAGTGGCTCGAACTCATGGCATCACTCCGACTTCTCAAATTCAGAAGTTGATCGAATTTACGCTCTGTAGAAACTGGAATTTGACAAGACATTGAAGTTAGAAGCTCAAATGTTTGTATGTACGTATGCCTAAGCTCAATTCACTCTTTCAATAAGATTGATATCTTACGACACCAGTTTTACATGAAAGATACATGTTAATCCATAGCTACAAGCGTGTGGATGAAATTGAGAAAGTCGATTGGTGTCGACATGAAGGATGCATGTTATAAACCATTGTCGTAGGGGAGTGGTAAAACCGAGAAAGTTGGTTGGTATCTTATCGATACCAATTTTACATGAAAGATGCATGTTAATCCATAAATGTGGGGGCGTGGACGAATTCGAGGAAGTCAATTGGTGTCGACATGATGGATGCATGTTAATTCATTGTTGTAGGGGAGTGGCTGAAATCGAGAAAGTCGGTTGGTATCTTATGGTCATCAATTTTACATGAAGGGTGCATGTTATTACATAGTTATAGGGGAGTGGATGAAATCAAAAAAGTCAATAGGTATCTTATCGATACCAAGCCAGACACCGAACGATATGCCAGCCTTCTCGTTGTTCCCCGAAGGGAGTAGACACGAGGCGGTGTGCCAGTAAGGATGCTAGCCCCAAAGGGGGGTGGATTTTGGGGCGGTCCCACATCGATTGGAGGAAGGAAAGAGTGTCAGCGAGGACGGTGGGTCCCGAAGAGGGGTGGATTGTAATGTCCCATATTGGTTGGAGGGAGAACAAATTCCCCTCTGTAAGGGTCTGGAAACCTTCCCTAGTAGACACGTTTTAAATCCTTGAATTATAGAAGTGTAGAGGAAATTGAGAAAGTCAATTAATCAATTTTAATATTACTAGCCAGTTTGCCTCTAATAAAATTAATTGTCATAAGAAAAAAGCATAGTAAAACCAACAATTATATTTTTAGTCCCAAAGATTTAAAATAAATCACACTAGAATTATCCCTTAAAAAATTTACCACAAGGATTATAAATTAATAACAGTTTCAATGTTTCAGAGCCGTCAAATGATACGATAAATTAAAAATTAAAAGAAAAGGAAGAAATTAACACATTTGGAAGATTAAAAAAAAAAAAAAAAAAAAAGAAACCATTTGAACATTCCTTCGAACCCAAACAATCCTGATTTCCGCTGCCATTGATTTCTCTTTTTTTCTTGTTCATCTTCTCTTGTTCTTGCTTCCGATCAGAAGCGAAAAGTAGAACAGAATCCTGAACAAAAAACCCCAAGCCACAGTCACCAGCAAGCAATTCCACTTGCTCAAATCCGTCACTCCTTGCTGTTGCAGAATGTCAGATCCCGTCGTCAAGCAAGTGGATCTCGTGATCTTCATCCCCAGAGTGTTGCTCATATTCTCCAGAAGCTTCAATTTCAGGGCGGTCGGCACGATTCCCAGCGGCGTATTGTCGAAAATCTGCACGCCTCTCACGAAGCACTTCGTCGGATTGCCGAATTCGTTCTGTAAAACGGCTTCGTAAGGATACTTCACAAGCGAAATGTAATGGAACCAGATCCAGTAACCTGGAATTCGATCGCGAGTGATGAAGAATCCACTGAAGAGAAGGAAATAGGCTAAAATCGCTACGACAATGGTGTAGCCAAGCATTACATGAGGCACTACTCCCGAAAGGAAAGTGACGAATGAACTTCCCGCCCAGAACGCAGCGAAAATGATCAGAAAGTAGAACAAGAAACCTGTGATTCCGCCGTCCAGTCCGACGGCCCAAAATGTCGTCGCTGCAAAAGCTAAGGACAGGAAGATCAGCGCTGGTAAGGCTACCAGAGAGTGAGATAGAACGTAGGAGGATCTCCTGTATGCGTTGTAGGCTGTTTCTCTCATGAAAATGTACCGTTCTTGAAGAAACACTGGAAGAGCATCGGCGCAGGTGTAGAAGGTTGTGGACATGGCGAAAGCGAAAAACCCTAACCGTTCTTGAACGCCTTTTGGTGAGTTATCTAGTTGCCAAAACATGGTGGCGAGGATGAAACCGGTGACTAAGACGGCGCCGAGTCGGATTCCGAAGAGCTCTGGCATTCGGCGGGAGTTTAGCATCGATCGCTTTGAGAGAACAGCCATTTCGATCCAAAATGGATTTGCGAAGGTTGGAACCATAGAGCTAGGGCTCGCGTCGTTGTTTGTTGCGCCAGAGACTAATTTTCCTCTTGAAATGCTTGCGCTGATGGCTTCCTTTAACGACGTGCTCTGCTGATCTGACTCTGATTTTGGAATGTTCTTCATACTCTGCCATGATTTGTTGAATTCAACCAAGCTCTTGGTTCCTCCTGGAGAGCCTTCGAGTTCTCGAATCCGATCGAGTGCGAACTCAGTCCTGTTCTCGTTTTCCGGTATTGGATGACCAAACTCTGCGAAATACATCGGTAGATTGACAGGGGAGCCACTGTAAACGGTTTGTCCACGAGAGAGAAACAACAGTCGATCTAGCAATCCGAGAATCCGATAACTCGGCTGGTGAACGGACATGACGACGATGCTACCACTCTGAGCAATCCTCTGCAAAACTTTCACCACCATGAACGCACTAGTCGAATCCAGTCCCGATGTCGGCTCGTCGAGGAAGAGAATGATCGGATCGTGGATTATGTCGATTCCAATCGAGACTCGTCTCCGCTCTCCGCCGGAGACGCCGCGGTGTCCTTCATCGCCAATCACAGTCTTCGCTGCATTCCGTAGCCCTAACTGATCAATCAACGCTTGAACTCGCAATTTCTTCTTCGATTTCGAAAGCGTTCGAGGCAGTCGAAACTCAGCCGAGAACATCAGAGTTTCCTCCACCGTAAGCATCGGGAAGAGCAGATCATCTTGCATAACGTAAGCAGAGATTACCTTCAACAATCTCGATTCCAACACCTCGCCGTTTAATCTCACTGTTCCTTTCAAGCTTCCTTTAGCAATTCTATTAGCTAATGCATCAATCAACGTCGATTTTCCCGAGCCACTCGCTCCAAGAACGGCCAAAATTTCGCCCTCTCGAGCCTCACCGGAGATGTTGTTCAACAGAGTCTTCGTCTTCGTGAATAGGGTGTCGCCAACGACTGTCTCATCGGCCGCAGAACCGCCGAGTCTATTCCCCCGTTGCCGGAAAACCGACGAGAAACTAAGCTTACGACGAACTTTGACGCTGTATGTGAGATTGTTGAAGGAGAGCATTAATGGCAGAGACCTCGGCTCCAAATTCACGCCGTCCATGTCCACCACCTGATCATGAACCTGACCATAATCCATTCCTTCAAATTTTGAGTCTAATCTTTGAGCTAATTACAGATTAATTTACTGGTTTTTTCATCAAATTTTCCTTAAATTTGGTTTATGAAACTCCTAATAAACCAATAGTTTACGACTAGGCTGCTATCTTACATTCAAACGATTTCTTATCGAGTATCGATTCGTAAAACATACGTACAAGAATTTCAACTTTTAAATTTAGTAGCTATCTAACACATACCGGCGTCTCGTTTCCATCTCCGTTCGCCTCCCGCCGCATGTCACCGACCCGTTTGAAAAGCTGACCAAGAGTAGGAGATATACCAACAAATGAGCGTGGGCGATTATGAAGCTCCACATCATTAAAAAACGCAACCGTATCTCTAGTGGGTGACATATTCTCGACCATAAATGAGCTTTTAATCACAAAACACTCTCAAATACGACCCCAAAAAAAGCACTTTTTGTAAGAAAATGGGTTCTTAAGGATTTGCAAAAACACAATAAAGCTGATATAATGAGAAGAGAAGGGGGTTGGAGAGTGTGGTTACATAGTTAGGTTAGAGTTGGAACAGTTTCACAAGGAAGAAAGATATGGAAGAAAAAAAGGTGGCCTAAAAATTAATATATAATATGGATATTTTTACGAGAGAAAGGCAGTGGCAAATGGGTTGTTGACACGTGTAATGAGGCATTATTTGGGGTTTCTTAATGTTCACACTTTATGCTTGTAAATTTAGGTTGGGTGTTGATCTACTTGGTGAAGTTATATAAAGGATTATTGTTTATTCAGCACTGCACGGGCCGCCCTAAGGAAGAAAATTTCACACCGCATATGAAGGAGATTGCTTCGAAGTTAGGGCGTGGCAGGTAAGTTTAGCAAACTTGTTGAATTAAATATTTCCAACTTTTAATTTATCAAAAACAAATTAACTTTTTTATTTTATTTTATTTTATTTTAATGCATACAAGTACGTTTTAACGTTGTTTTTTTATATGAAGAGGAGAAAGATTAGCATTTTATAAACTACTGATATGTGCTAGCTCAGTAGCTGAGACGTCTATGGATAAGATAGTAGCAGAGTCATGTTTAAAACTTAGCCAAACATAATCACGAAGAGCGTGGTGTGCTATGGAGAATGTTGGATGAAAATCCCACATTGGCTCATTTAGAGAATGATCATGGGTTTTTTAAGCTCAGAGTAAAGTTATGAGAGCCTAATAATATTATACTATTGTAGAGAATCGTGTTGAGATAAATAAGTACGAACGGCGGTTATAGTAGAACGTGGAATGGAATGAGAAAGCAAGAACTTAAGCTATTGGGGTTTTGAAATTGTGTGAAGTTGGTGGATAATGTTGTTGGGCTACCGCAGGGAATGGGACACCAATCTTAAATGGAAACGTCGACGTTTTTCTCTCTCTTGCCTTGCCCACATGCTTTTCCCAAACGGAGTCCGTTTTGTTTGTTCAAACTTTCTCAACCTTTTTCAGCTAAATTTTTCTTTTCATCACTTCACAATCATATCTGCCATTTTCTTTTTCAGCTAAATATGTTACGTGTCTTTCTTATGACCATCCGATCCGATCGTAGCAAGATCAAGTCTTAACAATGGACTATATTTGGGCCTAAGGCCCAAATTAGTTTATGTTGGACATAGTAAATGATATTGGGCTCAAATAAATTCATATCCATTAAGCTTGTTGGGCCCAAATGATAGATCCAAAAGCAGTCAAGCCCAATCCACAAGCAACCTTGAAGCCCATAATGAGCCGTGGAAAACTCTATAAATAGAGGGCTCCTCTTTAACCTGAATATTTAAACCCTAAAATTTCATTTTATAAGAGAAATAATCGAAGAACGATCTCGTACAACATTCTCCCGTACTTATACGAATCAATACAAATTTAATGATGGTAGGTATATACAAAGAGAAAAGAAAAAAGTAAAAGCCCTAATTTCTGGACCATTTCTGAGTTTGCGAACAGCCGAATTTTCACCTTCCATGAAAAATCTCCATCTCCCGAAGGTAATCTTATTCGTTGTTTCCATTTCAATCTTTTCCTGCCGATTTGGGTTAGCGATATCGTCGATTTGGGTTTCTTATGTTTCTGCCTTGATTCGATTGTTAGTCTCTCTCGTTATCATCAGCAAGACGAACGCGTATTAATCAGCGTTTCGGTATTGTTTGCATCTCTGCCTTTAGGATGGTAATCTCTTTGAATCGGCTGACTAAGACAGCTTTATCTGCTATCGAGTATGTTCCTTTCGAGGCAGATTTGTGGAAGTTTGAATTATTGGTCAAGGAGCAGTTATTCAAATATTGGAATGTCTTCTAGCAATTCAATCGAATTCCTTATTAAGTGGTTGAATATATGGGGAATAATGCCTTTTTTTATTGTTCCTTTTAATTTTATCATTAATTTTGTATTGTTCATAAGGATTCTGGTATTTTTTGTTCATTTATAGGTGGATGGAGAAGTTTTTGCGTGGGTATGAGAGTAATAATTAGGGAGATCGAGGAAGTATGAGACTATGCATAGGTGCTCTGAGATTTAACTATGTTATCCCCAAAAGTTAACTGCTGGAGTTTGATAGAGTTTATTTTGCTGGGTGTCATCTGATCCAATCTCGAGGCGTGGACCATCTAAACTTTTGTAGTTAAATTTTTAACACAAGAACTTCATAGGGCATGCAGGATTTAAGATTTGGATTCGGGTATTATTATATTTTTCACAATTAAAGCTTGCTGCATCGCTACTTGGCTTCAGTTTAATTGATTATTTTGACTCGATGTCGGTGTAAGCTATCTTGTATGTTGAATCCTTTCGTGGATTACTGATGTATTAGTATCCATACAGTGCAGAATTTGAAAGTGATGCCTGAGATTTTAGTGAGAATTCTGCGTTGGATTAAAGTGATAATAGATGAAGAAAATTTATCTAGACACTGAGATATTGGAAGAATGATGGCCGTACCAGAAAGTGAAGAGGTGCCATGATATTTTTCTTTGCTGTTTATGTATTTTGAAGAATGGTTATAATTATTGTCAGTAAATGTTGTATTGGCACTTGGCAGGTTGGTTTTAAGCACATTGGGTTGTCAGGTAGTGATTATGATGCAAGTCTCCCTAGCAAGAAAAGGAGATTCCCGGTTATACAGCCTCCTCCGTTTCCATCTAAAGATATATCTCCAGATGGGAATTTAACGAAGACTGAACAGCTCTCTCCACCTAAAGGCCTATCTTTGTTTCATACCAATGAAGATTTAATGAAGAGTGAACGGCCAAGTCTATCTGTGACAATAGTTTCAAGTTCTAGTGAAATCACAAGTCCTAGGTTGTCCAACAAGAACCAGGATTGTGTTTGTAACGAGAACGAAGGAAAATCTGATAGTATCCATGTTATGGGGCTTTAGTCCAGAATGATATTGGAATAACAGGAGTGAAGTTTCAGGAACCCAGTTTGGGAGGGCGTGCTTGTTTTCATGGTTATGTTGAACGTGAACACAAGTCCTTGATAACCGAAAAACACACAGTTCATGCATTAACAGAAATCCGTGTGGGGCTGGAGTTATCATCAACTAACCTCAACTCTTACCTTCTTGCTGCTAACAATGAGGAAGAAATTGATGTAAAAGTTGAATATGGAGGTATCAGTAGGTTTCAAGGAACATATGAATCTGAAACTGATTCCTGAAAAGAGTGATTTGAATTTCCTGAAGCATAATTCTTTGGAACCTGTGTTACTGGACGTGTCTTTAAACAAACAAGGAAGTAACACCCATTGTACTGTGGGGTTTGATTATGATGGTTCTCTTCAACAGTCAATTAGGGAGAATTGGGATCTGAATACCTCAATGGAGTTTTTGGGAAGGCTGTGCAAGTGATGACTGTCGAGTGCAGCTTCCAGTTGTTCATGCAGACACAATTGTCTCTACATGTAGATGCTTAACTGAAATGGTGATAACTGATATTCCGTCAGGAAACCTAACCCCTTCGGATCAGGGTGATCATCTTCATCTAAGTCTTAGTTCATCTAATCTTAGGTATGTATTGCGTCAAGAACAAAGTCCATTCGCTATGTTAGACATTAGGAAATCAAATCATTTTTATGCTTACCAGGCAGAGGTATGCAGTTTGATGATCTTAATGGTGCACTAAAAGTTGTTAAGCCAGAACCATTTGCCGAGGGCTCCAAACTTGAGTTTAGAAGTGATAAAGATAATGGACTGGGACTATCAGATGGTGCTGCAATGAAGCATGAATTAGATGATCAATACAGTCTTGAAATTCCCAACACGTTAGTAGTCCAATGAACATAGTTAAGGCTAAATCTGAATCAGTTTATGTAAGCAAACAGAGAGCACTCGAGGCATTAGGTCGATCTAGCTTTGCCAAATGTTAAGTCGTTAAAAATGATGATGCGACCGATGACTCATCGCAGCCAGCGGAGATAGCCAGTTGGTTAATCCGTGACAAGCTTCTTCATCTCCTAGTGAAACAAGATCTAATTTAGCGAGGTCGGTTTTTACACAATCTGATAGGGGAAACAAATACCCGACATGGCGCATGAAGGGGGAAAAGTACAATCTCAAGGAAGGTGATTATTTCTTAACTGCACTAAAATTGCACTGATTACTCTCTGCATTGCTGATTTCTTTTCATTTTCTAGAGATGGTCCATACAGTGACTTTTCCCAGAAATTTTATGTGAATAGACGTAAGAATCTATCAGCCCGAACGAATTTTACTCGGTAGAAGAGGTAGATTCATTATTAGGATAAACCAAGGTGACTGGATTTTAATCCAGAAGTTCACAATGATCAAATTCTACCATTTGATGCCTGTAGAAGTAAACACGGTTAAACTAAACCCGAGGGTCCATTTTGTAGTGCTGGTCAACGGAGTAGACAAATATTAGATGATGGAACCCCCCTTTGTGATATACCCTCTAGGAGGAGGTCACCTGATATAAGAGAAGGACCTCGTAGATGCATTCGTGAACCTGGGTCCGAATTGGTTGGACTGCGACACGGTGAAACGTCTACGAGGACTTTTGAAGACGAGACCATGGATCCAATATATGCACACCCTCAGCCTCCATTTGAAGTAGATAGGCCTCCTTTTATCCAAGACCAAAGGAACTTCCCTATTCAAAGGAAAAGTTTTCCCAGAGTTGATTCTAGATCTCCAGGACGGTTCAGAGGACGCCCTCCTGGCCAATGGTTTCCATCCAAAAGAAAGTCCGACAGGTTTTTTGGACATTCAGAAATGGCTTGTCGAAGTCCGACAGGTTACGGGATGAGATCTCCTTATCAATCTCCACCTATTGATCGAGATCTGCCAATTCAAAGACGGAGTTTCTTAGTTTCGCCACTGCCTTGGTATGGATTTTGCTCGCGACCACGAACATAGGAACTGAACTGACAGAATCTCCTTTAGAAACAGGAGGTTTGAAGATATGGATCCTCAAGATAGGATAGAGGGCGGTGAATACTTTGATGGGTCTGTCGAACCGATTTGTGATGGCAACAGTGACGATCGAAGAAGGTTTCATGAAAGATATGAACACATCAAAGACACCAACATCGGTACCCATTGCAGCCACAATGTAACAATCCTGATGGTGAAAATTATCATAACAGGTATTATGAACGAAAGGCCGACGCCTTTCCGATACTGTGCTGATGATGAACCAGAGTTTCATGAAAGAGGTAAGTTTAGGGAGAGGGAATTTGATTTACCTAGACGAACAGGGATGATTGAAGAGCATGGAGTTGAAGATTATAGACATGCTCGACACTCGGAATGAACATACTAGGTTCAGGTCGGTCGGGTTGAAATATTTGTTAGACCCAATATAATTATTCGAGTTTGACTCAACTCAACTTGATTGTTTCGACGTTAGATAAATAAAATATTTATTTATTTTCAAATTCCAAATATTGAATTGAGATTTATAATTGGTAAAATTACATTTTAATCCTTCACAAGTTCTTTTTTTTTTTTTTTTTTTTCAAATTTAGATGGAGAATAATAATTTAGAATATTTATGAAATTAAAATAAAAATATTAATCAATGAATAAGATTCCGTTCAATCCAATAATTTAGTCAAATATAAATAAAAATGGTTGGTAGTGGAATAAAGGGTGTGGG
Organism: Cucurbita moschata; assembly: GCF_002738365.1. Lineage (NCBI taxonomy): Eukaryota > Viridiplantae > Streptophyta > Magnoliopsida > Cucurbitales > Cucurbitaceae > Cucurbita > Cucurbita moschata. The sequence goes on from NW_019268518.1 coordinate 5,681,152, forward strand.
CCAGGGTGTCAATAGTCAAAAGCGACGCTATTGAGCTGTCCACGTGTTGCCATTTGAGAACGCCAACGCAAAAATTCCCACTCATTAGGTTGTGGACAATAATGCTTTTCCATACGATAAAAAGTTATAATTATTAAAAATTAGACTCATTACTTTATTATAATTATTTCAAAATAAAAAAACGAAAAACCTTAAAAAATATATAAATTAAATATGTTTACTATTTATCTAGGTTTGTCAAATTTAACTAGTTGTAGAATTGAGTGTTCTTTAAAAAAAATATTTTAAATACTTTTTATAAAATATATTTTAAAAATAAATGGTTAAATGTTTTAAATTTTATAAATGTCAATACAAACGAACAATATGATTGCTTAGAGTGGTCATCAAAGTGATAACCTCGACAATGTGAGATTCCACATCGATTAGAGAGAGGAATAAGTGAGGACGCTGAGCTTTGAAAGGAGGTGAATTGTGAGAACCCCACATCGGCTGGAGAGGGCAATGTATGTTAGCGGTGGGCTTCAGCAATTACAGACAATGAGACAGGAGTGGATATTAACATAATCTTATAGTTCAGTGAGGCGAGAGTGGATAGTAACATAATCTTGTAGTTGTTAGTGATAAACAAGGATCGTTCACAGTGTCTGAAAGTGGTTGATGGTAGGAAATAATGACGACTACGAAAAAGGTCTTTTTTTATTATTATTATTATTTTTTAATATTTGATAGGTTTATAAAACTTTTAAAATAATTAGAAGAATATTAATTAACTTGACAGAGTTGAAATACAAATTATAATTTAAAAAAAAGAATGGTGTGTAAATAATAAATAATGATATAAGTTTAAAAAATTGGGAAAATAATTATAACGGTCTATATTCCATTCCACGCTATGGATGAACTTTTAGATCTTAGAGAGATTCTCAATTTCTCTCTCTCTCAGTCGCATTATATTATAATTTATATAATTTAAAAGGAAAAGGAAAAAAAGAAAAAAAAGGAAAATAACCAAAGCCCTAGTTTTCCTGGATCCTTCTCTATAAGTTTGCGTGGAGCCGAATCTCCACCTTCCACGCAAATTCTCCATCTCCCAATCTTAATCCTTTGCCGATTGCGAATAGTATTTCTCTCGCCATCGTCGATTTGGGTCAATGCCATCGTCGATTTGGGTTTCTCATGTTATTGTCTTGTTTCGATTGTTAGTTTCTCTCGTTACCGTCAGAGATACAAGCGCGTATTAGATCTGCGTTTCGGTATTTTTCGCATCTCTGCCTTTAGGATAGCAATCTCTTTGAATCGGCTGAGTAAGATAGATTTATCTGTTATCGAGCATGTTTCTTTCGAGGCAGAGGGGAGTTTTGTGGAAGTTTGAGTTATTGGTTGAGGAGAAGCTGTTCAAATACTGGGATGTCTTTTAGCAATTCAATCGAATTCCTTATCAAGTGATTCTGACGATTTTCTGGTCGGTTAGATGTGGAATATGCTTGCGTACATGGGGGGTTTATGCTTCTTTATTTGTGTTCCTTTTAATGTTTTTCATCAATTTTGTATTGTACGTTAGGAATCTGGCATCTTTTGTTCTTTTATGAGCTGGATGGAGAAGTTTTTGCGTGGATGTGAGAATAATAATTAGGGAAATCGGGGAAGTATGAGATTGTGCATTGTTGCTCTGAGATTTAATAACATTATGCCCAAAAGTTCACTGCTGGAGTTTGATATAGAGTTAATTGTGCTGGGTCTCATCTGATCCAATCTCAAGGCATGGATCGTCTAAGCTTTTGTGGTTGAAGTTTGAACACAGGAACTTCATATGCTAAGATGGGCATGCAGAATTTAAGATTTGGGTGCAGGTTTTACGATATCTTCAAGATGGAAACGTTCTGCATCGCTAATTTCTATAGTTTTTGCTTTCAGATTAAATGATTGTTTCCACATAATGTCTGTCATATGCTATCTTGCATATTGAATCTTTTTGAAGATTACTAATGTATTAGTATCCATACGGTGCAGAATTTGAGAGTGACTCCTGGGAAGTTAGTGAGAATTTGGTGTTGGAATAAAGTGATAAAAGACCAAGATACTTTTTTAAGCCTCTGAGCTCTTGGAATAATGATGGCCGTACCAGAAAGTGAAGAGGTGCACTATATTTTTCTTTGCTGTTTTCTGGATTTTGAAGATCGTGCTAGGTTTCTCTTATATGGTTATAATTATTGTCAGTAAATGTTCTATTGGCACTTGGCAGGTTGGTTTTAAGCGCATTGGGTTGTCAGCTACTGATTATGGTGCAAGTCTTCCTATCAAGAAAAGGAGATTTCCGGTTGTGCAGTCTCCCCCCTCTCCATCTAAAGATATATCTTCATTTCATCCAGATGGAAATTTAATGAAGATTGAACAGCCATCTCCACCTAAAGATGAGTTGTTTCATATCAATGCAAATTTAACGAGTGAAAGGCCGAGTCTATCTGTGACAATAGTTTCAAGTTCTAGTGCAGTCACAAGTTCTGGGTTGTCGAACAAGAACCAGGATTGCGTTTCTAACGAAAATAAAGGCGAATCTGGAACTGATTCATGTTATGTGGATGTGGTCCAGAGTGATTCTGGAATGCCGGTAGTAAAGTTTCAGGAATCTAGTTTGGGAAGGCATGTTTCTTTGAATGGTTATGTTGAATGTGAAGACAAGTCCTTGGTAACCGAAAAACACACTGTTCATGCATCACCAGAGATCTGTGGGGGGCTGAAGTTATCATCAACTAGCCTTAACTCCGATCCTCATGCTGGTAACAAAGAGGAAGAAATTGATGTAAAAGTTGAAGGAGGAGCTGAAGTACCTGTAGGTTTGAAGGAAGATGTGAAACCAAAATTGGTTCCTGAAAAGAGTGATATGAATTTCCTGAAGCAGAACACTGAGGAACATGTGTTACTGGACTTGTCTTTAAACAAGCAGGAAAGTGGCACCCACTGTGTCAAAGGTAATGCAGGGTCTGATTATGATGGTTCTCTTTTGCATTCAAACAGGGAAAATTGGGATCTAAATACCTCAATGGATTCGTGGGAGAGTTGTACTAGTGATGCACCTGTAGGGCAGATATCATCCACTCAGACAAATACGGCTGCTGAGACGAATGTATGCTCATCTGAAATGGTTGAAAGTGACAATCCATGTGTAAAGCAAAGCTTTTTAGATGGTGAACATAAAGGAAACTCTATTAATGAATGCATACCAGCAAATGATCATCTTCATTTAAGTCTCAATTTATCTTATCCAAAGCCTATGCTTGAAGAAGATCCTTATCTTTCTGAATATGAATCAGATGGCAATTGGGATATTGCTGAGTCTGTCGATGATGATGATAATAATATAGAAGAAGATTATGAAGACGGTGAGGTTCGGGAAACAATGCCTGAAACTGAAGTACAGGTCCATATGTGTGAGAAACGAGGAATTGAGACTTTTGATCATGCTGATTGTGATGATAAGAAGATCAATTCAGTTGGATTGCCTAATCGTGAGGGTTTCACTTTAGGCTCTCTAGAACAGGAAACTGAACCAGAAAATCTGAATGTTAGAAGTGAAGACGATGTTCATACTACAACTATAAGTAAATCTTCTGAACAGGAAAATGAAGATCGTTGTGTGGAAGAAGTACATGCTGTAGAGTATACTAGTATAGAGGATGTAAACAGGCCTGTGAAGGCTGCAGGAAGAAACCAATTGTCTCAATATGATGAAAGGGATGACTTTGAGGGCCAGGACACTGCTGATAAAGCGATTGATGGAATTCAGCAATTGATTCCGGCAGTTTCTCAGGGTGAGGTGGAGAGTGCTATAGCAGTAGATATAGTGCAGAATAAGGATTTAATTTTGCCTAGTGTCAAGGAGTCTGTAAGTAGTGATGATGTGAAGGATATTTATAGTGGCACTAAAAATAGCCGGATAATTAATCTTAATCGAGGTTCTGCTGATTCAACTCCTTGTAAGGAAAAATCTGGTTTTGTCAGGTCAGTTTTATCTCGTACTGATAGAGAGTTTGTACCCAGCATGGCACTTGAGGGAGCAAATGTGCAACCTCAAGAAAGGTGATCATCTGTTACTTGATCTCTTTTATCTGTTTTTCTTCTCAAACCTGTTTTAACGGCTCTTCTGCCTTCCTTATTTTATCCCTTTTTTATTTTTTGTTTTTTTATTTTCAGAGATGACGCTTATGGTGATACTACCAAGAAATTTTCAGTAGACAGATCCCAGGATCAGTCACAATGGAAGAATTTTAGTCATAGAAGAGGGAGAAGTACTAATAGGTTGGATACTCGACCTGGCGAATGGGATTTTGGTCCCAACTTCTCTCCCGAAACATACACCGACCAACAGATTGATTACCATGTTCCTGGTCTTGATCAAAACCGATATAAAATTATACCAGATGGTCCATTTGGTGGTGCTAACCATCGTGGTAGGCAATTGCCAGATGATGAGGGGCCTTATTTTTTCCATGGACCCTCAAGGAGGAAATCACCTGGAAGAAGACATGGGCCCGGTGTACATGGTGGCAAAATGGTTAACAGAATTCCTAGAGATTTTAGTCCAAATAGATGCTTGGATGAGGGCGGTTCCTTTGATCGACAACATGGTGAAAAGTTCACTAGGAATTTTGCTGATGACACAGAGGATCCACTATATGCACGACCTCAACTTCCATATGAGGTAGACAGACCTTTCTTTCGGGAAAGAAGGAACTTCTCATTCCAAAGAAAGAGTTTTCCCAGAATCGATTCCAAATCTCCAGTGAGATCCCGAGCTCGTTCTCCTAACCAATGGTTTTCTTCGAAAAGATCTGATAGGTTTTGTGGACGTTCTGACATGATACCTCGAAGACCTCCAAGTTATAGGATGGACAGGATAAGATCTCCTGATCAGCCTCCTATACGTGGGCGTATGGCAGGCCGAAGACAAGGATTCCGTTACCTTTCGCCATCTGATGATATGATGAGGGACGTGGGTCCTGCACCCGATCATGGCTCCATAAGGTCTCTTATTCCCAATAGGAATCAGAATGAGAGATTACCACTTAGAAACAGAAGTTTTGATGCCATAGATCCCAGAGGAAGGATTGAGAGTGACGAACTTTTTGATGGTCCTGTACGTTCGGGTCAATTGAGTGGGTATAATGGTGGTGAACATGAGGACGACGAAAGAAGATTTAATGAGAGACATGAACCTGTCCATTCTTTTAAGCATCCATATGATGATTCCGATGGTGAGAGATTTCGAAACAACGGTGAAGATTGTTCTAGGCCTTTTAGATTTTGTGCAGAGAATGACTCAAGAATTTCATGGAAGAGAAGGTAGCTTTTTGGGAGAGAAAATGAGTTGAGAACTTATACCAGGCGAGTGGAGATTGGTTTAGACTAGGCCATTCTGTTAGTGTAACTTAGATGGTTCATAGATGATATTTTATGGTGCAAAGGGGGAAAATTTTTATGTTCTCTTTTGTTTTATTTCATAATTGCAATTGTAAAAAATTCCATTCTCCATGCAGAAGAGTATTTGCTTCTCAAGTGCTATTGTGACTTCAAACTGACTAAACAACTATGCAAAAATTGTTCTCTTAATCGTTAAGATCTTTCTTGTCCACTGCGATGATATCTTGCATACAGTGCATGCTTATGCTCTTGATAGGCAATTTCAGCTCTTAGTAGGTAAATTCAGTGTAGTTGTTCTCCCTTTCCAATGCCAATATAAGGTGAAACTAAATAGTTCGAAATACTATCAGTTTGCAATACCTTCTTTTAGTACACGTGCCTTCACTGCTTTACTGTTGAATTTTACAGTTCGTCTAGAGCATGGAGAATCACAAAAGGTATGTCTACAGTATTCTTGTCTAAAAGTTTTTATTTGGTTGCATATGATTTATTGAGCTCATGCAGATTTATTAGTAAAAAAAAGGAGCTCTACTTTAGTTGCACTGTTTAATTTAATTTCTTTTTTCTTATAGATTCTATTTGCAGATGTTCTAAATAGTGATGATGGCGCTTCAAAAGCGATGGTACTGTGTGACGATGACAAACAGCTCTTTGAGGTCCCTTTCTTCCTCTCTAGCTATAAAATCGTATTTTCAGGAAGTTGTACACTAATGCTGTTCATCATGAAATTTTGTTTAACTCTTAGTTGACTTGGCATTATCATGAAGTGGCTGTATGCTCTGGCAGTGTAGTTTGGTTACCTCTGTTTTCAAACCCAAAATCCCTTCTGCAATAGATATCTTTAGTTTATTTTGTTGTTTGTTTATCTAATAGTCTAGGTCAGTTTAGTTCTTTATTCTTACCTGCTTGTGTGATGTGGAATCTGAACAATTTTTTTTTTTTTTTTGTAAACCTTGGACATGTACAAGCTCATCACTGTTAACTACATGTATTCGTGACTTGTATGTGCTATGAAGAAGTTGAAATCTAGATTTTACATGTGAGATCCTACCTTGGTTGGAGAGAGAAACAAAACATTCCTTACAAGGCTTTATAAATCTCTCTCTGGTGGACGCGTTTTAAAATATTGAATGGAATCCCGGAAGGGAAAATTCGAAAGGTAAATTCCAGAAGGGAAAGCTAGAAAGGTAAAACTTAGAAGAGAAAGTCCAAAGAGCACAATATCTGCTAGCAGTGGGCTTGGACTGTTACAAATGGTATCAAAGCAAGTGACCGAGCGGTATGCCAGCAAGGACGTGGGAGATAGATTGTGAGATCCGTGGTTGGAGAGGGGAAGGAAGAATTCTATTTTTTCGAACGTTACTTGTATAGATTTGAGTGTGTCTAGACTTTAAAAAATTTGTATTGTATTGGGAGTATGAACTTGGTGATAAGGTAGGCATAAGATAAATAATCTCCATTTTCAAGCTCATATTGTTGAACTTATTGGCAGGAGTGATATTTTTCTACCCCTATATACATATATATATATATATATATATAGATACCAACTCTTTGGTTGGATCGGATCGGACAGGGAACTTCGATAAAGATCTTTCCACTCATTCATCATACTCAAAGTCAAAGTCACGGCCGACATGGGGGGTTCGGTAAAAGAACGAGAATCGGTGTCGTGGAAGGAAACAACCAAGAGGAGCAGATTCCTAAACAAAAGATGCTCCAAAGGTTAGTGAAGTCCAGAAGTGAGTATCTCAATTGGAATCATTACCATTTCAAAACCCTTCAAATTCTCTTGTAAGGTTGTGCTTATAACTTGATTCTTTTGTAAGGTTGTGCTTATAACTTGATGCTCGAAAACCCGTCAAACCCGTCGAACCGTCCAATTGGATATTCTTGTATCTTAATTTCTATTCCACAATTTTGTGTCAAACAAATTTAAATCTTATATCTAATAAAGTAATATAATTTTATTTGTGTATAATAGATCGTAGAATGTTCTTGTTCACATAAAGACCTTTAGAAAGATACCACTTCATAAGACCCGTGCCATCCGATACTGAGATGAGAGTGAGAGCAGTTGATTACATGGTGTTAAACTTTTGTTGATTCGTTCATATTTACATCATATTTTTGGCGCACGTGCATAGTTTGACATATATCGATTGAATATTATAAGAAAATAACAACAAATTATTTAAACCCATTTGTATAAAATATTTATTTATTAATTTAAATATATTTCTGAATTTTGTTATTTTTAATTTTTTTTTATAAAAATATATCTATCGACATCAATGCTTTAATTTTCGTCTCGATGGCTCTCTTTGATTTTTCGCCCTCTAAGTATGATTGTTATGTAAGTGATACGTTATATAATTTTATTTTAAAAAGTACGACAATTTTTTAATAATAATAATAATAATAATAATTATAATTATTATTATTAATACGCATAAGACTCGGATTAAATTAAAAAGTATATATATATATATTTTTTTTGTTATTTGTTCATGATTTAGTCATGGCGGACCCATTTCTGTAGTTTCGACAAGGAAATTTCCAATATGAAATTCGAACGCCTTCAAAAAGGAAATCCCTAAAGTGAAATTGAAAGTTTGCCGCTAGAACTGGAAGTTGCAGAGCTTCTCTCTCACTCTTCGACCATTTTTTGCCGCCATCGGAGCAACACAGCTTTTGTGCGAGGTAATGCAGTTCAATCACTCTTAATTGCGAGTTATGATTTGATGAAATTCGTGAAGTTTAGACAATATGTATTGAAAATTTGTGAGTGTTTGTACTAATACAGGCATTCGAGCTCATAAATGCTATTGGGAACTCGATTCACCAATGTATGGCGATGGTGGACATCTCCAACGATTTCTACTTCTCATGCTTTCCACTTCAATGCCCGCTTTTTAACCTCTTCTCAACTTGAGGTATATTGTTATTGCGTTTGATATGTTGAGCATGTGCACCTGGAATATTGAACGCTTGCTAATGTCACTTACTCATTCCAAAATTAGACATCATCGAGCAGTCTTCTTGTGGATAACGTTTTGAGTACTACTGAAACTGATGATGTGTTTTTACCGTGGTTGGAAAGAAAATCAAATACGAGGATTTCATCAGTGCTTTCTATTGGGAAATCTGACATTGGCAGGTAATTCAACAGGCTTCTTTGGTTTCAGCCATTACATTCATATGAGGTTTAATCAATTTAATCCAACATCGTTCTTTTGCTAGTTCAGGTTTTTGTTCGCGTCTGAGACTATACGGGCTGGAGATTGCATTTTGAAGGTTCCTTTCAATGTGGTATGGTGTAAATAGCTTCGTGATGAAGTTCATAGTACTCTTGGAAAGTATTTAGAATATAGATGATTGATATCTTTCATTCTTCTTTGCAGCAAATCTCACCTGATATGCTTCCTTCGCCTATTAGAGATCTGTTAGGCGATGAGATTGGAAACGTTGCCAAAGTTGCTCTTGTGATTCTACTTGAACAGAAATTGGGTTCGGTAAGGATTCGGGGTTATGTTTGTTATTTTAAAGATGAGAGCTATCTTTGCATTCAACTTTGCTACTAGCTCGAACAAGAAAATTAATTGAGATTTTTTATTTTGATATTCAAACTTGTTATTTTTGTGGCAGGATTCTAAATGGGCTCCTTACATTATCCGACTTCCGAAACCATGGGAAATGCATAACACAGTTAGTACTCTGCCTATTCCTTTTATGCGCAGAAACAACCAATTTCATGTTGCCGTGGTTGATAGAATGAATTTGATTGCTTGTTTACTCAGCTTGGGTAAGTATTGAGCCAAATGTTATTTTATTTTAGATCAAATGAGTGACTCGTGGCCAACGTGAGCGTAGCTTAGCGATCGCTCACCGATAGTTGACATGTACTCTTGGCCAAGAGGTCAGAGGTTCGAATCCTCACCCCAAAATATTGTTAAACTAAAAAAAAAAGTGTCCCGTGGAATAAATTGCGTCAATTATCCATATGGCGAAGTTAAAAATTCTCTGGATAAAGATTTTGCGGCTATTCTGTGGGAAAGACACTTTTGCTTACTTGTTCTTAAATGAATTTATTCTTTATGGGCATGCAAGAATTTATTAACATTACCTTAAATCATATTCTGTTTTGTATATTCTTCCTCATAAACATCAATTCATTTATATTTTATTCTACACCTTCTCTTAGGTTACATAACAATATTGGTCGTCATGGCTTCCTTTTTTTTTTTTTTTCCGGGGTGGGGGTGTAGTTTGGGGGAGGGGATTCGGCAGCAATTTGATTATAGGTTCTTATTTTTCTTCTTTCTCATTTAGCTTGTTTTTATTTGAGCAATGAGCTGATGAAAATTTCTAAGCTTTCAATTTAATAATGTTTGACATTCAATTGAAAATAGTCATGGACAACGACTTAGCTCTAACTCTTTACTCTTTACGTCTTTTGGGTTTTTGTAGATTTTTTGGAGCGAAAGAGAGTTGGAGATGATTCGTAAAAGCTCTTTGTACGAGGAATCACTTAATCAAAGATCACAAATTGAAAGGGAATTTTTGGCAATCAAGCAAGTTAGTGATTTGCTTCAGCTAATAATTTTTGTATAGCTTGGAATTTTATAACAGGATTGCAATTCCGATTTGCTGTTGGGATGTTATATTCAAGGTATTTGTTAACTAGTTCAATAATAATTAACTTTCAATTAACTACGAACTTGATAAACTTTTTAGTCTATCCTGATAAATCCAAGTATATCATATCATTTCATTAATAAGTTCTTTATATTATGGCATGTAATTTGTTGGTGGATTTTAAGGTACAAAATTGGAAAATGGCATCCTCGTCTAGGAATTTCGTTATTATATGACATGTTGAAAACAAAAGAAGGCTGTAAATATTTTTCCTATTGCATACAAAAGAGCCTTTTATTAGACCATGTTGTTAACTATATTTACTCCCCAATGTTATTTCAGGCTCTGGAAACCTTCCCTGAAATTGTTGATAGCATCAATTGCGATGATTTCATGCATGCTTATGCTCTTGGTATGTTAATTCTGTTGAGAAGGAAGGTATATCAGTGTTGATGTCTTCCTTCTTTAATGCCCCCTTTTAGTGTAGCTAAACAGTTTGGGATACTATTAGTACGCAATTCCTTTTAAAAAAATTATTCTGACTTTTCACTGTTATTCTGTCGACTTTCACAGTTACATCTAGAGCATGGAGAAGCACAAAGGGTGACTCTCTGGTATTCTTTTGTTCGACGAAATGACATTTCTTTTCTAGCTATATAGTACATCTAAAGTTTTTATTTAGTTGCATATGTTCTTAGTGAGCTCTAGCAATTTTTGTACTACAAAAAGGAACTTACTGTAATTGAAATTGTAATTTAATATGTTTGACAGATTCCATTTGCAGATTTTTTAAATCATGATGGTGCATCAAAATCACTGGTATTGAATGATGATGACAAACAGCTCTCTGAGGTCCCTTTCTCCCTCTCTTGCTATATATATATATATATATCCTGTTTTCCGGAAGATAAGAGATTGTTACTTGAGATTTACTACATTTGTGGAAGTTGTACATTTTTCTGGACATCATGAAATTTTCTTAAACTCTTAGTTAACTCAGAACTATGGTGCCTTCGATATATGCTCTGGCTTTGTAATAACATCTGTCTTCAAGCCAACAATGCCTTTTGTAATAGACATCATTAGTTTGTTTTATTGGTTACTTATTATAGTTTTTTTCCCAACTAAATTCCTTCTGACTTTCAAGTTTCGGAATTTCTGTCTAGGTCATTGCTGATCGTGATTATGCCCCTGGAGAACATGTAAGTTTTCGTTTTTATTTTCAGCTTCAAATAAATATCAACCTCATCAATGGATCCAGAGTCCAAAGGCTAGTCCAAGCCCAACCCAAGCTCGACCCAAAGTCAAAGTTTGACCAGTCTAGTCCAACCTAGCCCATTTATTCATTTGATTGGACATGGATCACCATTTTGAAAATTGAGCCGGCCTTGAGCTAGATTTGGTTCGGCTCGTTGTGCCGGTCCAATAGACTTATTATTGAGCCAACCGAACTGTGTGTGTATATATATATAATTTTCATATATTAAAAAGAGTAGATTTTCCAATATTTTTAACATATATTTTTTACAATTTAGATATCAGAGTTTTTAGTTAATATAAAGATTTTTAAGTGTTAAAAACCGATAAAAGGAATTTTAAAAAATAAAATAATAAATGAAACTTTCATAATATCAATAATTTTATTAGATAAAAGTAATAAAAATTCCAAAATTTTAAAATAAGCTAAATTTTGACATGCCCTAGCTTATCATTGTAATTACATGTATTTGTGAAATCTACGTGCACCGGAGAAGTTGGAAACATGGAACATACATGATACATAATGTATATAGCTTTTGGTTTAAAGTTTCTGTTTGAGCTCTAATTGTCAATTCATTGTTTGCATATTGTTTTTGGTTCTATATGATTCATACATGACACACAATGTTACATGCTTTACTGACTTTTGGAATTGCAAACCAGAATGATACATTCCCTGTTGATATAATACTTTTTGACTTTGTTGCTCTGCAATTCACTTGTGCTATCGTACAGGTGCTAATAAGATACGGAAAATATTCAAATGCTACGTTGATGTTGGACTTTGGGTTTGCACTTCCCTACAACATTCACGATCAGGTTTGTATGGCAATTTAGATAGAAGGAAGCTACCAATGCAATGGAGAAACAATATTGTTGTATTATTATTTAAAAAAGTTTAAGCATTATTATAATTCCATTATGATGATACTTTCAACATATTTGAATTCCCTTTTATGATATAGTGTGATCTTAGTTGACGATCCTTTCATTTTAAAAACAACAAACCCAGACAATCTTCTTTGTTATTTTTGGCTTATTTGAATGTTGAATTTTCCATAGTTTACATGGAAATATGGCACAGGTCCTGGTCCAGATTAAGACAGTTGAAGATGATCCATTGGCGAGAAGAAAGTTGGAACTTTGGCAAAGAAGTTGCACCTCAACTACTAAATATGTTAACGGCATTTACTTCCCTGGGAATTCTTTTACTATCAGGTTAGTATCTTATAAAAAACTAGTCGCATTGAAAAATAGGACATGGCTATTTTTCATATTTTTCATCGACTAGGTTGATCTAAATGGTTCTTAACACATATTTAGTATCTTGACCATAGCTGCTATAACTTCGGTAACTTTTATGTACCATCAGGGAAGTGAGATCTGCCACTGGGAAAGGGAGAGGCCTTCCCCAATCACTTCGTGCATTTGCTCGTATTTTATCTTGCACTAGTCCTCAGGGTTTGTACCTCACCTTTTCTTAATTCCCATTTCTGCATCGGCATGGCTTGGGTATTAAATCTTTTTTGTCCTCGTCGAACATGTAGAGTTAAATGACTTGTGTACTGAAGCTGCTAATGGCGACGGTCGGCTGGCTCGAATTCCATTGAAGAACCTCAACAGAGAGGTTGAAGCACATCAGATCTTGCTCTCTCAATTCAAACAACTTGTTGAAGAGTATGAGGCATCTATTGAGGTACTTGCGCTCTAATATGAACCTGTTCATCTGAAAGTTCTTCTAAATTCCATTGCTTTAGTCCCAATGTAATTCATCTAACCATTTGTCCTCTTTTTAACAATTAGTATCTTCTCAATTTTGGCCTCTTCATGCTCATCTGAGTAACAAGAACAACTAGCCTATAAATCAATCTGTTATTTGCAAATGGGCTATGTAATAATATACAACACATGTATTATACTAGATTCCAATTTCTTGGTCAGAATATTGGCAAAAATCTTTCTCTAATTAAGTGTTTTTCTTCTCTCTCAAACGTTTATCATATTCTTGCATTGCTTTTTGTTGGGTTAGGAATCATGACTCTCCACAATGGTATGATATTGTCTACTTTGAACATAAGCTCTCATGGCTTTGCTTTGGGCTTCTCCAAAAAGTCTCATCCCGATGGAGATGTATTTCTTTACTTATAAGCACATGATCATTCTCTAAATTAGCCAATATAGGACTCACTCCCAACAATCCTCAACATGTTATAGATTGAGATACTAATATGAATGATCGGTTATCATGTTCTTGTGTACTACTTGGGCTATCTAAATCTTCTTGTATCTCGGGCATGTAGGCACTGTGGCCTGTTGATTCCCCATGTTCGTGCAAAAAGATGGCACAACGAAGGCTAATGGCCCAACATCTCCTAACTGGTGAGCTTCGCATCCTTAAGTCTGCTACTGCTTGGCTGAACAATTATTGTGATACCATTTAGATCGATTCCCCACTAAAAGTATATTATAATGGATGCATTATTTATTATTGGTACCTAAGAGCTTTAATATGTTGAGGTGTTCTTAGTTGAAACAGAGTGTTTTTAGGTGGAGCCCTTATCACTTTCAACACACCCAAAAGCTATAGGAAAAAGAAAAGTGCTTATAGAAAAATAAATGGTCAAATAATCCGATTTTTTTTTTTGTGTGGTTCAATTCCCTAGATAATTAATTAAGCCTAATCTTTTTAATTCCTTGTAGAATTAATTAGCATAATCTTTTCATTTTTCTTATTTGCTCTTTAAAATTGCATATTGCTTCATATGCTGATTAGTATTCATTTTGCCTTTGATAATCGTCTTTCATATTTCATATATATTATAATTGATTGATTGATTATCTCGAGAATATGTTATACATATTTAGATATATTTATATTTTTATCATTTGTAAATATATTATTCTAGTCATCTTTGAGTAGACAGTTTTGCCCTTGAGTTCCATTTTCCTTTTTCATTTTTGAGAAAAAAATACCTCAAAAGTATATGTTTGATTATTATTATGGTAACTTTGTATAATTAATTTTTGTTGTCTACATCAATTATTCTATTATTATATATATACACACACACTAAGTATAAAAAATATTGATATTTCCAAAAAAAGTAATACTCAATTAAACAATAATGACTTCGATTAATCTATTTTTTCTATAGTTTGAATTCAATTAAATACAAAATAGTATTTCTTCTCTTATTTTTTAAAATTCACATCATTAAAAAAGGCAAGAAATTGACATGTCACTATCCATTCCTTATTTTTTTAGAAGGAAAAAAGGTGAAAAAAAAAACCCACTTTTGCCTTTTTCTTTTTTCCTTTTTCCTTTTGAATTTTAAAATGTTTTATTAAAGACCCAATCCAACACATATTAACAACTTGGTCGAACCCACAAACCCATAATTTAATCACTCAATAAAAAACGGCGAACACAGAGAAAATGGTCTGTCATTTTTTTTTAGAGAGAGAGAGAAAGTTCAATGATGTCTCCCTCCATCCCTCTTGCTAATCTCACCACTGGTTTCACCAATTCGCCACGTGTCATCACCTTACAAGTTCATTGGATTTCATATCGACAATTTGAAAGTGATATACCGTTTTCCCCCCTTTTCTTTTGGGCTCAAGATATCCTTTTGAAATACCGAATCTTCTTATAAAATTAAATTTCTTTTTAATTGTTATATCAAAATAATTAATTAATTAATTAATTAATTAATTAATGTATTGATAAAGATTCAAACCTCTCGGCATTTTGTACCATGTTTATATTAGTACAACTTTGTTATTATACTTAGACCTTAATTCAATTTCATTATTTTATCTTAAAATTTAAATTTGGTCGGTATGATCTAAGGTGAGACTCTTATCATTTTTGTGTTCTAAACGTGTTAATTTAATTTCAATAACGTAATAAAATTTCATAAAATCATTTTTTCTTTTTACATTTCTACTATATTAGAAACTAGAATACACTTAACTAACACAGTCGACCAAATTAAAAATAGAAGTTCATTACCGAGCAAAGTAAATATATTTATAGAGTAAATAACGGAGAGAATTTTTGCCATTTGGCTAAATTAAAAGGGACAAAAGAGACCTTTCAAAATGATAAAAGGACAAAAATTGAAATAAAATCTATAATGTAGGGCTAAATTCCAAATTAACCTAAGCCACAAAAAAATAGTTGTTGCAGGTGGGCAATGAGGATAAATTTGACCGTTAAAAGTAGGGCAAAAGGGAAATAATAATAATAATAATAATAATAATAATAATAATAATTGTTTATTATTATTAAAGTTTGTTATTTTGGTGATACTTTGGGTGAGTCGAGTATTTGCCTGCTATCTCCGCCATATCTGACTCAGTCTTACCCACCAGCAACAACTATTTTTTTGTGCTCTCCAGAAAAAAAAAAAAAAAAAAAAAA